>NC_137499.1:8267500-8390000 GCF_041902795.1 Electrophorus electricus | reverse complement strand
TACTGGGTAGTTCGGTTCAGGGTCTAGTGGTTCATTCCAAATTCGAATGGACTCTCTCGTCGCGACAAAATTATGGTAATATGGCATGCGTATGCTTATCATACGAAGATTTATGCGTCTCATTTTAACTTATATATATATATATATATATATATATATATATATATATATATATATATATATATATATATATATATATATATATATATATATATATTTATAAACACCGGTGTCTTATATGTTGAAGGCTTTTTATTGGATGTGATAGTCAAGTAGGTTTTTACAATATTGGCACCGTTATTTTAATTCGCATTTCCAGCCTAAGATGATATTTTCAGTTCGGTCGAATGGGAATGTTTTTGACACAGGTAATTTCATGTAGAGTTGACGAATAGATTGTATGCGAGCATAGATTATGCCCATTGTTGCAGTCACATTTTGGACCTGGTGACCAATATGCCAACGAAAGAAGTCCTGAGGCGCGATTTTGTTTGCACACTTTACTCCTGGAGATGGTTTTCAGAAAAACAAAACGGACAACGTGCCCTCTTTCTTTGTATGTGCACAGGTCACAGCTGCGTGAACCAGCTCGGCGGGCTTTTTGTTAACGGCAGACCGTTGCCCGACTCCACCAGACAGAAAATCGTTGAGCTTGCTCACAGCGGCGCGCGACCATGTGACATTTCCAGGATTCTGCAGGTAGTACGCTTGTCTAGGATAATTTATCAGCCTGGCTACAGTTTCAGTACATACCTGTTGCTTCAGAACTGGGGCATAATTATCAGTGACAGTTTATCAAACCCAGTTAGGCTAAACAGTCATATGATAATTATACATGTTTGAGTTTCTAAATCAGATGCTCTAGTAGTGTTCTCTCAAACTAGCTTATGAGTTTTAATGGCAAGACATATCAAACCCTCGAAACAGTTTTCGAAACCTGCTAAAGAAACTTAAAACAAGGCAGAAAAAGCTCAGCGTTTTGAGTTCGTAAACATAAAGCGTGCACGCTATCCTAGAGTTCTAAGGCATATTTTCTGTGTTCATAGACCCATGACGATGCACAGGAGAATGAGAACGTAAGCTTATTTGATTGAAGCATATAACAATATTTTACATTAGTCTTAAATAATGAATATGAATTGTGCCCATTGTGGTCTATCCAGGTGTCGAACGGCTGTGTGAGTAAGATCCTGGGGAGATACTATGAAACAGGCTCCATCCGACCACGGGCTATTGGTGGCAGTAAACCAAGGGTCGCGACCCCTGACGTTGTGAGCAAAATCACGCAGTACAAGACGGGGTGTCCCTCTATCTTCGCTTGGGAAATTCGTGACAGACTACTATCTGATGGGATTTGCACTAACGACAATATACCAAGTGTGAGTTTATAGAGCATCTTGCAGAATTTGCAGAATTTTATTACCAACCTGCGATCAGGCTAGAGAAAAGTAAACAACACAGTTGCACAGTTAGTCTGCATATGGCATGTTGTTAGTACAGAGCAGGTCTACAGTTATGAAAATCAACAGTTATGAAAACTACAAACATTTAATTGTTGCAATAATTTGGGCGCTAATTGGCTTTAATACTTTACATCAGATTATACTGTGTCTTAATTAATTTCCACGATTGAGTTGGCTAGATAAACCTGTGCTGAATACATTTCCTGTCGTCGCTTAGGTTTCTTCGATAAATCGCGTTCTGCGCAACTTGGCCAGCGAAAAGCAACAGATGGGTACAGATGGTATGTACGACAAACTGAGGATGTTCAATGGACAAACTGGCACGTGGGGGACACGACCTGGGTGGTACGCCGGAAATTCGGTGCCAGGGCAACCAAACCAAGGTGAGACTGACCAGAAAAGACAACCAAACTCCTAATAATTTAAATTTTAACTGGAACATTTGCAGGCTAATTACAGATGTATAGCGTGATGGCAAATTATATAAAGCAAGTATGATATTACTGCCGCTACTACTACTAGGCTAAGTGTTATTAGCTATTCGTAATAATATAGTGCTTTTACAATTATACCACTACTACCAATGGTAGTAAATTATTTTTGCTTTTGGTTTTTTACATGTCAACATGTATTAAATATTCCACCACTATGTTTAGTTAAATAAAATGAAAAAGTATAATACTAAGCAGGAAATATTTGCACTACATTATTTGTTTAAAGGTTATTCATTAATTTTTCATGCAGTCTATTACTTGAGACAAGAAAGGATGGACTGCACAGATTAAACTGAGCAGTGAATTTATTTGCATCGCCTTGTATTTATTGGTAATTAGTTACTTCAATACCACTTCTGTCCGCTCCAGAAATATGCGTGGCTAGTCTTTCTTTGGTGGTATCCATCCATAACCTCGGGTTCTGCCTCTTCCCTAGCCCACCAAAGAACCATGAGAACGGCAGAAAGACCCCCTTCTTCTGTTTGATGTTGTCACAAGCATGAATTTATTATAGCCACAAAACTATTTTCCAATTGCTCATTAAAACATTTAATTATTGAGACACGATGAGAAACCTTTGAGGGTACAGCTGTAACAGTGAGCGGTAAGGAGGTGGACACGTGTGGAGAAGAGCAAGATTTATTAGAGGCAAATCCAGAGTCGTAGTCGTTGGAGATTTCAGGGTCAGAGCCAATATGGAGATTACAGGGATACATTATAAACAAACAAACACTCGAAGGCAAACAAGGGAAGCAGGCTATAACATAGGCTAGGAAACATGATAAGATACCAAAACAGGCCAACATAATCGAAGGCTTTTGAAACACAGACGGGCTTTCATACATCCAGCAAACATAATGAACAACAAAACCACAGGGCATCAGACAGGGTTTAAATACATGAACTTAACAAGACTAGAAACGAGGGATGAAAACAAAACTATGGTATGGAACTAAAATACACAAGACAGGGAAAACATGGAAACTGGGAGTGACTAATCGTGACAGTACGTCCCCCCGCCCCCCACCAAAGTGCGCAACACCGGGGGCACAAAAACACGAACCACCAAAACCAAAACAGGAATAGAATGGGTAAGATGTGGAGCAGGGACAGGACCCAGACGAGACACAGGAGCAAAAACAGGAGCCGAACATGGGGAACAAGCACTGAAACAGAAGACACAACAGAAACGGACACAGAAACCGGGGCAACAGGAGCCGAAACAGAAGTAGCATTAGGAGCGGAGCGCAGAAGTGGGAGAAGAAACAACAACAGAAACTGAGGACGAGGATTAGAAAAATGAAAAAACAGACCAGGCCAGGGACAAAGGGACAGGAACAAAAACAGACACAGGAACCGGAATGGGCACAGAAATGGGCACAGGGACAGACAACAACATGACCAAAAACAAAACCAGGCAACAGAGAAGGCAATAACAAAGGGGCAGCAGGAGCAGGCAACAACGGAGACACACGGAGAACAGGAGAGGCCAAGGCGGGACGGGCAGGGAACATGAGGCCTGTGAATCAGGAGGCAGGTCTGTGGACTTGGAGGAAACTGGTAACTTGGCAGTGGCAGCCTTTTGGGGCACAGAAGAGCTTCATGGAGCAACCACTGGGACAGGCCTGGCACAAGGCATGGGGACTTGTGGAGTGGCTTCTTCCACTCCAGGCACTGGAACTGGCGGATCTGGGGGCGTGGCTGCAGTAATCATCAGCGGCGGGCCTGGGGGAACCGTGAGGTTGGCCACAGTGTTCAGCAGCAGGTCCAGAGGCTACGGTGGCGATCAGCGGAGGCAGGTCCGACACATCCAGATTCTTAGCCATGTTAACAGACCTGGGATCAGGATCGGCGGAGGCTCTCACACCAGGAACAGAAACAGACTGGGTGGCTTGCGGGATAGCCACAGGTACGGACTGGGTGACCCTGGAGGAACACACAAATACAGAACCCTCTCAGCAGTTCTCAGAGTGCACATGGGCTTTGGGGAGCTCGCATTTGCACTTGAGCACCAACCAAGTGCCTAGAAATGGGTTATCTGAGCCAACTCACGTCTTGCGCTGCCGACTGCTCCCTCCTGCAGCGTTGCTCAAGACGGGTAGACTTGATGCTTACATGGGATCTCGTCATCGTCAAAATACATGGAATCCTGTTTTTTCTGGGAATGATGAGATGCCAGTGTACCTGCAGCACCAGGGGATTTGCTGTCTCTGGTTTGGTGGCACTGAGACATAACGAACTCGGACTATGTAGAAACAGCCAGAGTTTCGTCCCAGCCGAACAACCACTTCCCAGAGTCTCACCCTCTCGCTGAGTCCTTGTTCGACCGTTCGTTCTGTAACAGTGAGTGGTAAGGAGGCAGACACAAGTGCGGAGAAGAGCGAGAATTATTATCCAATACAGAGATTACGGGGATACATTATAAACAAACAAACACTCGAAGACAAACAAGGGAAGCAGGCCGTAACATAGGTGAGGAAACACAAAGGCACTGAAACACAGCCGGGCTTTCAAACATCCACCAAACACAATGAACAGCAAAAACACAGGGAATCAGACAGGGTTTACGTACATGAACTTAACAAGGTAGAAATGAGGGACAGGTGTGAGCAATCAAACAAAGGGCGGAGAAAACGAAACGATGGCATGACACTAAAATACACAAGACAGGGAAAACATGGAACATGGAACCTGGGAGGGACTAATCGTGACAACAGCAGGCAGCTCACTTTTTTACACATTTATGCAATTAATAACTTCATTTTCAGAATCAAACGCAAAAGTTAAACCTGTGCATTAATTTTACATGGAATATTTTGCATATAACGATCTGGAAAAGGCACTTAAGTAGACTGCAACTAATTTTAGCTAATTCTATTAAGATCTTATGGCCTATATACTTATATATCATACTTATATAAGTATTTTCTCTATAAAGGCACCTTAGCCAGAAAGGTGCTGTGATTCATTCTTTCTGCATGTTTCCATCATATTGTAACATTTTGAGCACGAATAAAGACTAAGTTTAACATACAGCTCCCAACGCGCAAAACAAAAACAAACAGAAAACTAAGAACCAGGGAAACAGAACAAATACTAGACAGGTACAGACACAGGAAACATGGACAAAACAGGAGCTGAGACAAGCGGCAAAATGTGGCTGGGACCAAGAACTGGAGTAGCAGGCTGGACGAGACGCAGAGCAGAAGCCGGAGCAGGCACAGGATCAGGGGTAACACAAGGAACCGGGACCGGGGACATAACAGGACAAGGAGATAGGAGATAGGAGACCTAAATGTGGAGTTGGGAAATACTGTAGATGACATGACAGGGCACTGTATAACAAAACAGACTGAACATACAAAACTGGGACTGGAACATAGACAAACATAGGTACCAGGCTGACACATTCAATGGCACAGGGAGTGAAACAGGTAGACAATGGGACTGGCACAGGCATAACCACAGGAACGTGGACATGAATAACCACAGCCACTAACATGATATTAGGAACAGGTGATGGGAGGAACACTGGGGTAGTCACAGGTGCTGACACAGAAGCCACAGAGGGTACAGGAGTCACTAGGGTCTGGGAGGCCAACAAAGAGGCCTAAGGCCTCACTGGCCGGCTGTGAGGTGTGGCCACAGGAGTCCTCAGCGTCACAGGAAGGCCCATATGAAGCAGCCATTTGAGGCACAGTAGAGCCTTGAGATGTGAACACAAGGACTGGCCTGGCATGAGGTGTGGGTACAGGCCTGGCCTGAGGCCCAGGGACAGGGAGCAACTTCCTCCACTCCAGAGACAGGAACTGGCAGGGCTGCGTCCCCTATGGCAGAGACAGGAACATGCACGGTGGCATACACTATGCCAGAGACAGCAACTGGCAGGGTGACATCAACAGCAGCAGAAACAAGAACAGAGACTGAATGGGTGGTATCCTTCATGCCAGGAACAGAGACTGACTGGGTGGCATCCTTCACACCGGGAACAGAGACTGGGTGAGGGTCAGGTAGTGCAGCAGGTACTGACTCCTGGTATGTAGACAGCTGCATCAGGCAAGGAGTCTGGAGGCACAGCTGCTGCAGATGCCTGGTCCTGAGGCACGGCATCAGTCAGCTGTGGGTCAGGAGGCATGGTTGCTGCTAACAGCTTGTTCAGAGGTGCTGCAGATGGGGCCTGAGCATCCCTAAGTGCGCCAGACGTGGCCTGAGAATCCTCAAGCTTACTAGATGCAGCATTAGCAAGGTCTGCAGCCTGGCCATCATGTTCCTCACAGGGGTTTGGAGGCTGGCCATCGCATTGTTCGCCGGTGTCCAGAGCTTGTATCACAGGGGAACACAGAGAAAGAGAAGCCCCTGTACAGTCCCTCAGGCCCATAGTCCTCCCAACATGTTCCATTGGGCAGGCCTGCTGGGTCTTGAGAGCCCAACGCTGGTGCATAGAGCCCCCCCCAAATACTTGGATGACTCCAACTCAGAACCCAGGGTCTTGGGCTGCAGAGCAGAAACAGGCTGGGACAGTCAAAGGTTCTACCACTTGAGCTAACTCAGTTTGAACTTTGGACCTTTTCTTTTTGTTCTTCTAACAGCTGGACATAGACTTAACATCTACAGTGTCCGGGGCAAGTAAGTCAAATGGTGGCTGGGTAGATATATTTCACTGCGGATCATACATATTTAAGAAGGCCCTAGTGTCAGCCATGATATTGCAAATCTGGCTCCTTTCCAACCTAGAAGTATTTCGTTCATAGAGCCAGTCCACTGTTTTTGCCAGCCGATGTGCTGCCAACCTCCAGAGATGTTCCTCCTCCTTAGACTGGTTGGGAAGTGCAAGGAAGTCAAACACTTCCCTGATAGATCTCGTTACTGCATCCTGATGTTGGGTGTATGGTAACTGCTCACTCCAGTGGTGGCGAACACTTCTGTAACATTCCAAGCAGGAACAGAGAAGGAGTCAAATGCAGTTTTGGTGGATGCAGTTTATTAGAGAACAAGGGACGTAACCTAAGTAACCTAAGTTGACGAGACTTCACAAAGATTGAATGCAAACATTGCATTTAAATAAGGACAAACAAAATACAGGTGATGGCAATGACCAGTAATGAAACTAAATAGGGTGCGGAACCAAAAGAAACTACAACAAGGAAGCACAAGGAAACAAAACCAGTAAGGACATAAACATAGTAGCATTGCTGTGGGAACCACCATGCCAGGGAGGGGCGAACGTGACACACATACTGGAAATTACAAACATATATGTAGTTAGACAAAATATGCTGATATCACTTAAATTCTAAAACCGTGACTTTCGTAAAAATTCCTGACTGACCATTGAGTTAAAATATTTACTCAGGTGTTTAATGCAATAAGAAAAAGACTCTTTTATTGGTCAGCTCATGCTGGTCACCTTTATATATAGGTAGGACATGTAAATTTCCCTCTCTGATTAAAAAAGTTATCGGTCAATATAAATCCTAAATGGTGCTTAATGGGTCCAGGCCTGGATATGTAGATTAATGAGCATGGTGTTTTAAGGTTAACATACTCGGCTGAAAGGTCTGTGGACTAGATTCGTGTTATACAATACTCAGCATGGCACATATCCAAAGAATCCTTTTGCTGTCCCCTTCCAATTGTGCCATGAGGAGAATTCCAGCTTGGTATTTATGCATGGTTAGCAGCTCTTTGGCTGACAAATCTAATGCACCCTTTTATTTTGTTGCTTTTGTGTCGCATGAAAAGCAGAAGCTATCTCTATTCAAGTGTTGATCATCTCAATAGGTCCCTGGGCATTTATATGAATACAGTGAATACTACTAGAGTCTCTATGTTTTCAGGAGAATATCCAGGTTTTTAAAATTAAACATTTTAAAGAAGCTTGTGAACAGGTCAGTGCACCACCAAGTTTTTCCTTCTTAGTAACTTGTACACAGAAAAAATATAACAAGAATGTAAGTGACATGGCCCTGGGGCTCTTTTGGATGATGAGTATCCTCTAACTGAATACCAGAACTGTGTAGATTCACTGATTGCTTCCACTGAAGAGAGCTCCTTAGAAAATGTCCTCAGAAAACAAAAGATATGTGCTGTGTATGGAAGCAAGCACTTAACTCCCTTTATCCTCTTTTTGTGTATTGACACCTGTTTATAAATCCCTTACTGAATCCCTCGCTAATACCATAATACAGTTTTCAGCTACTCTGAACAGACCATTGCTATAAAGTTCCAATGGCTAAAACAAATGTATTTTAACAAAAGGTATTTTATCCTAATGGATACTAATTGTCTTAATCAGGAAATAACATAGCATTTAAATTCAATCATTGGACTTTATAGCTGCTACTATTGCATGTATTGTGTTATGCATAATTCGCCATGACTGAGGGACATTATTGATCTAAATTTTAAAAGTATATTTATTGTATTTATTAAAATAAATCAATTTACTGTGCCCAGTTATATTTATGTAGAATGAATATGTAGAATGTGTGTGTTGTATGTGCTGAAGCACATAACAGATACGCTTCTATCATGTAATGATAATCAACAAAGTTTTGAATCTGAATCTGAATAATTATCTGAAAAGAATGTCTGTATATCAATGTCGTGAGATTTGGCAGAAAATGTAAAAACAAAAAATAAACTAATGGTCTAATGTCCTTCCAACATGTTCCATCAACATTATAGATGGTTGCCAGAAACAGGACAATGGTGTTGAGAACAGTAACCTGATAAGCTCTAACGGAGAAGACTCAGATGAGACCCAGTTGCGGCTGCAGTTAAAAAGAAAGTTGCAAAGAAACCGAACATCATTCACTCAGGAACAAATTGATGCATTGGAAAAGGGTATGAAATAAAATGCTATTCACTGCACCTTGAAAATCAAGTTGAGGTTCATTGAATAATTTCTTGTTTTTACATTTGTCTCAGAATTTGAAAGAACTCATTATCCTGATGTTTTTGCAAGAGAACAACTTGCAGCCAAAATTTATCTGCCAGAAGCTAGAATACAAGTAAGATAATGTTTTTTTTTAAATTTTGTAAATTTCCAGAGTCTCTAAATGTAGTTTATACCTACTTTATATATACTTCCTCCTATATGGGGTTAGGTTTGGTTCTCCAATAGAAGAGCTAAGTGGAGAAGAGAAGAAAAGCTGAGGAACCAGCGCCGACAAGTCAACAACTCTTCCAACCATATTCCCATCAGCACCAGCTTCAGCACTAGTGTTTACCAGGCAATTCCACAGCCTACTACACCTGGTAAGACCTACCAGCCCAACCTTAAAACTAAGGATCAATTTCCCAAAACCTCTGGAATGTACATTGCTAGGGATGTAATTTATCATATATGCATAACAATTGTAGAGAGTTTTTAGGAAACAGTACACAGAGTGTCTCTGTTTCTAGTCAGGTGAAACACTATGGCAATTTCAAGAGTATCTCTTCGACAAGTTAGCTGTGAGGTTGCCATGTACAAAAGAAAAAAAGAAACGTTTAAGTTCTTAATACATCAAATCAGTAATACCCTACATGCATATGCATAAACACATATATAAAAATTGTCCACTTGCCCACTTCCGGATGGTATTTTCCTTCAAGCTCAGGTCCTCTGTCAGAGGCCTGGGAGTATGAAGGTCCTGAATATTATCTTAGATATTCCCAGGACATAGATCTCAGATGTTGTTCATGGGATCTGCTGGAGCCATTCTCCCAGTTTGGGGGTCACAGCCCCTAGTGCTCCAATAACTACTGGAACCACTGTTGCCTTCACCTTCCACATCTTTTCCAGCTCTCCTCTCAGCCCTTGTATTTCTCAAGCTTTTTGTGTTCCTTTTTGCTGATGTTACTGATATGGGATCACAATACAACAGCAATGCAAAATAGTGCTTGTTGTTGATGTTGCTGTGTGTGTTAATCTAACGAAGATTCTATGTGAGTAACTGCAGTGTTTCTCTGTACTTTAGTGCAATTTTGAATCTCTCTCTCTCTCTCCCTCTCATATATATATATATATATATATATATATATATATATATATATATATATATATATATATATAATGTACACATACTTACACACACACACACACACACACATACATACAGAGAGAGAGAGAGAGAGAGAGAGAGAGAGAGAGCAGCCTCCCCTGACTTAGTGGCAAATTAACATCAGACATGTCAGAAGATGAATGCAGATGTTACTGTCTTTCAGAATTCATCGATATCAAGCAATACCAAAAACCAGTTAACTTAAACTAACAAACTGGTAAGTAGATCATTTTGAGCCCATGTGCCAATATGCCTGCAATCTAAGGCTGAAAGCGAAGATAAAGACAACTCAGAGGGAAGCCATCAAACTGGCAGAACTCCAGAAAGGTAAAAAGATCAAAGATGCCTGGCTATGGAAGAAACACAATGAGCGGCATATAATGAGGCCATGGAATTAGTTAACAATGTTTAACAGCAATAGTATACAATGTCACTTGATACATGAAATAATCAGTGGCAAAAAGAGTAAATGCTATCTTCACCAACCATACAAAGTGTATTCTCAGTTACAGTGAGAAAGAGAACTCTAATTGTGGATGCATCCAGACCCAAAACAGAAGATCACTGGAAGAGCATATGCAAGAATGAATCCTCTCACAGTACCAGTGTTCATTAAAGAGATCTCAAACCATACTTTTGCAGAGTAGGACTCAGTCAGCACAACAGCAAATGTCCAAGAGCAGGAACAATCATGAATAACTGTGCAACACCTGGCCCTAACAGGAAACTAAAAGCTCTGCATGTCCAAACACAATAAACCACTGCTAATTATCTGCTGTCATTCAGGCTGGCGAATACAAGACTGTATAGTACTGGTCATGACGAACCCCAACAAGGGTCAAACACCATCTATCTACAGACCAATAATCTTCCTGTACACAACATGGAAGATGCTATCAGACTAGTAGCCACTGACCTGAATGAGCATATGTGAAAGTACATAAGCTCCGGGATTGGATCATAATGGGATTGGTAACAACACCAGAGGCTCAAACCACCACTAATCGACAAACAGAGCTGTCTACCAGGATTCCAAGACCAGAGAAACCAACCTTAGCATTGCCTAGATAAGAAAGCATGACTCAAAGCCACACATCTTGATACTTAAATGCCTAGGCCTGTACAGTCAAGGCCAAAAGTTTTGAGACTGACACAAATTTTGGTTTTCACAAAGTTTACTGCATCAGTTTTTTTAATCTTTTGTCAGTTGTTTATATGGTACAGTGAAGTAAATAAGCATTTCATACATTTTTAAAACTTTTTATTGACAAATATATCCAGTTTAAGCAAGGACTTAATATTTACAGTGTTGACCCTTCTTTTGTAAGACTTCTGCAATTCGCTTTGGCATGCTGGATATCAGCTTCTGGGAAAAAACAAATTTTGCTTGTCCACCCTCTTTTTGAGGAATGGACACAAGTTCTCAATGGGATTGAGATCTGGGGAGTTTCCTGGCCATGGACCCAAAATTTCAATGTTTTGTTCACCAAGCCACTTCTTTATCACTTTTGCCTTGAGACATGGTGCTACATCATGCCGGAAAAAAGCATTGTTCATCACCAGATTGCTCCTGGATCGTTGGAAGAAGTTACTCTTGGATGTTTTGATACCATTCCTTATTCATGGCACTGTTCTTAGGCAAACGTTTGAGCAAACCCACTGCCTTGGATGAGAAGTAACCCCACACATGAATGGTCTCAGGATGCCTCACTGTTGACATGATACAGGACTCATGGTAGCGCTCCCCTTTTCTTCTCTGGACAATCATTTGTCCATATGTCCCAAACAGTCTGAAGGGGGCTTCATTAAAGAAAACAACTTTACGCAAGTCCTCTGCAGTCCAATCCCTATACATCTTGCAGAATGTCAGTTTGTCCTTGTTGTTTTTCTTCGAGAGAAGTGGCTTCTTTGCTGCCCTTCTTGAAATCAAACCATCCTGCAAAAGCTTCACTATGCATGCAGATGCACTCACACCTGCCTTCTGCCATTCCTGAGCAAGTTCTCCACTGGTGGTGACCCGATCCCATAGCTGGACAACATCGTAGGACAACACTAGAAGCAAACTTGAAGACAATTTCCCAAGTGAACATACCAAGGAGATATGCTATCTCCACAGAAGTTCTGCACAAGCCTGAATCATCTCAACCAGATCATCAGTAAGAGTGTGTATGGGTACAGATTCAGGAGTGGAGCTACCATCAAACACCTACTGTACTGATGACATCAAGCTGCATGCCAAAAAAGAAAGCAAGTCCTCAAGAGATTGTAGAATGGAAATAATAAGATCAAAGTCATGAATACATATGCCCTGCCAGTCATCAGATACACCACAGGCACAATAAGATAGCCAAATGAAAAGCTTGAAGCTGCCAATATCAAGACCAAAAAGACACTACATTTACATTTACATTTATGGCATTTATCGGACACTTATCCAGAGCAAATTACAAAAGTGCTTTTTCATTTACTCATAGAATACATCCTAGTAGAGTACAGTAGGTTAGAGTCCAACATACCAATGAACTAGAATACTGTAGAAATACAGGGATCAATGCTGATATCTAGAAGTACAAAATACATAAGGTCTGTCTTAAACAATGATAAGTTCAATAAACAATAAGTGCTAGTGTTTGTTAAACAACATCAGAGTAATAAACAATACCCTACAATAAGTACTAATTTAGTCAGTCAATATGGGAGCAGGGTCAGTTGTCCTTTAAATATTCTACAAATAGATGGGTCTTCAGTCTGTGTTTGAAGACTGCAAGGGACTCTGCTGTCCAGACAGCAAGTAGGAGTTCATTCCACCATCTTGGAGCCAGGACAGAAAATAATCTTGATGCTTCTCTTCCATGAGACCTGAAGCAAGGTATTTCAAGCCGAGCTGTACTTGAGGTTTGAAGTACTTGAGGTACGGATCAGGCTTTGATCATTGACATCATGTATGAAGGGGCTGGTCCATTTTTGGCTTTGTAGGCAAGCATGAAAATGGGGCACTTGGGGCTGTCATCTCTAAGCCTGAGGATCAAACAGATCCCAGGAAGGACAATATTAAGCTCAGTCCAAAAGAGTGTAATTCTAGGAAAATACTGCAATTCTGCAAGGATTTGGAATTTTAATGCTAATGTACATTGCATCTGTTGTTTGCATTTCTAGTTGTTGCTATGGCAGAAATAAAGTTAGGAAACACAAGGGGAAAAGAACTATATACTCAGAATTTTAGAACCCCATGGAAGTAATTTTATGATTTAAGTATACATATTTGTTTCTATAAAATAAATGGTTTCACCTCAGAAGGACTTTGCTTGCACAGCTGATGAAGGACCTCTGTCCGAAATATCTTGTTTCTCCGGACATCTTGTACCCACAGCCTTTTTGACTGACCTGACTGACTGACTGACCTGACTGACTGACTGACTGACTGACTGACTGACTGACTGACTATCTATCTATCTATCTATCTATCTATCTATCTATCTATCTATCTATCTATCTATCTATCTATCTATCTATCTATCTATCTATCTATCTATCTATCTATCTATCTATCTATCTATCTATCTATCTATCTATCTATCTATCTATCACAGTTGCTAGGAATTAAGAGCATTTGCAGTGAAAATGAAGGCTTCCTCCAAAAAACTACCCACCTAATTTGGCCATTATACATGATGCATCCTTGTGTTATCCCTTTTCAGAGAGTGAATGCGGAGATCACATCCCTTTTTAAGGATCCTCCACAACAAGAAAGATCTCCTATACACAAGAAAAAAATGACATGCTCTTCGAGAGTGAGATAAATGACCATTCAGATAATAACTGGTATTGAAGGCTGCAACTGCTCTACATGTACATGTACAATTATTAACACAGCCAATAAAATAACTGGCACAAAAGGATCAATTGTCATCACCCATTCCTCCTTGTGAATTACTGCAGGATTTTTCTATTCTATTACTTGCAAGAGATGTAATCAGATTTACACTGGAGAAACCAATAAATGGCTTGCTGATTGGTTTGTTTAACACTTTTGGACCATCAAAATTAAGGCTTTGTCATTTTCAGTGGCAAGGCATTTTAATATCAATAGATATGTAGTAATGATATATCTGTGTACATTGCAAGTTGTTGCTATGGCAGCAGTAAAATTAGGAAACTCAAAGAACTGATCTATACTTAACATTAGAAACCCATGGAATGAGTGTTATGATTTAAACATCTACTTTTTCAAATATAGTTTTCCCTGCTCCTACAAATTCAGAAGCACTTTGCTTTCACCACTGATGAAACAACCCCTGTCTGAAACGTCTGTTTCTCTGGAAACCTTGTGTACTGTTAGAAATCTCTTCCAAGTTAACCTCTGCCCTCCGTCCATTATTTCTAGAGTTTATAAAGAATGGTCCACAAAGAGAAAATATCCAGTAAGGAGTGCTCTGGGTGAAAATGTCTTGTTGATGCCAGAGGTCATATGAGAATGACCAGACTGGTTAGAGTTGATAGAAAGGGAACAGTAACTGAAATAACCACTTGTTCACAACCAAGGTATGCAGAAGAGCATCTCTGAATGCATAACAAATAGAACCTTGATAGCAGATGGGCTACAGCAGCAGAAGACCACACTGGGTACAACTCCTGTCAACTAAAAACAGGCAACTGAGGCTACAATTCACACTGACTCACCAAAATTGGACAATCGATGATAGGGTCAGAATTAATTGTAAACAGCACAAAAGCATGGCTCCATCCTGCCTTGTATCAACGGCTCAGGCTGGAGGTGTGTGTGTGGGGGATATTTTCTTTGCACACTTTGTGGCCCTTAATACCAATTGTGCATTGTTTAAATGCCACAGCCTACCTGAGTATTGTTGCTGACCATGTCCGTCCCTTTATGACCACAGTGTACCCATCTTCTGATAGTTAATTCAAGCAAGATATCGTGCTATGTCACAAAGCTCAAATAATCTAAAACTGGTTTATTGAATGTGACAATGAATTCATTGTACTTCATTGGTCTCCACAGTAACCAGCTCTCAATTCAATACAACACCTTTGGGATGTTGTGGAACGGGAGATTTGCATCATAGCTGTGCAGTCAACAAATGTGCAGCAACTGCGCAATGTTCTTGATGAAGGCCCATATGGTCTTATTGTCTTTATATAGAGCTAGTGTTACATCCTATGTTGGTTTGGTGTGTGTGTGTTTGTGTGGAGTCTGGTTGTGTTCCATTCCAGATGCAGTTCCACGTTCCACTAATGAGTTTCTTACAGTCAATCATGAGAAAAGACTCCACCCACCTGAGGAGGAATAAAAGGAAGTGGAAGATCAGAGAGAAAGAAGCTAGAGGGGAAAGTAGCGAGATTTGTTTGGAGGTGTTTGATGGCACATGATATTTGACTTGGTGTATGACCTTGTTTCCAGTTTTGACTTTGCTCTTGTCTTTGCTCTAATATTTAGTTTGCAGTTGTACATTTGTACATAGTCCACTTTGTCTATTTTGTTCTATGTTCACTGGTAAGTCGGGAGTGACTGCCATTTTGTTTGTGGTGTTTTATCTGTGACTTCTACTTAGGGAATAAGTATTGCTGTGTCTATATCTTCTTGTCTATGTAGGTTTAGTCAGTGTCTTTTGTTTCTAGTATGGATTTTTTTTTTAGCCTGGGTCACTCCTGACATTATAGTTCAGTGTCACACTACAGTATGCCTTGTACAATACATTGCCTATCACTGAACAATTTCGGACTGATACATTCTGATTTCATTTCCACTACACAATTGTTTAGCTGTTTTTCTTACATTTCCTGTTCCTGCCTGGTGCCTAGACAAGGTTGTAACACTAGGCATTTGAGTATCCAGGCATGTGGTGTTGAGTCATGTGCCTTCTTGTAGTTGATCCATGCATCTCTCAGGTTGTCTGACTGCTCATGGAATCCCTGTGGACAGCTGTCAATTTGTATAGTTTGTAGACTCTGTTGTCATTACCCATGCCCTTCTGACCAGTGCCCATTTGCTCATTCAGTTTGGTTGCTTGTATTCCTGACATGAGCTTCCATGTTGTGGACAGGTAGGTTACTGGTCCACTGGTGTTAGGTCTTTCAGGGGTCCATCATGATCACTGCCAACCTCTATGGGAGCTGCTATTTAGCAGCTGGTTCATTTGCACTGCTCACTGGCCATAAAGAACCGTTGGTTTCTTTACTGAATAAGCATTGATCATGTAAAGGTCAGGAGCTACCCGATTCTTCATGCTTCTGATCCACTCTTAGACATTGTTTTTGGAATGCTGAGTGGTTCATGCTCTGGAAGATTGTGTTGCAGTTTTGATGCCTGTGCTATTAACCTATTTATATATAGAGGCTTATGCCTGTTTAATCTACCAAATTTGCTAACATTTTTTCCAATATTCTCACTTTTTTTCCCTGCAGTGCCTTATATAGTATGGAAAGGAACTCTAACAAGAGTATGCAGATTATACTTTCATGTCTTCAATTATAGATCACTGGCTTCAAAACTACTATATTCTTTATTTTCAGCTTCCACTGTATAGTACAGTTTACTAGGGAAAAACAGCCCAAAGCCACTTGCATTTGAAAAAGTGAATGCCTAGCATGAAACAACCTTCAGGATGTTTTATCAGGAACCACAAAAGCTATACCATTTGACTTTAAAGCTGGAAATAAACCAACATGTTCATAGATGGAAATAAATATTTTTGCAATATATGACTCCGGCCACAGCTTCTAAATCAACCATAATTAGCTACTACTATAATGGTCTATGATGGTGATAATGCCCACTATAATAAAACGTTATTCTTGGTCGACGAGGAAGTGATGCCAGTCTGCTTTTTCTCTTGCAGTGCCCTTTACTTCAGGGTCTATATTGGGTAGGTCTGAGGGATCCCTAACGAACACATACAGTGGGTTGCCTCCCATGCCCAGTTTTACCATGGCTAACAACCTGCAAGTAAGTGCTGAGATTGTCCTCTACTTGTATATAGTTACAAAAAATTTCAGTATAGATGTAAAGATAGTAAAAACAAAAGTAGAGTAGTACAGAAGTCTTTAATCATGGTTTAAATACCAACATGCCATCTTCTATAAATCCGACTCATTTTTATTTGTAATGCAACTCTTCACATTCCAAGGCCTGCAAAAAAATTAACTGCTTACAGCTTCATAAGTCATAAATGCATTTGAAGTATGAATGAAGGCTGCCTCCAAAAAAGCATGGAAATGTGAGAACAGCTTCATAACTGGATTTCCTAAGGAAGTTATGATGATGGTTTTGCTCATGGTTACCTCTGAAGGGAATGGATGCACTGGCTTATAAAGAATCTACTGTTAAATGAGCACCAAATGAATTCTTGTTGTATTATACCATGAATAATACAGTGGCCAATATAATTTTTAAACACTTCAGAATCCACCAGGATGAGGCAGAGACCTCATCTCTTTTTATGAAACCTCTACTAATCTCTTACACACACACACACACACACACACACATATATATATATATATATATATATATATATATTTATATATATATATATATATTTATATATACACATCTCTCTCTCTATATATATGTATATATATAGAGAGAGATGTGTATATATATATGTGTGTGTGTGTGTGTGTGTGTGTGTGTGTGTGTGTGTGTGTTTCCAGAGAAATGGGACATTTTAAACAAAGGTTCTTCATCAGTTAAACAGGTTCCTCCTACTACTAATTCAGAAGCACTTTGCTTGCATAGCTGATGAAGGACCATTCTTCTACATGTCCTGTTTTTCTGGAAACTTTACTGATTATGAATCAGTGTCTCTCATGCCATCAATTGATCTTTATATATATATATATAAAAAAATACACACGTTGGCCAGAGGATCTTAATCAGATGACCAAAGCTGAATGCACAGCCTCAAACATACACATAGATATAGATATCTATCTCTCTTTATAGCCCAGCCAGACATCTTATCCCTGCATGCTGCCTACAAGCCCTTCAGTGAGTGGGCGGAACTATGATATATACACACCCCCTCATATGCAAGCACACATGAACAGCCAATCAACGGCAACGTCTGGCACCAACTCAACAGGTAAGCAGACATTAGAAATGCTGACTAGGTACGGGTTTGGTGATGCTGCTCAGTCATCTGCCACCTCATCCTCAGTGATGGGCTCATTACAATTTAAACAGGCCACTCTATCTAATCCATTAATTTATTCATCCTTTCATGTGTATTTATTGATTCCATAACTCACTACATATGCCTGGACTTGCATTTTCATCTCCCTTTTTGTACCTGTGTACTCAAGCATACAACTTGGTGCTTTCTTTAACTAATTCATATTTTAACACACGCATACCTACAAAAATCTTAATGTTTTATACCAGCACCCTCATAAGCTTTGCACTGGCCATGACCTTGGCACAGAAATAATTTTAATGTCCAACTATAGATCAGAGTGCAACTGCTGTTTACTTTAGGAGAACCTCAGTATTTTATTCAAGCATCATGGTGAACAGCAAGACTTAACTGCATTCTCCTGTTTATATTAAAAAATATTTCACATTTTATTTGCAACTGATTTACTTGACAAGAATTCCATTATATATTCTACAGCATCCATCTTTAAGGTGCCAATCCAAATTATACTGCAAAACTATGCTCATCCTTCTGTTTTTATGACCTAAACAAAGCAATTACTGAGACTTACAATTATGTTTCTTTATAGGACTTATCTCTCCTGGAATATCTGTTCCTGTGCAGGTGCCTGGCAGTGACCCAGATGTTGACATGTCTCAGTACTGGTCAAGACTACAGTAGAGAAAAGTTATTTTGCTCTCTTAACTTTAAAAGCAATAGAACTCTCCAGCAGTATATCTCTCTCACACACACACACACACACACACACACACACACACACACACACACACACACACACACACACACACTCACACACTCACTCACTCACTCACTCAAGAGTGTGGGTTGCTTTCTTTATTCTGAAATGCTTAAAGAGGAGCAATTCCAGGCAAAAGAATAAGCGACCTGGTCATGCTTGTGATGAACCTGGAGTTTAAAACATTCGCTGGAGAAGTCAAAATAAAAAACAACAAAGCTTCATGTCTTGCATTTACTTTTTAGTTTTTTTTTTCTGTGTGTATCTGTATGCTCACATTTTATAAACAAAACCATATGAGGTTATCAACATTTTATATTATATCAATCATATAGCACAATGTATACACACACTGCTTCATGTCGAGATCTCTCTTTTGTGAGAAGCACTATTGAAAAGCACTCGGTTGTGTTTCTTATAAAATGGTTGGCAAAAGGAAAAACAATGTTAAGGTGATCCTACTCTTGAGTGCACAAGAGTTTATCTGCAGAGGACCTATTAATATGAAATTTATATTCTGTGCAAGACTTGACAATTTTTGGATGGACTGATTAAGTACTTTGAGTTGCTGGTTGAATTATGGTCGCGTTTGCTATGTAATGCTTATTCAGTCTATTAAATGTTCACTACATACTTGTCTTCTCCTGTGATTTTGGAAATTACATCTAATTTGTATTTCTATACATCCTTTCATGCATTATAAATACCTTTCTTTAGGGCAAGAACAAGCTGTCTTTGGTACAGGTGTATTATAGTGTCCTGCAATCAAATAATTTTGGGCAAATGTTTAATTCCTATAATACATTTTTTAACAGTGTTTTACATTTGTTTACAAATACATATCAGAATTTAGATTGATTGTAAAAACAAACCAAAGCCTTTGCCTTCACACAATTTTTATTAAACATTTCTTTTTTGGTCTTATTTTACAGAACTAACAAATGTTTACAATGTATTGCACTGGCTTTAAATATATTTGACTGTAGTTTAATTAAGCAGTCTTTTATGTAAGACTGAAGCGCAATTATGGTTTAAAAGTAGTACATTGATTTCTGTGCTTTGATGCATACCCAGAATATTAAGGGTTTTATGTTGGAGCATGCTTTGGAAAATGAAAGGTCTACATTGTCTGGCAAATATTTCAATTTATTTAAAATGCATTTTGTGAAAACTATAAAAACATTTTGCACAGTATACTTTGTGTCAATCTTCTTATTAATGAATAGTTGTTGGCAAACTATAATGGCTGGTCATTTGTTAGCCTCATATGAAAATAACATCAGACATTACGAAATTAAATCTGTATAATTATCAGTTATTTGAAGTACAGTGATGAATAAACAAAAATCAAAAAGCAAATATATGAAGCCCACAAACAATCAGGCTCTGTTCCCTTCAGCCACATACCTTATAACCACCAAATCCATTATGGACAAACATTAGTCCACACAACTAGAACAACACAAAAACAGCACAATAGGGAAGTCAATGGCATTCATCAGTGCCAGCCCTTGCTTTGGTATAGTTATGACAAGGGAGTTTGGGGGAGGCAAGAAGGAAGAAAACAAGGAGAAGAAAAGCACTCTGAGGCGAGGCCAAGCCAAGGGAGAGCGCCAATGACTGTGTGGGAGAATGAGTTATTTTGCTTCGCCTGCTTCATCAGTGGGGGGTGGGAGAGAGGCTGCATGATGGGAGGGTGGGGGTTCTTTGCAAGAGGCTCGTCTTTGCAACTGGCCTACAGGATTGTGAGAGTGCACCCGTGTCTCTCTCACACGTCCATTTAGACAGTGATACCATGCAAATTGATTTTTTTTTATACAGGAATTTCTTAATGCACAAAAAACACAAATACACAAAAAAAAATGAGACACCAAAAAACAGGCACATGTAATAATTTATAAGCAGCTTCTGCATATTGCTGCTGATGTTAAAAGATACAATAGATAATAAAGTATATAAATGCTTACGAACAAAAGCAAACAAAGTTTTGGAACAAATTTGGCGTAAAGTTATTTGAACAAGGGAAAAATAGCAGTTAGCGTTGGATCAGACATACTTGGGAATAGGTGAGAAAGTTGACTGAGTGAGCTTGAAAACTTTTTTGTGAGAGCAGATAAAACACCATTCAATGCTTAACTGTTTAAATTGTAAGAATAAAGCAAGAAATTAATCTTGATGAAACTGCCCCTTTCTTTGGGTCCTTCAGGATCAGGACTTTCTGGTCTTCAGTTAACCATTCAAGGTGGGTTCCATCCATTACATTAGCAGCAGGTTCATTTTTTATCTAACCTTGTAGATTAGTTAGAGAAGCTGGAGAAGCTACATGCACAACCTAAGTAACCTACCAGGTTATCTTAACTATTAACTAACCTACCAGGTACATATACCACAATGATCATCCAGGATTAAAATTAAAGTAGACACTTCTGCAAAACATTCACTCACAGCCAATCCCCCACTCCCCATATACTGTAATACTGTAGATGCTGTAATACTGTAAAGAAATAGTATGCTTTCTCTAAGGCACAAACATTCATTTATACTTACAATTTGTAGCAGGATTTCGCATTTTCCCAGCAGTGAATAAAAGCATCCAGTGATTTGCGAAACAAACATAGTAGTCCATGTTAGAAGCCATCAATCTCACTGTTCGTGAGGTAAGCAAGTAGAATAAAGGACCTAAGGGACCACACTGGAGATGGCCTAGTCAGGATTCGAATACTTGTCCTGCTGTACTGAAGCTAGAGGTGTATAACCCTATTTAATAGCTATACAACAGGTATTTCTGTGTATTTCTTTTTAAACAAACTAGTATGAGACAAAAATACAACACAAAGTCTTTATTAATATTAAGCATTATTTTCACTGCAATTTCTTACAAATGCACCAGAAAGAAATGATGTACACATATACTTGGGATTCAGGCTTGAAACGTACCACCTTGTTTGCTTCAACAGAGAAAGGGCCGATTTCTGGATGGAAAGGGGTGGGACAGACAGCAGTCCCAATCTCTCCCATAGCACATATACACAGCTGGAATGACTCAGCATCAACTGAAATTACACTACCATCTCTTTTGAAGCAGACACAACATTATCACAAGTCAAAATATTATCTCCAGCTAAAACACAGCAAACCGGTAGACAGGAAACAGGGAGCTTGGACAGTTTGCATCACAACCCCCCCCCCCCCCCCCCCCAAAAAAATCGCAATAATAAATGTAGTGATTTCAAAAATTACACATCAGCCTAAAATAAATGCGTAAGGTTTAGTAGCAGGAGATATATGCTTGAGAATGCATGCCATTCATAGTATGAGTAATTCTTTCTATTTTTGTAGTAATTTTAGTATAATCTTATTTAGTTTTTTTTTTTTTTTTTACTCTGATATATAAAAATAACAGGCCAATTTTGAATTGGTTAATCCATGGTCTAGATGTACTAGTGTGCACGTAATGGATTTGTGCCATTGTGACAGACCGCTGCGCTCTCCTTCAAATAGACGGATGTCAAAGATCTAACCTCTGAATATCAAAGGAGTGGGAAAAGTCTGGTTTGGGTAGGGATGTAAATGTGGAGAGAGAAAGTTCTAAAAATCCAGATGCTTGCTGGTGGGACCACAGCCTGGCAGCTCAACTTTACTCACACGACTCACAGATTCTGACAGGTCTGGAGGCAAATGCAGCTTCTGTTGGGGGTGAAAAGAAAGAGAGAAAATGTGTTGTATATAACTGCAAAAAACTAAAAAGACAGTGTTAGCATGGTGCTGCTAAACGCCTACATGGCATACATGTTGGAAGCCCCCACCCACACACCCAAGCTAGGAGGGGAGATCACAGTCCATATTAATTATATTTAAGCCCTTAACCACAGTATTAAGATAATTCTGTAATGCAGGTAATACTCTTTCCCATGGCAAAATATCAAATACTGAATCAGAGTAACTAGGAGGACACAGACATACACACTAAAATGTGAAAAAAGTCAAATGTTTGCTGAGAAATTAGGGGGTATGTCAAATCTACTTTGCATGTTCACTTCAAAGAAAAACGTTCTGGATTTTAAGTCATGAGTAACATAATACTGGACATCAGATACCACTCATCAAATTAATGAATGGCACCTTTGTTCTCAGTCCACTTCTAGTCTAGTTACATAGGTTAGCTAGCTAACATACGTTCACTACACAAAATCAACTAAAAAGTACATTTGAACAGACTTAGTTCTAACATTAAAATCATTTCATGCAGTTACTTGCCAGCAGCAACAATATCAATTCTCTGACTAGCTAGTCAGCTAGCAAGATAGCACACTAACTAACTCGCTCTCTGCCTAGTCAAACTAACCATACTACTAACTATTGATTGCTTAGCTAGCCAGCTAAATTAACATTAGTTTGCTACTAAGATATTAACCTCTTGGCTTTGTAGTTATGTAACCTAAACTAGTTGTTTTTGTAGTTATGTAACCTAAACTTTAGCCATTGAGTGCTTATATCATGATCTATTTTTTCCCCTTCTCATTCCAGATGTTAAATTGACAAGATATGGTACAAATGTCATTCAAACAACTATGGGGAGCTCACTTAATGGCTACAGAAAATCTACATAACTCTGTTATTACAGTGTGCATAGCATAATGATTCATACAAATGTTATAAAACAGCCAAATGGAACTAATTTAACCTACTTTAACCCACTGGTAACTTTAGTTGCCATAGTATATTCTCTCTTTAATGATAATAAAAAGGTTATTCAAGTTTAATGTTCTTGTCACATTGCCCTACTCCTCCCAGTTGGACACCAATTCCCATGATGTCTTTGGGAACACTGGAGATCAGCATCTGCAGAATATTAATAACACCAGACTCTAATGTAACTTTATAGTATTTAAGTAGATCTGTGACTATTCCTCAATGCAAAATATTGTTTTCATTGGAAGGCTTTTCTCATGTTTTCTACCTGGCCTGTTATTTGTATTACAGTACTTTGGTTTTGCCCTTTTTGTAAAGAAATACTTTTTTTTTCTGGTAACATTTCTTTAAGTAACTTCATGGGAATCACACCAAGGAGGCAAGTAGAAGATATAAAGGAGAAAATTATTTTAACTAGCTCAATCTGCTTAAGAGGAGTAAAAAAAAAACCAAAAAAAACAAAAAACCAACATCTCTGCTATGGCTTCACTGGATTCATTATCTATATTGCTTGTGTAAGGTAGTACTTTTAAAAGGGAAGGGTAAATGTTCATGAAATTATTACTGCTGCAGGTATTTGAGATTTTGTGGGTTACTGGTCATCTATCTGTGTTTGTGGGCACTGGAACACTTCCATCATAACTCCAATCAGTAACATTAGTATTGTGGACTTCTAGCTAAAATGTGTGAATGTTAGTATGTAGAAATATTTGAATATACACAAGTATAATAGAAGTATTCTTCATAAATTAATTATTTAATAAAAACCCAGAGGAAGGCTGTGTGTGTAGCAGAGGTAGATTTATTGTATGGGAAGTTCATCAAAAATATTCTATTTGGCATATAGAAAACAATTGCCATGAACAGAGTATGAAAAGAGTCAGGACAAATACCCTATGATGTCACTTCACTACTTTTCAGTGTCAATATGTGTTTGGTGTGACATTGCTTAGAAAACTTGAGCTCTGCCCATAAAAAAAAAGTATGTCATGATGAATGTTTTGTAAATTTTGTAAGATAGTTGGTTAATATCTGTGGATTACATTTTTGCAAACAACAGCCCTCTTAAACTGTTAATTATATTAATATTAGCGAATGAAAAAATTTCACCCCCTTAGCAGTAAAACAAACCTTTAGACTTTAGACTGTGGTTTTGAAATAGTGTCATTTCATAACCCCCAAAACCATTTTTTGTATTGTTCAGATTAAAAAAATATATCTTCTAATTTTCTTTCAATGCATTTATATTTTTGTGAGCTTTGTATCTGCATGTTATGGTCTATTGTTGTCATCATGGCACCATAACTTTAAACAACCTTTTGACAATTAATTTACATCAAATCAAAACAATATAATTCCATAATCAAATGATTGATAAAGATATATGATAACTCTGTTCACTCATTTACTGATTATCAGTCACTGTCATATGGGAAGATGGAGACAACAGCCATAGTATACGTCTTTTCAAGAACACAGTGATTTGAATTTTTGCATTTTTCAGCCTGAATCCGATGTGCTTGTGTTGGCAGTCATGATTACTCTCAGTAGACAGTCACAGACACACAAAGAGGTATTATATATGTGTGTGTGAGTGCGATGGCATAACTAGGAGTTAAACACTTGCATTGATAGTCTTCCATTAACTTTTTTTTTTTCCCCCAATTTAAAGCAATCATTAAGAAGCTGGTGAAACAACAGGCTTTTTTCACTGCAAACAACGAAGAGGAAGAGGAAAAGATCAAGAAAGGGGGAAAGGCTACATATCAAACCAATGTACAAAATGTGTGTGTGTGGGTGAGTGTGTTTAAGTGTCTTAGTAAGTGTTAATGAATTGGGTGAGCAATCCATCAGAGGTTGTAATTCTCTACAACAACAAAAGCCCCTTTAGGCAAGAGCTCAGCACTTGTGTGGACAAAGAACAGCATAATGATGCCTTCACGCTGCTGAAATGGGGAGCTGTTGCCAATAGTAACCCCCTCCAAGCGAACGCACATGATGCAGTCTAGCAGTCTTGAGCTCTGGCCCACAAGACAAAGCTAACGGCAAATATCTTTTAAAGAATGCATTTAAATGGTGCATATAGCAATGTAACATCCATTGACAAACACTGACATGAGAATTAGTCATACTGAAGAGATCAGTGAGTTTAAATATTGCGCCGCTATAGAATGCCACATTTGACAAGTCATTTCTTGACGTTTCTGCCCAGCTAGTTCTGCACTGGTCAACTGAATGTGGCATTATTGTGAATTTGAAGCATATATGTGACAATAGTGTAGTGAAAAACAGAAACTCACAGAAAGTGTGTACCATATAAAAATTGCTTATAGTCTATTGCATCACTCACTACAGATTTTTAAGCTGCATCTGGAAGCAACATCAACAAAAGAATTGTATGTAGAGAATAGGTTTTCATGGTCAAACAAGTGCACGAGACTAAAACCTATATGCGCAATGCCATGTGATGGCTAGAGTTAGCTGGAGCCATTACTGTATTGACATTGACAGCATTTAAATGATGCTTTTATCCAAAGCGACTTACAATCATGACTTTACAACTTGAGCAACTGAGGGCTAAGGGCTTTGCTCAGGGGCCCAACAGTGGTACACCTCACTATCATACCAGATGCACCATCACATCAGCCACTGCCTCTATCATGAATCATTTGCAACTAGGATAACCTGAAACCCCAAAGAACTTGTTCAAATAAGTAAATGTTTAGAATCAGTATTCCACTGAACACACAGTGATGTTGCGCCACTTAAAAATAAAAATAAAAATTAGGGACAAAAAATTAGTACCTTGGACTTGGACATTTGTAAAGCTGCTTTGTGACAAAATATGTTGTAAAAAGCGCTATATAAATACATTTGTTCTGATTTGATTTGATATCCAACAAGCTCATATTGCTGTGATGGTCAGGCCACCATATACTTTTGGCAATATATTTGTGAATGTGTGTGTGTGTGTGTATGTATGTATGTATGTATGTATGTATGTATGTATGAATACATGCATGTATGTCTAAACAATCATTTATAGAATTTTAAATTTTTTGGTGTAAAAATAAAAAGTTTTCCCCAAGTGATTTAGGGAAGTGCATGTGTACTTTTAGGGTCAGTTTGTTACAGTAGAAGTGAAGTTAAATGTTAAACTTTTGGAGTGTTTGTGTGTGAATTACTTCTGCATTGTCAGGTGGAGGTTGCTCTAAAGGTAGGTTACTGAGGGCTTCTAGAGGGAATAATTAGTCCAGGTGTTCTTCTCCTGTCAAAGCAAGATCAGGATAGAAATGATGTGCTCGCACACACACAAGCTCAGGTGGAACTCAATGTCTTTCGTCAAGAAAACAAAAACAACAACAAAACTAAGCAAAAAAAAAAAAACCCAAACAAACAGTGAAATAAATCAATAATCATTGTCTGCAATAGCAATTTTGTTACTGGTTTGCAGTTGTAGACTTTGCACCTCAAAGAGAAAGATCAAAATGAAAAACCAATTTATGCAAAGCTGACACATTTCAGGGATATGAAGGGTGGGGTTTGTGGCTACAGTTTCAGCTTTGCAATTGAATTTTATACAATATGAGGCTCTAAAGAACATCTAAATGATAAGGAGTACTTTCCCTACAGAGTTCAATACTAGAGGTGCTGGGAAAAGCCAAGCAGGAGAACAGCAGGGAGTATTGGCTTTCTCAGCTCTGAGGACTGATCCTTCGGTGCCATAGCACAGCCAATGTGTGCTGAACACACAAACACATGCACACACAAGCAGGTTTCAGTCTACTAACAGCTACAGTATAAGATAAGGCATTGTGCTTGTCCACCTGGACATAAGATGCAGACATTCTGGGGAATGCTATGCTGGCCTGCTGAGCTGCTTTGCCTCCACAGAGGGGTGTAGCCATGAGCAGTTTCACTTCATTACCACCCTGATTCCCTCTTCAATTACCCCTGAAAAAATACTCTCAGCCCCCTAGCAACAAAATCTCCATATAAGCCAAACAGGGAACAAGAGGGCACTGATAGCTGACCTCATTCATATGCCCATATGTCCTTTTTTCAAATGCACATGTTCAGAAGGAAAGAGGAGGGAGAGGGGAGGAGATAATGAAACACAAATGTCCAAATAACAAATGTCCATTTTACAAATGAACAATGTACAGGTACATGTACACTGACTGACAGTACAATTGAGCTGAAAGTCAAATTTGGCATGTTTCCTCAGTATGTTGTAAATATTTGCCAAATTCGGTCAAAATCAGACATACCCTGACGGAACACGTTTGATCATTACTGATGTACAATAGCCATAGCAACAACTAGAAATGAAAACATTTATCATTAATGCAATGTCAAATAGTATTAAATGCCTTGCCACTGGAAATGATAAACCCTTAATTCTGATGGTTTAAAGGTGTTCAACAAACCAATCAGCAAGCTTTCTCTTGGTTTCACCAATGTAAAGCTGATTACATCTCTTGTGAGTAATACAGTAGACAACTTATGCAGTAATGGATGAGGAGGAACGAATGGTGACAATTGATCCTTTTGTGCCAGTTATTTTAGTGGCTGTGTTGATAAATGTACATGTAGAACATTTGCAGGCAGTTGCAGTCTACAGTAGTACAGTTATTATTTGAATGGTCATTTATCTCACTCTTGATAAGCATTTTTTATTTATTTTTTGGTCTCATCTGCAGATTAGAGCATCCTTAAAAAGGGATGTGGTCTCTATCATCCTGGAGGATTCTGAAATGTTTAAGTATAATATCAGCTAATGCTTTATTTGTAGGATAAGCCAGCACCAAAAGAATTCTTGTTGTCTTAACAGTAGACGGTTTACAGGTCAGTGCATCCACTTTCTGAACAGCAAAAACACAAGCAAAGGCATCACCAATAACTTCATTAAGAGACCTACAGTTCTGAAAATACTCACACATTTCCATACTTTTCATTCTCCCTGCACTTGTCCAGTGATTTTTGGGTAATTGTTTCATCCTGACTCAGCCAGATTAGATAGCAAGGAAAGTCTACTGATACATGTTGAAACAAAACATTTGCATTTTCCTCTAATTTCTTATTCTTCTGCTATTACCAAACACAATTCTGGTTGTTTATAGCATAATACCATCTCTTTTAATGTGATAAAACATGAATTAATTATTTCCAATAAGTATGTATTTTATAATTATGTAATTTACTACAGCTGTAATGTACTATAAAAGCTTGAAAATGGACCTTAAAAGTGCTTGAAAAGTGCTTGAGTTTGACCTTAGAAAAAGATTATGAAAACTGTATTAATTAGCTCGGCTAAACATTAACAGTTAATGCTGAACACATGAAAAAAATAAAATTATTTACTTTACTACTTAATGACAGCTAATACATTACATGTTTTAAAATAAGTTATTTTAAAAACTTTCCACTGAAAGTGTTTGGCAAGCAAAGAAAAATTAATCCTGTGAATGTTTATGTTTTGAACTTCATTGTCCCCATGACCTGGAAACTGGCCAGAAATGTCCCCTATGGAAGTATTTGTAGGAACAATCAGGAGTTGAGAAATCTGTGAGAAACCAATGTCATTTATGTGCTGCTCAATAATCTTGTTGCAAATGTCTTGATAGAGGTCTTTGCCTCTACTCTTCACATTTCTTGTGTTATATCTTTGGTGACAAATGATTTGGTTACTTGCATTTTTACAAAGAGTGAAGTAGTAACCCACCAACATGCACTAACCTGACTGATTCTAATTTATAATGAACACAGGTAAGAACTAATTTCTGGAATCAGCAGGTTTAATGCTGTTTTGTTTTGTTTTTTGCTATGTTCAATACTATTTCATGTGTCATTCCACTTTATTCCCAATAAAATTTTTATGGATTGTAATGCTTGGATTTCATTAGTTGTAAAGTTTTATGGTGTTAAGTAAGCTTGCGAAGGCGGTCATGTGGTCTGAATCAAAGGCAATAAATTCCCTCTTGTTAAATTGCAGATGAACACGGCATATTCAACTGGCCTAAGGAGGAGACAAAAGCCACTGACAAGGAACAGGGAAACTCCACACAGTGCACAAAGGATTCATCCCAAATCCAGCACTCTAAGACTATACACTATGTGGAAGAAGGGGGGCTGAGGATTTGTGAGAATCAGAGCCAATATCCAGGTTGAAACATCCAAGACCCAAGAGTACCCCAGGAAGATGATCCCAAGTGATAAAAGTTCTTAATGAGCACCTCAGACAATAGAAAACCAAGGAGGATGGGGATAGGCACGGTATGTACCACCAGCAAATAGTGGCAAGTAGTGATATGGAGAAATTCTACCAATGGCTAGAAAAGGCTAGATTGAAAGACATCATGGAGGCACAAATCATGGCAGCACAGGAACAGGCTCCGAACACAAGATCAATAGAGGTTGGGATTTACCACACCAGGCAGGGCCATAGATGCAGGTTGTGCAAAGATGCCCCTAAGGCAAACAAGCACATAACAGCGGGATACAAGATGCTAGAATGCAGAGCATACATAGAACACCATAACCAAGTGGCTGGCATAGTATACAGTATAGTATACAGAAATATCTCTGTAGTAAAGGCTGGAAGTTCTGAAGTCAAAGATACACCCCCAAAGATGGTAGATAACGAGCAAGCTAAGATCCTATGGGACTTCCAGATACAGACTGACAAAACCAATGATAGATGCAGCAATCACAAGTGAATGCAACATCAGGACCAAGGAACACGAAAACCTTGAGAAATACCAAGGGCTGACAGAAGAGCTGGAAATGATGTGGAAGGTGAAGACAACAGTGGTTCCCATGGTAGTCAGAGCACTAGGGGCTGTGTCCCCCAAACTGGGAGAATGGCTCCAGTAGATCCCAGGAACAACATCTGAGATCTCCATCCATATATACACACACAAACATATACACCAAAAAAAATCAGTGCACAGTCTGCATTTTGGGTCTCCTCTGGTGTGATAGGCCAGGCCATCAGAGGGCGTAACTGACCGACCATCGCCCATACTCAGTGCAATATTTTCTGAACTGTTGGCTCTAGTTAATCCTCATCAGCACTTATTTTGGCTGATTGTGGATGTTAAATTGGTGTTGGAGATCAGCTGTGATTGTCGTTCATTATGTAGTGTGTTTGCGTGACTGTAAATACATACCGGTGACGAGGGGAGACAGTAACTTGACAGAAGGTGATAATCAGCTCTTTGCAGTTGACATTAGTTCTTCAGTGACAGTTTAGTGTTTCCCTAACCTTAGATTAGTCTGTCAGTAGGTGGTGTTTTGAGCCTTTGGTTGTGGGTGAGTGTGTGTTTGTGCGTGTTTTCACAGCTAAGATAAATGCCTTGGCTCCTGCTAGCTAATGTTTGCATACCCTGTTCATGGCTAGCAAAGATCTGTGTAGTCACAAGATTATATTAATAGATTAACAATACAATAATAAGAGGTGCATTATAAAACAGAACACCACAGCTAAAGCTTATTCATAAAAGCCCATAAAAATCATTCTTGGTTGTAGCTACCTCCTAATAGTAAGCTTACAATAGAGAAAATATTCACTCTCGGAAGCAAGCTATCTCCTTAACTACAGCAAATGGGCACTTTTTTAGAGACACCTGCCCTTTCATCATTGGAGCGTCCCAGTATGGAAATTAGACATGTGACCCCAGTGTGCAGGATCAAATCAGGTGAGCAAGTTATTCGTGGATCAGTTTCAGTGTAAATTAGAATGGGAAAATGTCAAGATTGTTCTGACAAACAGGTGGTGCAAAGTCAGACAAATAGCATCACTCCAACTAACATATCTGTACACACAAGTTGTCATTCCTTAACACAGATGAGCTACAACAGCAGACAAAAAACAAAGGAGATCCAACACTACTAGATCTCTACTGGGTGTCTCAAAGTGGCCATTCACTGTATAATTAAGTGATTAAAGGGTGAACATTTACCATTCTTTACTGGCAACAGATGTTTATTGTTGTCTTAATCATTGAAATATTAGCTACCAGTCATTACACGCATTGTGTATCACTATACTGCTAGCTACTGTACAAATGTCCCATGCACACCCCTATACTGCACATATACATTTCAACCAATAGAGTCAGTCAGTCAACAGTGGCACATAAAATATAGGTCATAGGTTGGAAGGACAGATAGGATATGAATAAAAGAATCCCATTTCTGGTAATGGATGCAGGGCACAGTTTTATAGTATAATTTGATTTCACACAAAATTCTCAGCACTGACTGACAAAGGTGTGTGTGTAAGAAAGGTTTTGGTAAAACTCAGTGTGGACAAACACATGCCATGGCATCTATCTATCTATCTATCTATCTATCTCTCTCTCTCTCTCTCTCTCTCTCTCTCTCTCTCTCTCTCTCTCTCTCTCTCTCTCTCTCTCTCTCTCTCTCTCTCTCTCTCTCTCTCTCTCTCTCTCTCTCACCCACATCATGCAGTTTTTTCCTATACAAAGCGAACACATCTTTACAATAAGATCTGCAATCTTACATCACTCTGACACAGCATTTATAACTGCAATTTTTAAGTTCATTAATGAACACCCATTTGTGAGCGATACAAAATGGTTTCCCAAATCACGGGAAAACATGCAAACCAACCCCAACTCATCAATTTTATCCCTTCCACTCTCAGTCTCCCTGTTATCATTACACCATACAGTAAAAAAACACCGTTCACACTGCTAACTGCTGCAGCATATAGTTTCACCAGTTTCTTGCTGGTAGAGCTCATAACTCCTCCTAAATAATTTAAAACCAATCAAGCAACCTAGCTAATAATAGATCTATCTCAACTGGTACATAAAGAACATACCTCTTATGGGGAGATTTTGGTTTACTGTTTTTTTTTTTTTTACTTACAATTATGGTCTTATCCATGAATACCTGAAAACTGTATTATACACTGCAGTTCAATGGTGAGGCGGGTGATGTAGGTAAGGTAGCAAAAGATTGGGGTATTTGTTGGTAGAATATGTAGGTTTCTTAGTAGTACAATCTGCAACCCACAATACCATTTGCTTTTATTTTCAGAATATTTATTTACGTTTACCTGTTTTAAAGTTTTCACTTTAATGCCATCATTGAGTTTTAAACTGCCTCATGTTGCTTTCCTCACATTTACCTGAACACCACATAATCCCAGAGAATAAGATTGTATTCAGAATGGAAGAATGGTCTAAAGATTCAGAAACAGTCAATGCAAAAATGTTTGCTTCAGCATATTGTCCACATTTACAGGACAAAAATAAATACATGTATGATACAAAACAGCAAAAAGACAAGAGAATGACAGATATAGTGAAGAACTACCAAACAAGGGTCTAACTGCAATATGTTTTGCTACTTTGATGAAGATATCTGACCTCAATGGTAAACTGCTTTCTCTTTAGCTTGAATGCCAGGTCTTTGGTGTCAGGAATTGCACACAATAGACAGTTCAAATGTGGCACCTGGCGAATATGAAGAAGCCCTGGAAAAGGAGACCACACAAACCGTTAGTATAGGCTTACTATAGACAACAGCAAGTATGATCATAACACATAAAAGCATATACAGCTAGATTGCAGTCAGGCATTTTACCTAGACCTAGAAACCTGGATTATAAAGTGTGCATTTCAGCTTTTCCTGTTCACAGTCTAAGTATTGACTGCAATTCACCTAGCACCGTGCTTCACATAACCCAAAAGAAACAAGAGACCAATTTATTTTCATACTACCACACTTTATGGTGAATTGTCTTCTACTTTAGTCCTCCAGAGTTCCACTGAGTTCTGGATAGTAGGCCCTTATGGTCTAATTTACTTTACCATTACTTATTGCAGGGTATTGTTTATTACACTGATGTTGACTAGCAAACTGTAGCTCTTATCGCTTATTGCACTTGCCATTGTCTAAGATAGAGCTTATGTATTTTGTACTTCTAGGCATCAGCATTGATCCCTGTATTTCTACAGTATTCTAGTTCATTGGTATATTGGACTCTAACCTACTTTACTGGCCAGGATGTATTCTATGAGTAAATGACAAAGCACTTGTAAGCACTTGTAAGTTGCTCTGGATAAAAGCGTCTACTAAATGCCGTAAATGTAAATGTAATTGACTTTATACAGGGCTAGGCATTTGAGTATCCAGCTCTTCCAGTCTTATGCTTTCTTGCAGTCAGTATAGGCAACACTTAGGTCGGTCCGTCTGTCTTAAGTAGATTATGAAGGTTCATTTATGACAAAAGCTGTGCAAGGAAGCACAAGACAGAACGAAGAGCTTGGTCTGTCTGCACTTGAGTGAGTGTAACTGCACCCAAGAGTGAAAGTGCACACAAGCAATCGAAACTGCAAGAGAGTGAAAGTGCACACGAAGAAGTGAAAGTGGGCATTAGCAAGTGAATATTAGAATGAATGAGAGATTGAATAGATTAGTTTGGGATGGAAGGACTTTGTTCACTTTTTTCCTTTCACTCGTTTGTGTACTTTCACTTTTTTGCATGCATTTTCATTCTTGTGTGTGCATTTTCACACTCTCTTCAGTTTCACTCAAACGTCCTTGTACAGCTTTTTCAAACGGTGCTACATAGCAGACAGACCAATCGAAGCTGGGCAGGGCTAGGCATTTGAGTGTCCAAGTGTGAGGCATTCAGTCATATGCTATCTTGTAGTTAGTCCAGGTGACTTTAAGGTTGACTGGACTGGTTTTGGTATTCTGAAAGACAGCTCTATCTTTCAGTAGGTGATGTTCGGCCTTTGCTGAGGTCCTTCATGACCAGTACTACCTTCTGTTAGCCCGTCTCAAAGGACCTAGAACTTAGTAGCTGGGTTATTGTTATGCTAGTCATAAAAGCTGTAGAAAAGCTGTTATTTTCTTTAGGTATTAGATATGGATCATGTCAGGGCCAGCTCTTCGTGTTACTGAGAGAATGAGATGCTCTGCACCGACATAACCACTCAGCACTTATGCGATTATTCATTCCCATTTATGCTCTTCCAGTACTGTTCTGCTTCGGCTCTGGGTAGATCCAGAGTCAGGGTTCTGTTGCAGAGAAACCGAGAGTATACATTGTACAGCAAAGAGGCCATTTACACTTTTGGCTGCTTCTTCCTTTGTATATCTCTGTAATCTAGATGCCATTGCTGTTAGCCTTATGGGCCATATGTAGGGGCTACCCGTTGTATTTTTTTCTGTAACAAGTCCCCATCTATGATATTTATGCTTTTCTGGAGCTCTGTAAATTTGCTGACTTCAGTCAAAGTGTCTTTATCTTGTTCTCCAGCCTCTGTTTACAAAGAGACCAGGAAGTGTGGCCTATGGGTTGTATTTTGAAGTCAGCAGCGTATACCAGATTGTTGGTTTCAGTTTCTGGTGGTTTGTATTGTGCTTATTACTAAATACATATCTGCTAGCATACTGTGTGATGATATCTTGCAACTACAGTGCCTCCAAGTAGTATTCAACCCCCTGCAGATTTTGCAAATTCAACAAGTTGCAAATAATTTAGAGCCTTCAAACTCTGAACAAGAGTAGCATTTATTAAGAGATGCCTAAATATTACAAACAAGTTGCTGAATTAAATTATAAAACATTTTAAACATAAAAATTAGGGTCAATTATTATTCAACTCTGAGGTTTAATATTTTGTGGAATAACCCTTGTTTGCAATTACAGCTATTGATAATTTTTTATAAGACCTGATCAGGCCAGCACAAGTCTCTGGAGTAATCCTGGCCCACTCCTCCATCCAGATCTTCTTCAAGTTGCCTAGGTTCTTTGGGCATCTCTTGCGGACTTTGATCTTGAGCTCCGTCCACAAGTTTTCAATTGGGTTAAGGTCAGGAGACTGACTAGGCCACAGCAACACCTTGATCTTTTCCCTCTTAAACCAGGCCTTGGTTTTCTTGGCTGTGTGCTTGGGGTCATTGTACTGTTGGAAGATGAAATGACGACCCATCTTGAGATCCATGATGGAGGAGCTGAGGTTTTTGGCCAGAATCTCCAGGTAGGCTGTGCTATCCATCTTCCCATGGATGTGGACCAGATGGCCAGGCCCCTTGGATGAGAAGCAGCCCCACAGCATGATGTTGCCACCACCATGCTTGACTGTTTGGATGGTATTTTTGGGGTCATATACAGTGCCATCCTCTCGCTAAACGCCCTGGGTGTGGTCGGAACTATATACCTCAATCTTGGTCTCATCAGACCAGAGAACCCTGAACCAGTCTGCCTCAGAGTCCTCCAAGTGATCATGAGCAAACTTTATACAGGCCTTGACATGACGCTTTGAAAGTAAGGGTACCTTATGGGCTTGCCTGGAACACAGACCATTGCAGTGGAGCATGTTACTTATGATATTTATTGAAACCAAGGTCCCCACCACCATGGGATCTTCCGGGAGCTCCCTCCGTGTTGTCCTTGGGTCAGCCATGACCGTTCGGACAAGCCTGGCCGCAACACAGGAAGAAACTTTGAAAGGCTGCCCAGGCCATCGAAGGTTAATAGTAGTTCTATAAGCCTTCCACTTCTGGATGATGCTCCCAACGGTGGATATAGGTAGGCCCAACTCCTTGGAAAGGGTTTTGTACCCCTTGCCAGCCTTGTGACCCTCTACAATTTTGTCTCTGATGGCCTTGTAATGCTCCTTAGTCTTTCCCATGTTGACCATGTATGAGTGCTGTTCAATTGTTTGGGGAGGGGCTTTTATAGTCAGAAAAGGCGGGAAAAAAACTGAAAATTAATCAAAGCATGTGAAGCTCATTGTTCTTAATAGCATAATTACTTCTTAATATTTGAGGGAACCAAACAGAATTCTGGTGGTTTGAGGAGTTGAATAATAATTGACCCTCTGGTAAACTTTGCAAATTAAAAAAAACAAACAAACAGAAATAACATTCTTTTTTGCTGCAGGGCATTTCACATGTCCATGCCCATCTACAGTCCAAATTTCACAATGCTAACTTAATGCCAAATGTGTAAACCTGCAAAATCTGCAGGGGGTTGAACACTACTTACCCCATTCAGGTAATAGTAGATTCAAACTATTCTCTCTCAGTAGGTTTTCTGTCTGGGTAATGATATTTACCCTTCATTTCATCCATCTCCAGTTTTGATAGGCATTGTTTCAGGTAATTAACTGCTTATGAGTGTGAATTAAGGCCTTTCCCCAACAGTAGTTGCCTCATGCGCTTCATATAGTCTATTTCATTGGGAGCTTTCAATGCTGCTGTAGTAAGCTGCTGTGGTAGAACCATATTGTCCAACCTATAATCAATCTATGGTTTGCTCCAGTAGCCTATTTACTATTTACAATGTCCAGGTTCAACATTCTACACAGACATTGTTAATCCATCTGACATCTGATGTGTGTGTATTGATATGTACATGTACATGTGCATTTACATTACATTTAATGGCATTGAGGTGATGCTTTTATCTAAAGCGACTTACGATTACGACTGAATACAACTTGAGTAATGAGGGTTAAGGGCCTTACTCAGGGGCCAAACAGAGAGCTTTTTTTGATTACTAGTCAAGTGCCCTGTGTATATAAAATACATAAGCAATGTCAATGTTTTCTTTATTGTGGGTATAACCAGTGAAGTAATAGGGTTAAAGAAGCAAGCATTTTTTTATTATCTGAACCAATAAAACAAAAGCAAAAGAGAAGAAGTAAAAAATTAGAGTGAGAAAAGGAGAGCAGAAAAGACAGAGGGAGAGAAGGAAAGACACATGAGTAGAGGAAATGGTGAAAAATTAGCTCAGTCGTTGGAGTTATATTTATTTACAAAGATGCACAAGGTATCTTAAGAGTATATCACCAAAATTATGATTCAAAATGTTCTAGATTTTAAGGGAAGACTCACTGAAATTTAGTGTGAGCTGATATTCTTGCATGTACATCTGCTGACACAGCAAACAAACAGAACCAACTTCTAGTCTGGTAATAAAATATATGGGAAATGATAGTTCAGTGAAAACATTGCTATATATTATTGCTAAGACAGACCTTCAGAACGGGGCTGAGGGAGCTCTGCACACTACATGACATTTCCCCCCAGTCTTCTCCCTGCCAAATCTATGCCTACAGGCCACTGTAACAGCACCACTAGACACAGGGCTTGTGAAAAGAAGTGGGGAAAGAAGTGGAACCCCCCATCCCCCCCAATTGTTTTGTGCTACACAAGCACTAAGAGTAAAAGGTCTACTGTCTCCTGTATTCCTAAGCAATCAAACTAAAATACCAACAACACACCGCAAAAATAAAAAGATTAATAGATAAATAATCTAGCAGGACAAGTGGGTATACTCTTGTAGCTCATTTGCAAAAGCAGGACAAGGTGCAACACCAAGGTAATGGGCTTGATTCCCAGGGAGCATATACTGTCATACTGATAGATATGTAAGTCTCTATGGATAAGAGTGTTTGCCAAATGCTGAAAATGTAACCTGTGGGCTTGTGGTACAAAGAAGCAACAACGTGACTTCTGATATTAACCCAGAGTTAAATTTGGGACAAACCAAAAGAGCACGAGAGAGAAAGAGCTATTTGGGGGTAGTTGAAGACAGATGAGTAAAAAGGAGAGTCTGGGCATGGACAGATAGAAGATGAGAGTGTTGTGCAAACCGTATGCACGTTAACTTTTTGAGTGATACAAAAAGGAGGGAGCAAGAAGTGAAGAAATACAGCACCCACAATAAAGGAAAAGGAATGGTACGATTAAAAAAAAAAATTCAAGTCTCTGCCCCCTAGTCCACAAAGACATTTTTGCTATTATAAAAATATTCATTCTAGATCTCTGTGGCCCATCTACTTATTCAAGGGGAGGGAAGTAGTGTGCATGTTTGTGTGTGCATGTGCACAGCTGCTCTGAGAGGCATGTGTTCTAAGCAGAATCACACTAACACCAAGAACTGAGTGCTTATGCTTACAACACACTACCCATGCACACATGCAGGGGAGTGGGGACAGAGAAAAAGATATTTACAGAAAAGATGGGATGATGTCAAATAAAAAAACAAAAAAACAAAACAATTCTTTTTGAAAATAAATCAGATGTAAAAGTAAAGGCTTCCATACTGAATGTATACACTATGCATTGGTATAGATGTAATGTGTGTGTCTCACCATGGTAATCTTTGTAGAGTGGGTTGGTTTCTTTTTCTGAGCCTTGAAATGACTCTAGAGTGAGAGTTGTGTCACTCAGTTTGGTTATCCTTTCCATTATTACTCTCTTCTGCATAGTGAGTGAGAAAGAGAGAGAGAGAGAGAGAGAGAGAAATGTAATTATATGGTGGTATGCACACAGACACAGTACATTATATATATATATATATATATATATATATATATATATATATATATATATATATTCATATTATATATATATACATACACACACACACACACACACACACACACACACACACACACATACACGCATACACGCATACACACACACACACACACACACACACACACACGGTATGGTACTGTATATGGCCCTGTATACTGGCAAGTTTTTTTCTGGTCTTGTGTTGGGTAAGACAATGTAAAGGACAAAAAGGCAATGCCTTTAAAGTGTTCCATTTCATAATAATATTCATAACATGGAAACAAAAGCAAGTAATATCTTCAAAAAAACACCATATAGTCTATATTTTAGACTATATTATAGTCTTACATAGTCTATATTAACATGACAAGATGGAGGCATCAACAAACACGGTGGCTCGATGCGCTCTCCTTCATTGCTCCCTTTGTGTGCTTTTGCTTTTATGTCTAACCATCAGTGTTTAATCATGAGAATCCCACTTACACTTTCCAAGATCTTCTGACCTTGGTATTCCAGCATAAACTGGCTGTTACTAACAAATGTCTACACTCACACAACATACCAGAGGAGATAGACAGAACACTTGGATTGTTGTTGCCTCTGGAAAGCGGCAAAGATGAAGGAGATACAGGAAGCAAAAACATGGATACCAGTCTGGGCTGCTATAGCTGGTGAGTGGAAATGTGTGTGTCCCCACAGGCACATATTCCCACTCACATGCTGCAGTCAAACAAAACCGCATTTAGCAGAATCTTCAGTTCCATCTGCTCTAGCTTTCTAATCGAGTTACATGGGGCTCTTAGGAAATGTGTTACAATTAGCAGTCTCGAGGCTTGCTTATTGAAAGAGAATAAAATACGGTTTAAATAACACTTGTGAACTTGTAAATAATTTTATACTGGTACATGGCATCATAAACATTTTGTTTGTTTCTGGAAAAAAATCATAGTAATACACCAGCATTTATTTGGTGGCAGGAATCTGGAGTAGCTACACTACAGTTGTCATCTTCTGAAAATTTTGTCTCCGAGAGGTGGCTCAGAAGCAGTATGCTTCATTGCACCCTCACAGCAGGACTTGGTGCCAGTGTCAAAGCAATCATCAGAAAGCAACCACCACAACCACACACAAAACATACAAAAAAAAACCAACCCACTCTTACCTGTATAAGATGAGAGGGGACAGTCACCATAGCTACAGAAAGGGAAGAACGCAGGAGGGCTCGAAGTGCATATAAGAAGGTGGTAAGGGCATGGTAGTGGGTGGGGCTCTCGCTACAGCACAAGTCATCCCCCCACAATGCTGAACCCAGAGAATGAAGGCACACCCGCAACACATTCCGCACTGTACACTTAAAGAGAGAAAGAAAACCTTTATTAGTTTTATCATTAAAAATGTGCTGTTATGGCTTGAAAAGATTCAAATCATAGTAGATAATTCTGTTGAGAATTCTGTTGTTAAATCTTGTAAGTCAAAAAAGCAATTTCTAATTAAACTCCAAAACAGTTAGAAACTGGCACAGATGGGCTTTCAAATATCTGATTAACCTAATGAATCTAGTGTGTCCTATCCATGTGTTAATATGAGAAAGAGAGCATTAATACAGAAGTTAAGGCTTTTTTTGTTTATTTGTTTTTAAAAAGCTAAGCCAGCATCCCTTGGCCACACCTCCACCAATGTACCCTTTTGGGAACAATAACTTTATTAAGTTTACAATTTATTCATTGTAGTTTGTCATTTTTGCACTCTGTAACTGTATTGTGGGTGTGTGTAGTGACATACACAAGGTTTTCAGAGAAACAGGACTTTTTGGACAAAGGTCCATCAGCTGTGCAAGCAAAATGAAAGTGAAGCACAGCTAATGAAGGACCTCTGTCTAAAACATCCTGTTTCTCTGGAAAACTTGTGTACAGAAGAGAGCAGTAATGGAAGGATAATCAGACTGAATCCTTGGATTAAACTGTCATAGATGTCTAACCACTGCTGGCTAATATTGCAGGTCCAATGTTGAATGTGAAATAGCTGATGTGAAGTAGCAGTAGAAATTTGAGGCCCTGCATTTTCCAAGATCTTTAGGCTTTTGGAGTGTGAATAATTTGATTTGTGTTTTTGTGTTTTCAATAGAACTGCTTATATAGTCAAGAAATGAGAACTAGCCAGAGAGAGGGCTACCGGGTCATAGAGAGCAAGTCATTCATTTTAGGCATGATATTCATTTTATGTGCTGATATCTGGCAAATGAGAGATAAGGGTAGTTTGTAGTTTACGAATAGTTTATTATTGGTGGCTGAAGTGAGAGAACGTGGGTGGCAGGTGCATATAAGACCTGTAGCAATAGGTATTAGGGAATCTGTAGTCAAGTCTACCATATCCTTGCTTGTGCATTTGGTTTCAGAGGCCATAAACTAAAAGTAGTTGTGAAGGAGTTATCAGAATTGGATGAAAGGGCTAGTCAATGGTTGTGGATAAGGAGAGCACAGACTAGCTGGGAAATGCACTATAAAAGGGGCAATGGCTGAGGTGAGTGGGTTCTTGTGTCATGTCATTTCAAAATGCAGTAAATCCACATGGAACCACATGGAATCCATGGTGATACCAAGGATGCATTAAACGTGCCAATGGGGGTGGGTGTGACTCCCTTAGTCACCAGGGAGGCCAGTATGGATCTGTGGTTGGAGAATGCTTAGTGTTGTATTAGGTGAAATCTACGTGGAACTGGCAGCACTCAGTAAGCATCATTGGTGCCAGTGGTGCTGGGTGTATGGGCTTAGTTGCTGAGGAGGCCAATATAGATTTTACAGGTTCAGAACTGACTAGGGCAGTGCAGTTGTGTTTGCTATTGGCATATTGTGTAAAGCCCAGATGGAACTGACGGCACTAAGCATGCACTGACGGTGTCAGTGGCCTTATTCACCAGGGAGGCCAGCTTGGTTTAAAAATGAAGGGGAGTGGGACTAGGAGTGCAGACCTCATTATTGAGGCTTCTAGAGGTGTCGTGGCGTTCATTCAGTAAAACAAATGAAGAGAGGTGCATACCCGATGACCCTTGTGAAGATCTTGCAATGTTCTGGTTGCTTGTATGAAGTGAGTGGGCTGGGGCCCTATGTGTAGCTCTAATGTCTGACATAGAATATTTGAAATTTTATCCTGTGTAGAGTTCCATCTTTAGACTGTCTCTTAATTGCTGCAGTACAGGGACATAGTTGAGTTTGATATATATCACTCAGGTCAGGAGAGAGATGAATGCCAAGGTATTTAATGGATTATGCTGTGTACATGTTTAGACAGTACATCCCAGACCGTGACACCCCGGTTAAAACTCAGGAGGAAACTCCAGTTGGAATAGCCAGACACCTTGCTATAGTTGCTTATAATATCTGGACTGATGGGATGGATAATGAAGGACTGGAGATATATAGTAAAATGTCATCTACACAATCTGATTTTTGGTGGCATATCTTGGACTGGACTTGACATTTTATTATCCTGTCTGATGAAAGCAGCTTGTCAAGCTCTTTTTTGGAGTTGAAATTGCTTTGATACATGGATATTTATGAAAATAGAGTCAGAAGGTGAGTTATATAATTTTTTAATCAGAAATTAAAATATGGATAAAATCCAAAGTGCTTGAGAAGGTGATACAGTGCTACTTTACCCTTTCAAACGCCTTTTCAGCAGCAAGGCACACATATATATTGTTACTTAAGTTACTGTGGTGTTCCTGTTATAATGTACATGTGAATTGATCTTTTAATGCAAAATTTAATTTGTGTAGGCATGTCTCCCTTTGGTAAATCCAGTTTGATCTCCGCTTATGAGGGTGGAAATTACAGACTCGAGTATAATTGCTAAATCTTTACTTATGCAATTTTAGATAGGGATGATTAATGATATGAAGTGCAGTGTAAGCTGCAGCCCACTCCTGCAATTAAATGTAAGGTAACCCCAACACCCCTCACCATCAAGGTACTCTGGAATACCAGTCACTGCCCTATGGCGTGACTGGACCTTCACCCCTGGGACAACTCATAACACCCTTGTTTTACGAGGCCTTGTTTTACAAATACCAGAATACCAGTAAAATATCAATAAAAACTTATAAAGACCACACTCTTGAAGGAATACTTGAATTTGATGTTTGCCTTATGAAAGGTCTTCTAGTAAGCATCGCAATGAGACCAGAATCATGTACATATAACATTATCGATTTTTTTTTTGGAATAAAACATTTTTGTATTGCCTACTGATTGCACAGACAATGAAGTCATAGTTCCCCTCAGTGACTAGGCTAGTCTTAGTGAAGTTAGCACCATAGCTCTGTGGATTTCTGGCTTCTGCAAAAGTTCTCCCATCTGATCCCGATTCTTTTCTTTGCGGGTTGTGTGTGAGCAAATTTGTGTTGTATGAGTATGTTGCGCCTGAGCGAAAAACATGCAGTGTGAGTAAACTTCCTGTTGTGTGAGCAAACTTCTTGTTTTGAATGTCGGATATTTTGTCTGTCTAGTCATAGAGCTCTTGTGTTATGTAAATTGTAACTCGCTGCCCACATGCAATATTGTACATACAGAGGCCAAACCTTATGCTGCGTGACTACCAGGTCTGCTTTTTTTTTTTTTTTGTCTCAGATTGTAAGTGGTTTTGCTGTGTGATTGCCAGGATTCTAGTAAAGTGATCAAAACCTAAATTCTGTATCTGACCAGATGGATTAGTGTTATGAAAACACAAGCTGGAGGCAGTTGATTTTATGCCACATGATTACAAGGTTTATCGTTTTATCATTGAGTTGTAGCAAAGTGACCCTTCAGAGCCAGAATTAATTTTTACTATTCAGGTGTCATTTCAGTGAAATGGTGAATAATGTATAATAGTGAAATAGGAATCTAATCCCCTTTAGGCAATACTCCGGTAGTGACACTAACCGCTAGTTCCATTAGCTTTTTGGGACAGGCTAATCTTAGTGGAGTTAGCACCATGGCTCAGCAGTTCTGGCTTGGGCAAAAATATGCCTGAGCCAAGTCTGTCATAGTAGTCTATAACTCCTGTTTCACAACGTCAATAATTTTTCTTCATTAATCAATAAACTTCCTATTTATTCAACAAGTTGGTCATCATGGCAAATACATTTGAATTTTGTCATTGCACAATATATGAACTAATTAAGGAATGAGACTGATATAATGTTAATGAACCTTTGATATTTCATAATCATTAGTTGACATATTCCCTATATTTTAGGATGGTTGCTTGGTAATTTCTTCAGAATAAAGAGGTGTGACAGAAATTAAGGCTTTACATCGTCAGTTCTATTAAGAAGAATGACTGGCAGCCTTTGAATTTAATTTGTGTTTAGTCTCCAGGAGAATTTTGTTCTGAAAGTGTTTATGCATGTTGACAGTGCACAACATTATTAGACCATTAAATAAACTTTTTCTTTAAACTTGGAAAATGTACAAATATTTTCTCTCTTAGAGCAACATTATTCATTAACGTGTGGTGATGTGGAAAATGAGAGTTCATATTAAAGAAAGTCCATATGCAATATACGCAGGCGGTGTCCATAATCATTTAGGCCCATCTGTCAATGGCAGATAAATGCCAAATATATTTTCAGTCCTTAAAAATGTAATTATTTCAAAGAACACAGTGAGGTTTCAAAGCAATGCAAGAGAACAGCTAATCACTCTTTCAAGGGAACAGCTATTAACGATCATTTTCTTTAGTAAGCTGTTGCTTATTTGTTGTTTATTTGATTTGTTTACATCCTTTAGTCATGCCTTTAAATATGAATAGTAGACAGAGAGGAAAGGCAATTTAAGCCTTGCATTAGAGTACATTTAAAAGAAGTCATCTTACCAACCACAGGACAGGATTTCCTTTTAATTACTTTTTTGACAAGCAAATGTTTGAGGCAGATTTGGCAATTGGTTAGTGTTACCTGTGCCATCAGAGGATGAACTTTATAACAACTCTCAGATGCAAGTTACAATACTACTACAGAACTGCAAACGGTAAATAAAATTGTACCCAATTTGCATATACAATTTGTGTCCATTAAACTGTGTAACCAAATTGGTTTTGGAAACTTGCCTTTGGTGAAAAGCCCTTTTTGTGTTTAGGTCCTCTTGACTCAAACAGCACACATCCATACAGCCACTATGTTAAGTCAAGTCCACTGCATGACGATTAGTCAGAACACTACATTAGAACATCACTGGACAGCACTGAAAAATCAGGGAGGTAGCATGACATGACCACAAAGTGTGTGTCAGAATGAGAGCCACAATGTCTGGCAGGAGCACCAGCACATTTCTGGCACACTGGCCTCAACTGTCAGCCACAGGTCTACAGGTAAAAGTGGAGAACCCTCCACAGCAGAGACCATGGGAGCTTGAGGGCAGTTGCAAAGTTGGAGCAACACTGCAATTAACATCAGTGTATGTTAACATTCTAAATGCATCTCTGAGTAAAAACCTGACTGACTATCTCTGAGCATTTCTGACCACTGGAGCTTGTAATTAGATAGAAGCTTTTTAACCGTTTTCATTAGTGTTATAGAGAAGTTTCTGAATAGCTCAGACTTTCTGGTGAATGTGTTCAAAGTGTATCTGAAAATTCCACTTAGACATTGATATTACCGCTGTTTGGATTTGTCACATGAACTGTTGAAAATTCTACACACCCCCATCATCCTCTCCACAGCTACATGGAGTTTTTCATGCTCCACTATCCAAAGCATCTAAAAGAAAATAAACCTCATTGTTCGCCTACATTTTCAGACCTTCCTTGGGTTGGGCTGAGCACTTCCACCACCTCGCTTTTCTAATTCCTCTGTACTGGAGGTTTGCTATGTAAAACCCCACTCAGGAACCACTGCACTAACCACCACACAAGCATAAGTACCTACAGCCTTGGCTAATACACTAACTGTTCTACAGTTTACATATCCGTCAGTGACTTTAATAATCAATAACTGACTGGTAAATAAAACGATCTGTTCTTCTTCTTCCCCAAACAAATTAGGTAAATGGAAAGAAAGACAAACACATACATAGAAAGAAAAGCATGAATTTCTGCGAGTGATTGAAAAACATTCTATGTTATATAAGGTGCCATCAGTGTTAGTGGTAAAGGAGAAGCATATAGAGAACAGGACGTCAGTGTGAAAGTCCCAGGGAGGGTTTTCAGGAAATAAAGAATTTTGAAACATATTTTAAACAAATTAAAGATGGAAGCTCATGTGCCGCAGCTTTCAATTACCTTTTGACCAGACTGTTACATTATCATGTCACCTAATCCCAAAACATCTAAACAGAAAATGTTAGTCACAGAACAGAACCAACACCACATGCTTTTACACTTTGGCCATACTCTTCCCAAGGTAAGGGAAATGATTATTTTTTAACACAAGTATGTCTAGCTGTAATAATTAGGTTACATAATGCTATCTGAAGTTTAACTGCCACATTAAGGTCACATAAAAGGTGGAAAAAAAAAAAAAAAAAGAGGTGTCTTGAGGCCTAGTCTCCAAAGTAGCTCTGCATGGACAATAGTGGGTGGTGGGTGGTGGGTGGGGGAGGTTGGCTGGAAGAGGATGAAGTCTTTAGTGGCACTGTCTGAATATGGACAGAGGCTCATATGGTTCAATGTCTGTCTTTGCCTGTTTACTACATTGCTAATGGGACTCAAAGAGTGAAAAACCCAGGGGAGCACGGCTTCCTCTGATATAGAAAGAGGAGGAACTGCTATCTTTGAGGTTTAATTTTTTAAATAAAGAATATTTGGTCCATGATTTGATGTCGATGAAGGATTTAGATAATGAGGGCATCGCAAATCTGATATTTTTATTCCGAAATTTATTTGCTTTACATATAGATTTTAAATTCCATGCTTAATATTAGATTTTTTTTAAAAATCACAAATTTGCTCTTGTAGAGATGTTCCACAATCATTTCTGATCCAAAATCACGTGCTGCTTTTTGCCATCAGAATTGGCCGATACAAAAACCATTTCGAAAACTGTATAAAGGGAGCCAGCATTAACTGAACTATTTAACACACTGAATTATTTAATGCACTGGCTTCCAAAAACATTCATTCAACCCCCTTAAAGGTGATTTGTCTGGTTTACAAACACAGACTGGAATTTTTTTATTATTATTTCACATCAGTTTGCTCTTCAAGTAAATTTTCAAAGTCCAAATTCATTATTTGTCAGCAAATTAAAAAAAAAAATTTAAAGGCAAAAAATGCTACATGTATAAATCTTCTGCTCCTTCAGACTTCTAGTACTTGGTAATTTTAGTGCAATTGCACCTTTAGGGAAGTTGGGGTAAGTTGCTGGCAACTTTGCACAAAGTTTGGGAGAGATTTTCACCCATTCTTCATGGCAGATTTGGTTCACATTATTCAGTTTGGTTGGAAGATGCTTATGTGCCAGTATGTTCAAACGGCAACATCAGTTCTTGTTATTCAACTTCAGGGTTGTTTTGGCCTTGTTTTTGGGATCTCCCAGCATACCTAGTCCCCTCTGAGGAAAAGCATCCCCATGAAATGAGGATACCACCCAATACCTCACTGGCAGCATTAGGTTTGTGCCACACACTTGAATTTTTGCAAAAAAACTCAACTTTTGTCTTACTTGACCTCAAAACCTTATACCAGAATTTAGCTGTGTCACTCTGATACCCTCTGGCGAGCTGCAGATGGGTTTTGGATGGGTTTTTCTTCTGTAATGGCTTCTTCTTACTCACCCTTCCATATCATATTATTTCATTTAGTTGTATACAGTTGCTCATATCATAATGCAGCATTCATTTCCTAATAATTGATCCAACAGTGGTGAATGAGATTCATTTAAACACTTGAATACTGTGTTGTAGCCTTTTCCTCTCTTGAGCATGTCTTTAATTTTCATAGAATGTTCTTGGTCATTTTCCCACCTTTCTTTCAAATTCATAGTCTGACGAATTTTACTTCAATTAATGGATATTATAAAAAAGCAAACTTTAATGATTCACAAGTAAAGGCCATCTGTAAACTAACCGTTTCCAGTCTTTCATCTGTGTAAACTTGGAGCTTTCACAGCACAGGGATTGAATACTTAAGCAAACAGCATTCTTCATTTAGAGAAGGAGTAATGACTTTTACGAGTTTTGATTACAATGTGATTAATTGAGGATGGGCATGATTTTGCATTTCCTACACAGGATCACTGAGCAATTTCGTCTGCTTGGAGAAAAATGCCAACTACCCTGCTTTGTCTGTGAGCAAAGCATACAATATACAGTGAGGCAAAGTTTAATAGTGTCTGGAAGAATAATAAAAGATTTTCACTTGAGATATGCTAACCTGTGAACTGGATCCATCAAAGCCTTCTTTCTGGATAAGTGCCTGGATGCACTGCAGCAAACCAGCATAGGGTCCTGTTAGGTGGCTAAGCATAAAGGAGTAAATAGAGTAAGCAAAATAATTGATTAAAACAAACGCATCATAAATAGATTACTATATACAGATAAAGGAGAACAGAATTAACTGAAATTCTCTGTGTAGTTCACAGAAGCTCAAGCTCAAACTGTGAGGCTAGCAGGGCTGATTTATTATAGTGGGTGAAACATCTTCATCACAATGCTGAAAAAACTGTCACCAGAGTTAGTTGGGATTTTTTATTTACTGTTCTGGAGAGAGTCATTCTGAGACAAATACAATAGCTGTCAGTCTAAATACAATTTTTTTTTTGTGGTTGAGCCACTAGCTCAATCAGTTGGAGCAAGAAATGTCTACTCTGGTATTACAATTGAGGGGGAAGACCACTGTATCTCTCTGTAAGCAGATGGCGTTCTTTTGTACATGTCCAACCGAGAAAGCTGTTTTGGTACTGTTCTTGATTTGATCTTTAACTATATAGTGAATTGTCTGGCCTCTCAGCAAATCATTGTCTCTACCTCTGAATATTTCACAAGATATGCATAAAGGACAGCTACTTTCTTTTTAAATTACAGAGACCAGGTTCAGACATCTTATATTTATTACACACAATCTAAATGATCAATTTAAGAGTAATTTACCACCTTGGGCATAATTAAACAAGAGCTACATGACGAGCTCTTACAAAACATTTTTTTTCAATTGAACCAGTGTTATAAAAATGAATATATCCACTTCATCTCAGGCTAAGTTACTATCCTAGCTAGCTATGTAGTTACATATTATTTGATAAGTGCCATTAACACAAATAAGCACATCTGTCTTTCAAAATATGTGAAACAATTTTTCATTTTTGAGAAAATATCTTCAGCCAATTTGTCATCACCATAGGTGAACTCATTATCGCGATTGACAGAAACACTGTCACTAGACCAAACAGGACAGTGACTGGGCCAATCAACTTACCAGACATACTTTTTTACTGGCTCCAGGCCACCATTATTTTGAAACCTGGCTCTGCAACTCCTTTCTCCTTAATAACATCTCCAAGCAAAGGGGATCTTTGTGATTTTCAATTATTTTCTTGGGTGTTAACAATAGTGCCAGTAGCTAAATGGATCTCAGTTGTAAAATATAAGAAGAATAAATGCAGTTTGAAAATATAAAATTTCAAGATAAACAGAAAACAAAAGCATTTGAATTTTTTCCTTCCATTGTCTTAGTGAAGTGATATTCACTGCCTTGGCCATCACATTCGTAGTTCTCAGCTTTACGGAACTTATTGGCGGTGTGCACGCACACAGGGTCAAAACCTTTGAGGGGTACTAAATGTACATGTGCATATGTGCGCGTAGGCATGCATGCAGGCAGACACACACACACACACACACACACACACACACACACACACACACACACACACACACACACACACACACACACACACACACACACACAACTCAGTCCACCCAACCGTACACACACTCATGTAGACAATGGGTCACAGCATGTTACCTTTTTCTTCCACCTTAGGAAACACAATGGTCTCTGACCTTACTGAAGGGATATTTTGTGCTCAAGAGTTTCGAGAGGCAGTAATCAAAAGAGGTCCTGCCCCCATTACATCTGAGAGGCAGAGGCATGGTAGCCCATTGGAGCGTGCTAAGTTGCTGTCCACAGAGAATAATGGTCAAGAGGTGAGCCAATTATGACCCCAGGCAGGTGAGAAAGGAAGGAGTGTGAGCCTCCTTCTTAAACAGCAAGCTCCACTTACACCTACAAAGCATCTTATGCCAATTACAACACATAGTGAAATGAAGCTATAAACAAGCTATAAACGGCCGAAAAGATCATCAAGGTAGCCCCAGCCTCGCTAGTTGAATCTGTAGTTAGCTGGAGAGCACAACTCCAGAGCACTAGAAAAAAGGACACATGAGGAAAGGAGATCTAGAGAGATAAAAGCTAAAAGCTTTATGGCCAGTGCTTCAGCTTCCCATAAAAACAATTAATTTAACCATAATGCGCCATCAGGATGTATGACGACAGAATTCCTGAAACTACACCAATCTAAGCTGTATCATTTAAAAAGGTCCCAATACAGTGCACGGTCATCCTGGCTAAGTTATAAAAACAGGAACACATTTCCTCAAGCAAACACAGATGCCGTGGCGGAGTAATTCTAATAAACAGAAAGACAACCTTTATTTGCATACATAAAATGAGAGAACCCCCATAAATGGCTCCTGATGGCTCCTGATATATAAACCAATCTCTCTCTCTCTCATATATATATATATATATATATATATATATATATATTTGTTCCACCCAGCTTTAATGGTGATTTCAAAATACACTTTGATAGTGCACAAGACCCTCACATTCAGAGATCAGCCTTTAGTTCTATATTAGAATGAATTGGTTTCACTAAATGTATAAGAGAATCCACAAATTCGAGTGGATATATGCTTGACTTAGTACTGACAGAGTGTAGACGTAGAGAATACAGCCATGCTACACCAGTCTGATGCCATCTCACACTAGACACACGATCACGTCAGCCACTGCATCTAGATTTATTGCAAATCTCCCTGATTTATCATTTGTCACTAGGATACCCTCAAAAAATAGAACATACATGGTGCCACACTAAACTTAGGAGAGCCTTCTCAAGTATATAAAGGCGCTTTTTACTGCTTGAACAGCTGATCTCTCGACCCTAATAGAAAATAACAATAATAATCTTAGATTTCTATTTAATACAATTTCATATCTAACTAGGAATATAACTGACACCAATGTTCGGATTACAACATCACATAGCAGTAATGAGTTCATTCTTCAATGAGAAAATTAAGCACATTAGAGAGAACATTCAGAGTATTAACATGACATCGGGCAGCTACTTGGAGATCAGAACAACCAAGCCAAAAGACTCTAGAATCCTTTACAACTATGCAAGAGCCAGAACTTACATCTCTGATCTTGTGCTTAAAATCCTCCACTTGGTTACTATATTCACTGCCTGCACACTTTCTTAAGAAATTCTACCTGATGTAAGTGAACCTTTACTAAATTTTATAAACTCCTCCTTGAACATTGGCTACACACCTAAACCAATGAAATTAGCAGTAATCAGGCCAATTATCGAAAAATCTAACCTTGACCCATGTCAGCTGTCAAACTACAAGCCAATCTCAAACCTTCAATTTATTTCCAAGAACCTAAAAAAAGATGTAGCTCGGCTGCTAAGCTCATACCTGAATCAGAACCAGATACATCCAAGTCTTTCAGTCAGGGTTTAGGCCACATCATAGTACAGAAACAGCACTGATTAAAGTAGTTAATGACCTGTTGTTGGCTTCTGAACAGGGTTATGTCTCTTTGCTTATATTGCTTGGTCTGAGTGCAGTATTTGATACTATAGATCACATTTAACTAGAGACACTCAAAAATGTTGTTGGGATTAGTCGAATAGTCCTTTCCTGGTTTAAATCTTATGCAGTTGGTAGCTACAAGTTTGTTAACATAAATGGAGACTTCTAAGCATACAACAAGGTTAGCTATGGTGACCTACAAGAATCTGTTCTAGAGCCTCTGCTTTTTCTTTATATTTGCTACTGCCAGGTGACATTATACGTAAACACTGTGCTAGTTTCCACTGCTACACTGATGAGACTCAGTTATGTCTCAGCCAAACCAGAGGAAATACATCAACTTTGTATTAGTGAGGAATGCATAAAGGAACATCAGACACTGAATCTTGAGGAACTTTCTCTCCCTTAATCCTGACAAAACAGAGGTGCTTCTATTAGGCCCAGAGAAAGCTAGGTCCTCCCTCTCTAATTACTCAATGGTCTCCCAATCATAGCTTCTCTAACAGTTAAAGATCTTGGAGTGATAATGGATCCCAGTCTCTCATTGGAAGCTCATGTAAATATTTCTAGGACCGCCTTTTCCCACCTCTGGAACATTACAACGATTAGGTACATAATCTCCACAGAAAAGCAGAAAAGCTAGTCCATGCATTTATCATTTTAAGATCAGACTACTGTAATGCCTTACTATCTGGCTGCACCACTAAGTGCCTAAACAATCTCCAGCTAGTTCAAAATGCAGTAGTCAAGAGTTCTTACTAGATCTAGAAAATCGAGCACATCACTCCTATCTTAGCTACTTTACATTGGCTCCCAGTAAAATTTTGTATTGATTATAAAATACTTCTAATGATCTACAAAGCATTGAATAGTCTTGCCCTGCAGTACCTTAGAGAACAACTAGTGCAATACAACCCAAAATGTCTGCTTAGATCAAAACGTGCAGAATCTTTACTAGTACCAAGAATAAGAAAACCTATTTCAAGGGCAGAGCCTTTTCCTATAAAAGCTCCCACACTATGGAATAACCTTCCTGTAAATGTTTGAGACTCACAGTACCAATATTAAATCTGTACAGTAAAGCATTTTATTAATTATTTCTCATCTTACATAAAGGTGTAGATCTGGGGGTCCATGGGTATTATATTGAGAGATAAACTGGGATGTAATGATGCTGTCATTTCACTTCACCTCTCTTTTGTCACTCATGTTTGTTGACTGAGAGCAGCAGAGTACTGATGTTCCAGGGTGCCCTCATGCTTGTGGTTCCTTCTGGCTCTATCCCTTTAGCTATGCTGCCATAGCTAGATCTGACGGAGTCCATCTTTGCACATTATAGTGTGCTAATTTACACACCCTTCTGCCGAGGTACACCTACCCGATGTCATGATGTTACTGAGACTCAACCCATCTCAACTGCCATGGTTACTCCCACCAACCTCGATGTCCCCTGCTGTATCCCATCACACCTTCACCCCAGCCAATTACGTCACTGTTGCCCTTGATGGACGTTCTCATGCAGGATGGGTTTCAGAAACGCACATTCTAACATGACCAGACTAGGACTTCTAAAAAACTGGACTACACATTGATTACTTTTTTTTTTTCATTTTATTATTATTTATTTCGCACTTTCCTTACTTCTTCTGCTCTTTATTGACTATATTGTTATTATTGTGGTGTCTGTTGCCGGCCAGAGGAGGATGGGCTCCCCCTGAGTTTTGGTTCCTCTCAAGGTTTCTTTCTCATGCTCTAGGGAGTATTTTTCTTGCCACTGTCTCCCTTTGCTTGCTCACTGGGGACTTGGACTCGGACATTTGTAAAGCTGCTTTGTGACAACATCTGTTGTAAAAAGAGCTAAATCAATAAATTTGACTTGACCCAGCTCTTGAATATACATGGAACTTAAAGGCCTAAAAAAATTCCATTCCTGTGGGTTTCCTGAGGAAGCCAGAGATGATGCCTTGGTTTGTGTTTCAGAGAGTGGATGCACCGACCTAGAAACAATTGGCTGTTAAGACAACCAGAATTACTTTGGTGCTTATTTATCATCCTACAAATAAAACAGTGGCTGATATTTTACTTAAACACTTCAAAATCATCCAGTATCGTGCAGAGACCAAGTCATCAAATGCTTTTATTACTATTAAAACATAAATTCCATTAGGTGTGGACTCATTTGGAGGTCCTTCATCAGCTGTGCAAGCAAAGTGCTTCACTTTCATTGTTGATGGATGAATGTGTGTGTGTCTGTCATTTCCAAGTCAAAATCCAAACTAGATTTGGCCATTGAGGGCTTTCTACCTGGACTCTTTGGCTGCAGTTTTTTCTTCTGGAAGGTAAAAGGTGTGGCACTTGGCAGCCTGACGTACTTGCTGTTCCATGGGCTTGGAGAGATCATAGCAATGCCCAAACAAGGATGAACCAAATGTGGTCTAAACAAAACATAATGAAGCAGAAGCAAGTTAAATAACATTTATCAACAGGTAAAATATATTACCAAGAGATCTGACAAGCTCCAGTTCTGATAACAGAAAAGGCTCCCCCATATTACTTTCTAGAGCAGTGTTTTCCAATCGCAACCTAAAGTATGTTGCATATGTCACATTATACATTATATATGCACACGCACACACACATTTTATATATATATATATATATATATATATATATATATATATATATATATATATATATATATATATATATATATATATATATATATATATAAATATAAATAATCAGGCACAAGCCAAAACACCACTGAACATTCTGCAGGTTACTCTGAGAGAAAAAGGAGACAAGCATATGTAAAGTTTTCAATGTTTTTCAAATTCTGTTGAAACAAAAATTAAAAGGTATTTTCATGTGAGTATATCAAAATGTTTTGGTGGGTCAATTCTGCAAATACTCCTAGTGTTGCCTATTGTGAAAGATGAAGGAAAACTGTGTAATATAGAGAGGGTACAAAGGAAAAACAATTTTTATGAAGGAACAAAATGTTGCTCATATATATGTTGCTCAGTTGTAATGTGTAAATAGGAGCTTTCCTTTTGATACGTTATTTATAGCTAGTGTCACAAAATGCTGCCCCCCACCACTAGTCACGTGGTATGGCCCACTGCGTGCAGTGGGATTCACGTTTGTCTTATTTGTGACCTCCTTCATGGCACACACCTGCACAGGGTTTAGTGCTGTGTCTCTGTCTGTATTTAAACCCGTTAGTGTGTGCTTCCTCGTTGGTCACTGTCTGTGTAGCCACTGTTAACATTTTTATAACCTCTTTTCAATGTTTTGGTCATTGTCGTTAGCGTTATGTGTATTCATGTGCACCATTAATGTTATACGTGAGTGCCACCATTGTTGTATACGTTGTATGTCAATAAATGTTTGTCAAAGTCGTGGGAATCCGTGCATCCTACTCTGTGCCCTACGGCACTCGGGCCGCCACAGCTACATGATATAAGGCTGCATTAACTTTTAAAATACAAGCCTTCTGTTTGATTAAAAATGTTTTCTTTTAACTAACAAAATATTCAAATGTTTTTCTAATGATGCACAGTGTGCCATCTATCTGAACACAGAGCTACAACTAATGATAATTGTTATTTATTACTCTGTTGATATTTTAATGTGAATTATATACTGGCTATTTTACATAGCACTAGTAGTTTGTGTTAAGATTTATTTGGATGCTTGCTGAAACTGAGTAGGTCACCAACAGCCCCACCTAGATTATTTTTCACAAGATGCCACTGCTCTTTACAATACTGCATGCATTTCACATGCTAACATGCCTGAATTACAACAACACACCGCTAAATAATAGGCTACAATATACAAACTCTGTTGTTAGATACTAAGTGGTTACCATACCATACCAGATACCATATGGGTTGATGCAATTTGAAAATGTCTTTTAAACTAACAATTTCATAAACCTAAATATTATTTGACTATATTTCAAAATAATTAAAATTTTAAAACCATACTGAAAACATGTACCTGGAATTTTGGAAGGTTCTGGTAGCGCCAGGCTATTTTCATAGCATCTGGATCATGAAGGTGTAGTGGCGTTGGAGGCCTGTCCCCTTGATCTGTGCTGACATTATCATCCAGAATAGGAGATGGAAGCATCTGCATTTCACAAAACAAACATCTTATACATTCTCACATCAAAATGTCTCAAAAGAACTACAACTACTTCAGTGAAGCCTTTACATAAGGATGAAATAGCAGTTTGAATGTTATTATCTCTAAGAAACAGAATCAGCACATAGAGAAAACCCCAAACAAGTACACTGGCTGTTAACTGACTGTCTTTGCTAGACTAGAAATCTAACACTGTCAGCACTAAACTCAACAGGATTAAAGGGAAAAGAGCAAAAAATAACAACCAGATGCACCCTTTCCTCAGAGATTAAACAGCCAGATTAAACAACAAGAAAAAAAGTACAGCCTCACAAATACCATCTGAAACGGAGCCCAGCTCAAATGATAGTTCAACTGTTGGGCCTCATTAAGACAACAGTGGCTGGGGCCAATCAGGTTGAAGCAGGAGGAACTCCTGTGTCATTAAGGTGAGCCTTGTTAAGAGCACACAGGCAATTCCCCAGGGTACCAAAAAAAACCCAGTGCCATTCAAAGAACAGCTCCAGAAAGGTCACCAAGGCCCCAGGGAGTGCAGCACAAATACAGATAGTCATAAAAAAAGAATACAGAAGCAGAAAGGAAGCAGTTTGCCTTGGTCTTACACATACAACATCGCCATTACTAAAGCCTAAATCAAATGACCTAATAGCAGATCCATTTTACCTTAGCTTCCAGAAATGAGGTTTTGACCACAACATTCCTGATGCTGCTTCTGAAGATCATGCACTGTATGACACACACTAAAGTAATACAGCAACACATGTTGCTAAAACAAATGCAACTAACGTCACAGTCAGGCTACCATTTAGCTTGAAGCTGGCCAACCCCAGTACTTCTAAACCTGGCAATTAATTGATGAGATAAATCAGTGTGTCTGAGCAGGGAAATCAACAATCAGATTTGGGCACCCCAACTAAGCCACTGAAAGAGGACATGCAATATTCTTGGTTAGAAAATACCTTCTAAAGATGGCCAAATTATTAAGACTTTAATGTAATTGTAGTTTGCAATATACCCACACTGTGGCACTATAGTTTAATGTGTAATGAAAGCTTATTGAATAAATTAAATGGAAACATATTACCTGCATGATGTTTTCAGGGTGATCTTGGGCAGATGCCAGGAATAGTTCATGCCCACACACCACTCCTTCAGCCAAGAAGTAGCGGAGTAGCATTTGGGAGTAGCTGTCACTCTGATCCTCCTCTATAAATACCAACCAGATCATTTAAACCATGTCCACACACAACCCTTAATTCAAATCACTGAAAAACTGGTTGTGTCATTGTGACAAAATGACAGACAAATGGCAATACACCATAAAAACATACGTTTTTTTTAGTATCTTAGTATCAGCTAGTGACATCCAACACTGCAGTTAAAATTGAATACCAGCTCAGTCTAGGCTGGTGTTGACTAGGTTCCAACTTGAGTGCTTAACAGGAAGCATCATGGATGGAGAGGGAAGGGTGTGTGATGAGCAGAATCAGAATTATTCACCTTCTCCCAGCTCCATTCACCTGCTTCTGTAGGCCACAGTGGGGTTGGCTGAAGCAAGCAGATTCCCAGCTACCTCTCTCTAGAATTGATCCTGCCCTTGCTGCCTCTTTCTGGCTTTGCTATCATGTCTGTGACATTCTGTTTACAAGAAAAATACAACAATCCTTCAAATAATCATTGAAGAAACACTGACTGTACCCCACACCATTCCATATTGATGTGTTTCTAGGCCAGCAGGTTTTTGTGGTATTCAGAAACCCTGACAAAGGCCACCAGATGGGCCCTCTTTAGAAAGGGCCTATTGTGCTGCCACATCTACGATGGTGTACAAATGAAACCTGCAGGGCTATTTGCAATGCAGAGGCCTGTGGCTGGGGGGGGGGATGAGGCAGGACAGAGTTGTGGACTGTAAAACATATCTAATGGCATATCTCTGAGTAAAGATAAATGCACTAATGCATTATACTGATAACTTTTATCTAACTTTGTTGGCTATTACAATAAAGTTTTTAAAAAATCCCAAAATTCATAGGTTGCTTTTCAAGATTGTTCAACACAGTGTTACTTTATTACTCTATTAAACCACATAGCCTAGAATACTTGAGACAGTTTGTTTTAACATTTGGTCAATCTTTGAACAGCTCCTGGTTAGTACATGTTGGTCTATAGAATCACTCTTAAGGAGCATGCAATCCTACATGATCGATGTGACCTTCCATTTGTTTATGCTAAATTCTGACCCTACCATCCAAATGTCAAAGCAGAAATCAAGACTCATCAGATGAAGCAATGTTTTTCCAATCTCCTATTCGCTAATTTTGGTGAGCACATGTGAATTATAGCCTCAGTTAACCATTCTTAGCTAACAGTAGTGACACCCAGTGCGGTCTTCGGCTATTGTAGCTCATCTGATTCAAGGTTTGATGTGTTGCGCATCGAAGAGATACTCTTCTGCATACCTCGATTGTAACAAAAGGTTGGGTTATTGTTGCCTTTCTATTAGCTCATATTAGTCCGGCCATTCTCCTCTGACAAGAACAAGGCATTTTTGCCCAGAGAGCTGCTACTCAGTGGATAGTTTCTCTTTTTTAGACCAATCTCTGTAAACCCTAGAGATGGCTGTGCATGAAAATCCCAGTAGATCAGCCATTTCTGAAATACACAGACCAGCCCATCTAGGACCAACAACCTTAACATTTTCAAAGTCACATAAATCACCTTTGTTCCCCATTCTGATGCTCAGGTTGAACTTCAGCAGGTCATCTTGACCATGTCTACCTGCCTAAATATTGTTGCCATGTGACTGGCTGCTTACATATTGGACCCCCATGTTGGACGGTGAGTGTATAATCACAATACACATTTGTATTCAATCTACCCAAACTAACAAAAGGTCATGTCAAAAAAACTTTAGAGGATTTGGCTGAGATGTTATTAAAAATCATTTTAAAACGTGCAGAGAGGCGACCCTTCCTAATCATAAAACTAAAAATTTTCAATACAAGTGAAACAGCATTTTAATATATCAGCACAACATATCAATCTTCACCCTAATATCTATGTCGTTATATTTATTAACATAAATTGCTTTCATTTTAAAACAGCCTAACTGCATTATAGCAGTCTGCACTTTAATAAGGGTCTTTCATTAATCAAATCAAATTTATTTATATAGCACTTTTTACAACAGAAGGAAAAACTCCCTAGAGCATGAGGAAGAAACCTTGGAAGGAACCAAGACTCAAAGGGCAGGGGGGGCATCCTCCACTGGTTGACAACAGTCACCATAATAGTAACAATTTTAAGAGGAAAAATAAATAAAAAATGGAAAAAAAACAAACCAAGCAATTAATGTCTAGTCCGGTTTTCTAGAGGTCCTAGTCTTGTCCCGATGATGTGCATGTATCCAAAGCCATCTCGCAAGAGAATGTCCAGCAACACAGTTAGGAATAAATTTGATTTGTTCAGTGTGAGAGCAACCTCAGTGTTAAGCAGGGCAAGTGAACCAATTGCCTCTGCAAGCATAAGAATGATACTCACAGGCTAGAAACTGCCAGTAAGTTATACACACCATGCAACAGACACTGTAGAATGTGATCCAAATTCTATTTGGCACTTTGATTTTGCACTCCAGGTATTTAATTATGAGAACTACTGAGACAGGGTATTCTTTTTCTGCAGCATGAGCTGGGCATAAACATTTCCAAACTTTCCACTATTAGATTAATGATCTTACCTATGAGCAATAGGGTTCCCACTGCTAGGCCTCCTCCTTAGCAAGAAAGAAAAGCAATTAGCAACTAACATGTCATGAAAAAGTATTATTAATGTGCTTATGATAAGACCAGTTTTTAATATTTCTAAAGGAAAAAAAACAAGATATGTCCCTCATAACAGGAAAATGCTAATTCCCGAAGCCCACCACTTTTGTCTGGTACCAAAATAAAGAAAGCTTGCGGTAGTATAGGCAGGATGAAAACCAGAATTTTACTTAATTGGGTATTGCCTTATTTGTCCAGATTATGAATGGTAATTTTCATTAAACATATTTGGTATAGTGCAAAACATACGCTATTGCTTTCATGAAAATGGTAAGTCTATTTAGCTTTCATGCCAAACGCTAAGTCAGAAGAAACACAAGTAAAACTCTACAGTTAACGTTACTTTTTGCATATGAAAAAACACTACAAACGCATTGCTAACGTTGTGCATTACTATAACATATACCCGACTAATAAATTAGTTAACCGCAAGATATCTTTAGTTCAACACTCAGTTTACCACATAGGCCAAGCTTATGTTTGTCTCAGGGAAAATCTATGTCTATTTATTTTGTAAGTGTTAGCATTCCAAACTTCAAAGCTGTTGGAAATACATGTAATTTTGGTTATTAATTTTAGCTAGCTAGAATATATACTTCTGCTCGTCTTAACTATTGTTGCTAACTAGATTAGCAAGATACATTTAGCGGTATAACAAGAAATTCTGAACGCCTGAATTCAGCAACATGAAGTTTAGAAACACAGAAATTGCGTAAGGCGAATACAAAAATATTTACTTATAGCAAGATTCATAAACATTTAACCCTGAAATCTGCCTTTTTTACAGGGAATTTGCTAGCTAGCTGGCTGTTGCTTGCTATTGGTATGAGTCTAACTGACAGTAACGGGTGATACTATACTGCAGTAACTAACCTATGACATAGTCGAGTGAGGTCACGCCAGTTGAAACAATAAGCTGCCCATTTTGAACAGACGGTCTTGTTCCAGGAATAGAGACTAGTTTGCTGCGTGTTTTTTTCTGAAAGCTGGTGGCGTTATTGCTTGATAAATTGTACAGCTTTTCCATGCTGTTCATGTGGGCCGCCATGCCTTTTCCTACAGACGGAAGAAAACAGATGATGCAATATATAACCGTCCAATCAGAGATGAGACTGAATTCTCTGTGCCAATCCGACTATCACGCACTGCATGCCGACTACGTAGCTATACGAGTTCAAAGGCGCAAGAGGTATATAAAACATAATAGCTAGCATAGCTATTTTAACAAGTGTAAGGTGAGTTTACCGTTGAAATATTATACCGTTGCTAGAGTTTCAGTTAGTAAATAATAACGCGGTATCATAACCGTTCTTTCTCTGTATATCAGATAGACAGGTCTCCGCTATTTAGCTATTCAAAAAGCAGATCTAGCTAACATAACTTTCTAGCCAGCCAGCTGTCTAGCTAACGAATTGTTCTTCATTGCACTGAAAACCTAAGAGTATGTGGCTATTTACCTAACTTGATATCGTCGAAGACAAGTCTATGTCTAAAACAGTATATATATATATATATATATATATATATATATATATATATATATATATATATATATATATATATATATATATATATATATATATGAGAGAGAGAGAGAGATTACCTACTCCTGTAGCATTGGAGAATTCGAAACAGTTACCTCCATCCCCTCATCAGAAACTAGCTTTAGCTACTGTTTAGTTGCTGTTTTTTTAACTAGGTTTTTTCCCCTTCTTCTTCATTTTCCAATACTTGTATATCCCATACTCAAAACATTTGAGGCCAGCTTTTTAAAACTCTGCATCTTGCATGTTATGCATGAACAGAACAAGTCTTGAGATTTTTTTTTTCTTAATTGTTTAACATGTTAGAGACTGCTGAGGTAGCAATCTATGCCCATGTCTTGCACATAAATTTAAATTTTATAAATTACTTTATGCTGTACCCCCCAAAACATTTAAACTTTGTCTAAGTTCTTCCTCATTGTAACTTGTGGTAAAATGCTGTTCTTTATTACATATACTTTTATTCAGATCTTTATACATCATGCCCTAAAATATGTGTTGTGTTAAATATAGGGATCCTTTGTCTGATAAAATGGAAGCCCATATTAAGCCCAAGATAAAATGGAAACCCATATTATTTATGTTTTGGCAGCTTTATCAGCATGTATCTGGTGGTCCCCTGTAATTCTCAAAGAATCAAAACATGTCACAGGTTTCCTGAACAGGTTGTTTTGATTTCCTTCTGTGTTACTATGCTCAGGGGTTAAGAATATAGGGACATTAGCCAGGAGGGAAGTTAGATTGCCATCAACACTGTTTCTCTTGTGTTGAAAGTAATAGCCTCGGATGTGAGGAGTTTTGATCTGTAGTTGGTATTCTTCACTCCTTTATTTCAAAATCAAAACTTTTGTATAACGTCATTTTGGCTGTAGAGTTTCTTGCAGAAAAAGACCTGTTACCAAATTATGAGCTGCCAAGAGCTGCCTTCTGCCACCCAGATCGAGGCTAGAATGGGGCTTTTTCTTCCACTTGCCTCCCTATCCTGCTGCCATCTGGGTGCTCTGGAAAGTGTTATCTTATTTAACACTGCTTGGCTCCCATGTACATGTCCCACACAACCCTGAAACCTGTCTGTCTCATGTTTAATTTTGAGGTGCAGTAGAGAAAAGCCAGAAGTGAATCTTTTTGGTCTGGGTTCTCCGTATCTTTTTGGCTCCCCTGATAATTGCTCTTGATCTCCACTTCCTATTAGACTGTCTCCAGGCTGGTTCAACCCACGCCCTACTCTATGCTCAGTATAGTACATCCCACATCCTATTTTAACCCCATGGTAATTAACACATAGGAGTATTCAAATGGGTATTCAATAGCAATGAGTTTGATGTGAAAGCAATAGTCATCTGTTTCATTTAGCAGCTTACAATGTCTTTACTGTTTCATCCACCCTGCTGTAACAGGACTACAGCTATCACTATCAAGTTTTCCATGTAGGCACTCCTAAAGGGTTAATACATATGAAAGAAAATCATGGTTTTAAAAAAGTCCCCTCTAAGTGTCTTTTCCAGACACTAACAAATATCCAAGGGGCAATATTTTTGTCTCACATATAATGTTTTTGACATAGTAGAATAGATTAACAGATTAACATGACTTAATGTAGGTCTTATGCAAACCATAAAGCAATACCTGTCCAAAGGAAAAAAAAAAGTAATTTCAGTACAGTTTAAAAATAAAATGGAAGGATTCAGAAAGAAGTTTATGTTGGTACTGAAAATATGTTGGGATTTATGGGATTTGATTAACTGGTTTTGGGATGTTCTTTTTTGTAACATCTTAACATGTTCAAAGCAGTGGTTTGATGCAAGCTCATCTGATTTTTGGCACTCTGCAAATCTTTCCCTTTCCCTTCTGTTGCATTTTGGCTTCAGTGGGAATGAGGGCCACAGATGGTTCTGTGAACAAGGCCATTGTTACTTCTCATTGTGTGGAAAATATATACATTTTATGTGTAATTAATTAATTTATTGATGTTAATTATCCAGTTATAAGGCATATTTCATTTTAGTAATGCTCAGGAAATAATGGGACTGATGGTAGTTGTTTGTTCTGAATACACAAGAGAGTTTTGTTTAGGAAAGATCCACTTTTGTTCTAAGCATCTGACTTGCTCACCCTGTCAAACACATGCACACACAGTTTGCCAATGGAAAACCAGGTGGTTGCATATAGACCGTCTCTTCATATTACTCACTGGCCATGTAATCTTATTATGTTAAGTCCCTAATCCTTACCAATGCCTGATAGCAATAGCAGTGCTGCTGATGGGCTGATTGGAAAGCTGCTCAGGACATCCACAATCATTGATATCTGCGCTGATAATCAATGTGACTGAATGTTACCAGGAGGACATAGTTAAATCCTCTTTTTGCTAGACATGTCCTCTTTTTGGGACCTAAAATGTGTCCGGACAGAATTTCTAAAACGCCTAAAATGGCTTTCCTTTCATGTTTACATTTGTTTTCTACAGTCACCATAAACTGTGCAGCTGTTTCTGAATTTCTTTGACCATTCTTTACAGGTCCCACTTTCTTATGTGCCACAGGTGGTCAATCATGTATTCAGGTTGATCAGGCCCTTCACGCAACCAGTGGTAAGACTACTGTGTACAGCATGTATGTGACAAAAACATTTACATAAATCAGTCTCCTTACACTCAAATGACTAAGTCTAATAAACTACATTAAAAACAAAGCTGACAAAATTATGAAAAATTATGAATTGGCCAGTTTGTGTGGAAATCTGTATTAGTCAAGATTCCCACACAAAGCAACTGATTATTCTATGACCAAGAAAATAAATATTTTTACTTTTAATTTCAGGGGTTTTTATTATTATTTCTATATAATAGCTGAATAGAGAGGAATAAGATTATCTGGCCAGATAATCTCTGAATGCAATTGTTACTTGTAATGTGAGTAAGTTTAGAAAATAAATTTGTTAAAAGTGGCCTCCCACTCGCCATCATCCATCCTGTGTTTTGAAAACCAAAATGTGGTCACCCTAGACATAGTGAGAGCGACTGCACATATGAGATAAATAGAGCAAGTGAGACGAGCAGAAGGCAGAGTATAAAGGAAAACTGTAGAGGCATATTTCAAGTGTACAACTTGAAGTTTGACAAAAAAGAAAATAAATATTAAAATTTGGACACCTCACACTTGCTCTGGCTGCAAAATGCTGTGTGATGAGGAAGGGAGGGTTTGATCCCTCTGTGTTGGAGACTGATTCCCAAGGTAGCAGGACTTTGGTTTGAGTTTGGAGGATGAAATGAAGGGAAATGTGGAATTTGCGATCTTTTCTTTATTACATTCATTTGCTAATCTGTGGATTTAAAACTGCCATATCAGTGTGTTACTCTCTGTGGTGGATATAACATCTGAAAGTGGTGCATGCCATTCTACCTGACCTGTGTTTTTCTGCAATAGTGTGTGATAACGGTCAATAAAAGACAATCGTGTGTGATAACAAAAAGTCAGTAGTATGCACCAGTAGTGTGTGTTGAGGACAAACAAAAGGAACTTGGCGTTCTGCTGCCATGGCAATGATGAGCTAACTGCCTATAGCAGTTTCACCTGTTTGTTCAGGTGTAGACTGGACTGTCATTGATGACGTCCTGAGAATGAAACACCAAAGACAGTGTTATTGTTAATTATGGCTATGGTTCACAGCTGTAACACAGTCCCATTACATATGTTATGCAGTATTAGGTTTTACAAAGTTTTTCTCTGGCTATCCAGAACAGTACCAAGAGCTGTAGCATTTGGGTATATATACAAAAAGGGAATAAGAAGAATAAGAAATAAGAATAAGAAAGGTTTTTTTTTTGGGGGGGGGGGGGGGTAGTTCGGATACAGCAAAGCGTAATGAAAATGTTACTTAATAGAAAATGAACAGAACTTAGCATGCAGAAGAAAGAAAATTGTTACAGTTAGTGAGTGACTAGTTAAAAAGTCATATGTGCCAGCTCTGTATTCCTCTGCAGAATTGTTCCCTGCTGCTGAGATGCTGCATAGTCTGGTGGGGAAATCCCTGGGCTTTATTGGCTACACCATCCAGTATGGCTGTATAGCGCATTGTGCCTTTGAGTATGTAGGCGAGTTTGTGACAGTAAGTGTCATAAAATATGTTTTTTGTTTCTTTAACTTGACATTATCTTATTAGTTCAACAATGAGATTTTGACTTCATTTTCAAGCTAAAACTTAAATTATTTGTAAAATTTTTCCTTTCTTTTCAGTGTTCAGGACCTTCCATGGAACCCACCATCACAAACCGTGATGTGGTTTTTTCTGAACGCGTCAGCCGACATCTGTATAGAATAGAAAAGTAAGTTTGTTCATGGGAAGATGATGGTGTTTATTATCTTTCTAAGGAACTTCTAAGTATTCTGGGTAATTTAAAACTTATAGTGTTTGTCAAACAGAAAATATTTATACTGATGATTACTACAACACAAGCAATTCTATTTTAAACAGATTCCTGTTCCTAAATTATAGGGCTATGAAACGGTCTTGGCATTTCAAAAACTGAATGACATTGCATCTTAAACCAAGATCGAATATTGAATAATGGGTATCCTGAGCAAACCAAAAACAACAATGTAGTAGACATTTTATGTATTTATTCAGAAAATACCCAATCCACACCCCTCAGAAACACCCAATCTACACCCCACAGAAATAACTTCTTAGTTCCCTAAATAATAACTAGGCATTCAGGTCCAGATAAAAACCATCATATTTCCACCACCATGCTTTGAGGTTTTTACCTTGAAAAGCAGTGTTAGATTTTCACCCGACATAATAGGCATGTGTCAGTCAATAAGTGCCACTTTAGCTTTGTCTGTGCAAAATCCATTGTTCCTGAACTCATGAGTTTCATATAGGTTTCTTGGTGAAATTGGGACAAGCATTTAGTTTCTACTTGGTTAGCAATAATTTTATACATAAAATTATTCTGTAACGGGAGTGAGGTGGGGGGCGAACACACATGCAAAGTACCAGCGACTTGGACTTGAGAATGAGCAGAATCCAAAACAGGGGAAGACAGCAAAAATGATAAATAGGACAATGTAAAGAAATGACTAGTTTAATAACAGAAACACCAGAAATAAACCAAAAAGATAAGAGGCCAATTCAGGATTATGATGAGCACTGGATAAATAAGGAGACTAAGTATTAAAGGGAAACCTATGAGATAACAAGGAAGCATAACACTCAAAGAAAAAGGGTAAAAAAAAAAACAAGGAAGAGGAAAACCTAAAGGGAGCAAAGTGATGAGGAAAGAGACTAGACTACGATGTGGGATTATGGCTCAGGAAAGAAACTTAGGAGAGTAGACAGAAATAACGTATAGCAGACAGGAGATCAGAATCAACTTAACGAACATTAATCGGGAAGGCAATACCAATGAAGACAACATAAACTAGAATACCAAGAAAAAGCATGTGGGAACCAAACAAAAGATAACACTAACAGGAGAATAACAGTAGTAAATGGAGAGAGTAACTTAACTTGAAACACCAAGAATGATTACAGAGTAATCATAAGTGAGGTAGAGTCAGAGCATCAAAAATACATAGAAATGAAATTAGAAATGACCAACAAACCTAAGATGCAGTGATACATTTTAAATATACAAAGCTAACAAGACTAAAAACAAGGAGCAGGTGAAAGCAATGATGGGCAGTGAAAACAAACGAGGACGTGGAGAAAACTTAACTAAGGACTGAAACACACAGAAGAGATTATGAAGCCAGGGAAACAGGAGAAGCTCCGGTCCGCGAACATGACACCTTCCGTTTAGGGAGATTTCAGCAGGACATCCACTTCTGGAAAGGGAGCCGTAGATACTTCTGAATGGCTTTGTAATCTTTTTCAGATTTATATGCATCTGCAGCATTTGAGGTCATCAGGAACGTCTTCTCTGCTAGACAACATGCAGGCTGACAAGATAGATTTTGATTGGACAGGGCTGACCTAAATTAAGGCTGGTTGTTAACTGAAACACACACGGATTACTGATCACTGATACTAATGAACTCTTCAATTTGGGTGCATTATCAGATGAGTGGCAAACACCTTTTCACATATGAAGATTGCATAATTGATACCTCGGACACCAAATACATTTTCCTGCCAGATTTTGGCTGTATACTACTACAGCATACTTTAATAAAAGACTAAATAAATAATGTAAAATGTGCCAAAATTCAGGAATTAAGACAGGGTGCACATACCTTTTCACAGCACTGTTTATATGACTGTCAAGATTTTTGATATTACTATATGAGCAGACCCTGATCATTTATATCCATTTAGCCGCAGAAGTTATTATGGAACCTTTAATTTTATATTTTTAATCTTTCAATAGCTACACATCAAATTCTTCAGATCTGGCAAATTCTTCAGATCTGTTTTTCCTTTATTTAAAGGAGGAGATTCCAAACTCAGCTCTAAGTAGCTCTCAGCAGTAAATATTTTTTGAGAAGCAATCAAGTTTTAGAACAACAAAACAATAAAAGTGACAAAGTAATACATGTCAACTGACTCTCTTAAAGAACATTATGCAGCTATTTTATTACTCCTCAATGGTCTACACTGATTGATCTGAATACTTCTACCTAATGATCATTTAGCTTCTTTATTCATTGTTTCATTTGTCATTTCTTAACTTAGTATTCTTATAACTTTAGTACAAAAGAGGAACTTTTATTCCTTTGTGTGTGTTTGCCACCTGGTATTGACCAGAGGGGGTGGATTAACCTTCTAAGCCTTTGTTGTACATTTTAAAGGTTCCTTCCAGTAGCTGCTAGAGAAGTATTCCTTGACTCTTTCCATGCTAAATGCTTTTGGAAACTAATATGTTACTAATGTAGTGATGTAACAGTTGACTTATTGTCTTGCTGTCAACTTTTGCTTGGTCACTAGGGGCCTGGACCCAGATTCTCTGTAAATCGACTTCTGCAGAGTTGCTTTGTGAGATCAGTTGTTGTAACAAAAAGTGCTATTCAAATACATTTTGAATTGAATTATTGCTTTATCAAAGGCTTTTGATACCATGCATCATGCAGTTCTGAAAACTACACTTATTGGCATTTCATTACTTGACAGAACTGTTTTCTGGTTTGAGATATATCTGGTAGAACACTGTACAGTCGTGGGCAAACGTTTTGAGACTAGCACAAATTTTGGTTTTCACAAAGTTTGCTTCATCATTTGTTACGGTGGCAATTTGCATTAACTCTAGATTGTGAAGAGAGATCAGATGAATTGCAATTAATTGCAAAACCATTCCTTGCCATGAAAATTAACTTAATCACAAAAAAATTACTGCATTCCAGCCACTGCATTTCAACCTTGCCACAAAATGGCAAATTGTTAATGAGGACAAGGCAGCTGATATCACTCGTGTCATGCTGATTAGAAGAGCAGACTGGTTGCTTTATAAGGGTGGTGGTGCCTGAAGTTTTCTTCTGTTAACCATGGATACCTCCAAGGAAACACATGCAGTCATCATTGCATTGCATCAAAAGGGCTTCACAGGCAAGGACATTGCTGCTTGTAAAATAGCACCTAAATCAACCCTTTATCCAATCATCAAGAACTTCAAGGACAGAGCTTCAATTGCAGTGAAGAAGGAAAGCAAATCAAGCAAGTACCAGGACCGTCTCCTAAAGAGGATGCAGCTATGGGATCGGGTCACCACCAGTGCAGAGTTTTCTCAGGAATGGCAGAAGGCAGGTGTGAATGCATCTGCACGTACAGTGAGGCGAAACTGCAGGATGGCTTGGTGTCAAGAAGGGCAGCAAAGAAACCACTTCCCTCCAAGAAAAACATCAAGGACAGACTGACAATCTGCAAGATGTATAGGGATTGGACTGCAGAGGACTGGGGTAAAGTTATTTTCTCTGATTAAGCCCCCTTCAGACTGTTTGGTACATCTGGAAAATTATTGTCCAGAGAAGAAAAGGTGAGCTCTACCATGAGTGCTGTGTCATGCCAACAATGAGGCATGAGACCATTCATGTGTGGGGTTGCTTCTCATACAAGGGAGTGGGTTTGGTCAAAATTTTGCCTAAGAACACTGCCATGAATAAGGAATTGTATCAAAACGTCCTCCAAGCTTAACTTCTTGGTGATGAACAATGCTTTTTCCAGCATGACGGAGCACCATGTCACAAGGTAAAAGTGATAACCAGGTGGCTCGGTGAACAAGACATTGAAATTTTGGGTCCATGGACAGGAAACTTTCCAGATCTCAGTCCCATTGAGAACCTGTGGTCAATCCTCAGAAAGAGGGTGGACGAACAAAAACACAGAAACTATGATCAACTCCAAGCACTGATTAGGCATGAATAGGTTGCCATCAGTCAAGATTTTTCCCAGAGGCTGATATCCAACATGCCAAGGCGAATTGCCGAAATCTTAAAAAAAATTAAAAAAAACACTATCAACACTAAATATTAAATATTTGCTTAAACTGGATATATTTGTCAATAAAAAGTTAAATAAAACACTTATGATATGCTTATAATTGTATTTCACTATACCATATAAACATCTGACAAAAGGATCTAAAAAAACTGAGGCAATAAACTTTGTGAAAACCAAAATTTATTTTTAATATGTAAGATGGGTAAAATCTTATTTGATTGTAGATCTGTGCACAGTACATTAATTTGCTCAACCCCTCCTTACCTCTCTCTCACTCTCTTTCACTCACTCACTTTTTCACAAACTCATTGGCATGGGACCCGTGAATATGCACACTTCCTCTCTATGCACACACTATATAAAAAATCAATATAAAAAATGTGAGTGATTGTAAAATGCTAATATCTGTAAAGGATCCATGAGTTTCAGAAAGACTCCATATAAATGTAACTAATAATAATAATAAATAAAATAAAAACATGCAGGAGGAAGCATTGTAGTTGGCACAGAGAAGATGCTAGCAAAATCAATCTGGATATCACAAATATCATGAACACCTTTGCTCAAGTTTATCAAAAACTGATACATTCAATTAACTGTGACATGTCTATGTTTTTAACACAATGCTATCAGTTGCAAAGACCTAACTCTTCAAATTAGTTATTAGGACGCGTAAGGAATATAGCTTGCTAGAATATCTTAGCCAACATTAGAATACAGCTAGGTTGTCGAGCTTAGCATGCTCTACTTAGCTGCTAGTCAGTATCAACTGCTAGTGTAAGTTGATAATGTTAGTTCTTGAAGTCTGACACTGAATTCTGCCCCCTCAATCCAGATATTACATTATAATTTCTAAGAATCAAAAGGGCACATCTTGAGGAGGTGCAATATTCTGGACCAGAGATATTAGCAAAACAGTTAGAAACTGTTAGAAAATGCAAAACAGTTAGAAAACACATGGGAAAGCTGTGTCCTACTAGTGTAATTACCTATCCAGTTAATTTGTTTCAAAATTTCCATGCATCAACTAATGCAGCTGTAGCAGGGAGGGTCAGGAAGAGATAGGCATAATGTTAGCTAATGAAGAGAGAGATGTATGAGAGGTGGAGGAGAACATCAGCCAATATACTGCTGTGGGAGAACTATATTAGCATGCAGCTAATGCATCACAAACACTAAGTTCAAGTGTAAGTGACCACTAAGACACATTGTGATCAGATCACTGAAACTTCCAGAGGGGGTCATAGATGCATTTGACCACATATTTTTGAAGTGTAAATCCTATTGTGTCCGGATGCATTCCCGACACAGCAGTAACATGGGCAGTAATGAAATCTGAATACAAGTGGTCAGGTATATGACGTGTAAACAGTGCTGTGCACTTGTGATCCAATTGCTAAGAAGCTTTTTAATACCACATGCTCCCCTCTCCCCCAACCAGACAGTTACCACCACATATTGAATCAAATTCTATGCTGTTGAAGGATTTATATCTTCATATTTAATGGTGCTAAAGGGTGTACCTCAGGGATCAATTGTAGGACTTCTTTTAACTATATATATTTACTGTTTTGTCATTAAGTCAGAGTGCATGTTTTTATTCTTATGCTTATGCTTTTTAACAGTGTACAATGTAGATTTTACTGTTTGAAACTTCTACATTTTCAAATGTTGACCAAACTAATTTTATTTATGAATTAAAGGAAAACACATTTGGAGGATGCCACCTTACATCAAAAATAGTGTTTCAACTATCGCAGTTTAGTATTAGACAGTTGCTTGACATTTAAGCCTGATATTTTGCAATTGTTAAAAAAGTGAGGATAAAATAAATTAAACTGAGATTATATTATAGGAAACACAAGCTTTAAGTAATGATGCTCTGTCCAATTGTATTTTCTAAATTCAAATTTAATACTTCAGAATGTTATTCCATTTAATTTATTTAAAGGTATTTTGCAGCAAGTAGATGTTTGTCAACATTTTATATGAATCAAGATTTTATAATACATTTAGGTTTTTTGCTATGTGTCTGTATGGGAATAGATTGTGTTATGTACCACTGCTACCTTGACCAGGACTCTCCTGTAAAGGATTTTTAGTCATACTGAGATTACATTCATGATTAAATAAGAGGTAAATAAGAACGTATCAATAAGGCTTAAGAATTAAGGCTTAATAAATGATCTCCCAAAGACGTCCATGGGACATAATTTCAAGATTGCAAAATGCTGCTAGAAACTCTAATATGCCTACTAATGTAGGGACATTACAGTTGTGCTAATCAGTGTTTATGGAGAAACTTGAATAACAGCATATTGCTTATATATTTTATAGTTTTCATGGTATCACATACTTCACTGCTTCATGCTCCATTTAATGGTGTGGGCAGTGATATGTTTCAGCAGATCTTCACACATTATATGGGCTCTGTGGACATTCAGCTTACATTTGTTCCATCTGTGCATTGGTACTCCATTTCAATTAAATACTTATTCTTTTACTAAGGAAAAAAAATTGCCTCATTGTCTGACAGGGTTTTTATTTGAGATAATGTCCCATATAATCTACAGATCTCAATCTTGTAACTAAGAGAGCTGCTTTTAATTAAGGCATTAGACAACACTTAGTGGTGGAGCTAATACAGGTAGCTTAATTGGAGCTAGTCAATTTATATTAAATTTATATTTATAGTAAAATATTCTAGTTTAAAAAAGTACATTAAAATACTTGTCAGTAATTCGTGTAATAATCACGACATTCCTACACTGTTTTTTTCTGTTCACTGTTTTAATTATTTAATTCATTTACTGAACTGAAAATTGTGCATGTGGAAGCTTGTGAGGTTTTGTGCTGTCCGTAAATCTAAAACCAAGAATTGTACAAATAAATTTAAAACTATTTTTAAATGGCTCTGAACACTGAAAAAATGTTTTGTTTAGATTTAATGCTGAAATATTCCAATATTTCTCGACTGTTCATTAAATACATCATGTGTTATATATTGCAGAGGGGACATTGTAATAGCTAAAAGCCCATTTGATCCAAAGATGAATATTTGTAAAAGGGTGATTGGACTGGAAGGAGACAAAGTGTGCATCAGTGGGCCATCCGACAGCTTTAAAACCCATACTTATGTAAGTACTAATACCTCATCTAGACTTCATCAAACGTTATGTAACATACAGCAAGTTGTCTGTTCTCAGAAAAAGATTCCTGCCTGGGTCAATGTTGTTTTTATACTATGCAATTGTTTAGAAAATCCAACCTCTCTGCATCAAAACATTTGAATTTCACAAGCATAGACTTTGATGCAGGATATATTGTTTACCTTTAGCACAATAAATGCCAATTTTTTCCCAAATATTACCTTTTTAGATACTGTTTCGACTTTAACTAAAACAGCTGTTGTTGCTTTTTAGTACTACTGTGGTCATCATCTCTCCATGTGCTACTTGTTCTTAATATCTGTGCAAGCAGTTACTGTTAGTGCCAGTTGTGTAGAACTGGCGATTGAGGGAGGGGGGTTGGGTGGGAGAGTGATACAGGTCTTTAGAACCAAAGTCTGTAAGATGGAAAAAAAACAAGAACTTGACAGGTGCAAAAGATTCTTGTTCAAAATATAAAGCATGTGAATGGGGCTTAACTGAGTGATCTGGTACTGCTGTGAATCTGCAAAGACATGTGTAGGGGAAACAGTTACTAAAGCTTCAAAGTTCGATTTCTGTAAACTTATTATTGAAGCTTAAAGATGCAACCTTTTTGGTAACTGGGTTTATAAGGGAACAATACTGTCTTTGTATAATGCATATCTGTTGCCTTAATTTATTATTAAATTTTAAAACTAGTGTGTTTAGTTATTACTCTTATAGACATTACTATTTGTAGGTTAACAGCCTAACATGGTTTTCAAATCTCAGTGTTTCGGGTCCAGTACTACAGATGTAGACATCTAAACTAACACTGAAATAACTAGTATCTTAGTCCTCCAACATCCCCATGCCAGAACAACAGGTTAGATGGGAGATATCATCATTTCCACACCCCAAAATTGCCAACCAATATACAATGAACTTGGCTAAGATGGAGACCAGTCGTAGTAGACTACCAAGACCAAATTAAGCACATGAAAGGCTGCTTGGAGATGTGAATGCAGCACTATGGATGATCAATACTGTGACCATCACTGAGACCAACCAGCTGGTATATTTGCGATGCTTGGCAACAAGATGAATATCATCAAGGAGCAGTATCCTACTTCGAGAAGAAGGTTGGAGGCCAACATAAGGGCAACATAGAGAGAAGTGATGAAGGTACCTGAGAAGTACAACAAGCTGTCCATAATTAAACCCTTGGAGACTGCCTGAAGATGTACACAAGAGTAGTAACTAGTAGAATAAACAAGATGTTCTCCCATGAGAAGGAGAACTCGCACAACAGCCATCCCAAGTGGTTATTGTGGAGCTGTGGAGGACAAACCTAGGCTTGCATATCCCCTCACTGAAATCATCACCAGTAGTGGCTATGGAATGGAACAACCATCAGCCTCCTCCTGTACATGGATGACATCAAGCTGTATGCAATAAGTGAACAAGACTTGAACTCACTAATCCATTTCACCAGGATATACGGCAACAACATTAGAATGATGGTTACAAGGAGATGGTTACAAGGAGAGGGAAGGTAGCCAGAACTGAGGGGATTGTACTAGTGGAAGGTAATATAGCAGAAGTTGAGGACAGCTACAAGTACCTTGGAATCCTACAGACGGAAAATCGCCTTTGTAGGATTTCTCCATATCATCCTCAGGTTTCTGTTGCTGGTGGTATCTTGACCTGCTCAGTCTTATATCTCCTCCTTAGCTTATTATGGGCAGCCACCTTCCCTTGTCAACATTAGTGAGGGGGTTCTTGTAATCAATCCAGGTGGTGCACAGGTTGGTCTGTCCAATCTTACAGTCTTGTCTTTCCTGACAATGCCTTCCCTGTATAGAGGCAGTTGGATGAAATTGCCCCTTTCAGGGGGTCCGTCACGATCAGGACTGTTAGTGGTAAAGTGGCCTGGAGCTGTTCACATATTTCAGTGTGTCATGAATGGCCACCCTCCTGATATCCCTGTTTCCATAGTTTCCCTGTTATGTCTGTTTTCCTTTTGCTTCCTGGTTGTTCCGTTTCTTGGTTTCGTTTTCTCCGCCCCTCGGCTGTTCCTTCATTCCACTCCTTATTTTGGTTCTCACTGTTCATGTTCACCTAGTGCTTGATTGTCTTGGTTATTTAAGCCCTGTGCTTGGTTTCCCATGTTGTTGGTTACTGTGGTAAGTTACGTTCCTTCCGTCAGGTTTACCTTATGCTCGTTGTACTGTCGTCGCCATTGCTTTTCTGTTTATTCCGGTCGTGTATTATTTTACCCTCAGTGTTACCCCTTTGCCTGTGTTTGTTTTGCCCTTCATGTTCGTATTTCCCTCATTTAATAAACCGCCTCCTGTATTTGCGTTCTACCTCTTGCCTCATTCCTAATCGTAACACAGTGATGGTTAGGCCATGACACATTGGGTCTTGGTTCCCAAGTTCAGGGTGTGGGGATGATGATACCTCCCCTGTGACCTGTCGTCCTGGCTCCCCTTGCCGTCGTTTATGTATTGTACCTTGCGAATCTCAAATTGTGATAGCAGTTGCTGCTTGTGAATGTTGGAACACTAAGCTACTAGTTGTTTTGGAGTTTAGATGTTGGTCAAGTCATGCCTATTGTGAATTAACCTTTTTTTTTTTTTGCTTGTTTGTTGTTTTTCTGCTCATTGATCAGTATTCTCATTTGTTACATTGGCTTCCATTCTTTCCATACCAGACAAAAGTGCTGAAACACCCAATTAAATAATATGTTTTCTTGACTTGGCATAATAATTTATTTCATAATAAGACAGGTTCCATCCTTTTTCTCACTCATTATTTTAGAAGTCTGACTTATGATGACCTTATAATGATAATAAATATGCCAATTTAGAGTATAAATGTATAGATTTGAGATCAGACCCTTGTGCAGAAACAAGTGATATTTCAGGCCAAATTCATAAGTAGGAGTCTGTCTGAATTCATATTAGCTTGAGGCACTGAAGTGAATTCAGAATACATGGTACAAAAAAGGATAAAACAGAAACAAGAGAAATAAAATAAAACATGGACAAAAACGAGGCAATACATGGAGATAATGAACAACGGTAACAGTACACAGGGATAGCCACAATAAATGACAAAACTAAGAACATGTAATTTAACAAGAACTAGACCCTTGAATCCAAAAATGGACAGTGAGTGAGAAAACAAGTGAGTGAGAAAAAAATGAAAAAAGGCACATGGCAGACATGACCATGGGAACAGAAGTAAGATATAAACAGAATGCATGGTGATACGTGACACAGGAACTAAAACACAGAGGGGTGAAACTTGATAAAACCAAACAATTCCTTATAAAATCAGACATTTAGCACCCTCATATAGCTGGAATGGAATTATCCTCATTTTTGTCTCTTTATGAAAAGGTTTCTGATGTCTACTGTAATGGTTCTGGATGGAGAAATGCAACAATGTCATTGTTTTTGGGCTTATATAGGTACCAAGAGGCCACGTGTGGCTTGAAGGAGATAACCTGCAGAATTCCACAGATTCCAGGAGTTATGGTTCCATTCCCTATGCTCTGATTCGAGGGCGTGTTTGTTTAAAGGTAGAAAGTGATTCATTCCTTCCTTATCCTTTACTGCATTTCACAATGTCTCTATATTTTTTTTACTGTCCCACTGAACAGGAAAGTGTAGTTTTTAAATAAATAGAAATTATTACTTCAGTGTAGCACAGGTTAATAAGATAGAAATGGCATGTTGCAGCAGAATCATTCTCATCTGTCATGCACTGCCTATAATCATAGAAGCAGGTCAGCTCACCTAATGGAAACCACTAACTGAATAGCCAGTGTTCTCTCTGTGCCAAATAGCTGGTTGTAGGGAGGGAGCTTTGCAAATGGTTGTAAGACAGATTGTCCTCATATGGCAACAGACTCTCTTGCTAGTTGTTTTTCTGTTTATTTTCCAGCTGTGGCCTCCACATAACGTTGGACTACTAAATGAAAGCCCTAATGATGGAAGAATTGTATAATGTGAATGACAAAGACCATGCAAATTACAATTTTTTAATAAATTGATATTATTCATGGCCATTGCATAATTTGGTCTTAATTACATTACTTGCAGAAACATGTTCACCTATTTTTGGTCTTGTAATTTGTTTTTTTCTTTTTAATGTTAAATGTTTCAGTGAACTAGAACAAAACTGAGCCATCGTAATTATGTAGTATTCAGGTAATGATGAACAAGCCATGTCATCAGCACAGTGTTACTCTCATAATCATAATGCCAGTCAAAGAAGATTGGTTATCCAACAGTGTAGCCTAAAACAATGCCTCAGGTAATTATGTTGTTAATTAAAAAAATAATGATGCGCACAAAGGTAGCCTACCAGAAAATTTTAAATTATAACAATAATGTCTGTAAGAGAGAAAAATACTCAAGTACTGGTATTTCTTCTAACATAGAACATCTATTAATACATTTTAGGTACTATTCTGTGATAGTTTCTGGTTCAAATAAATAAGTTTTGGTAGTGAAATGACCAACTATTCTGTGATACTTTCTGGTTCAAATAAATAAGGTTTGGTAGTGAAATGACTAACTACATAGAAGACCAGCTGCTGTTTCCAAGAGATCATAATAAAAGTAAAAATACAAATAATTAGTAACTAAATATTAATCATTGTCTTGCAAATATATTAGATTAATAGAAATGCATCATAAAATAAAATTCCTGGATTAAAAGATGGAATAGGTCACTTAAAAGCAATTATTAAATATTAAATACTCTTTACAATCAATAAATCAAATGCTCTGATGATGATGATGATGATGATAACAATAAGAAGAAGAACAACAACAACAACAACAACAACAAGAATCAATTATCATTATCTGTGAGAGAAATAAATAATTGGATGGCGTACCTGCCTGTCTACCTTTCTGCACTTTTACTCATTTGCACATGTAGTCATTTACACGGCTCTACATCACAGATTGTGTTACTTTCATGTCCATCACTTTGACAGACGGTTGAAAAAATTGCATCATGATCATTATTACATGTTACTTAATTTTAATAATGATACATTTAGTAGCATTTAATTTTTTAAGTTAATTTTATAATGAATATACAAAACAAGGGTATAGATTTATACATTTATAAGAGTGCAGAGAGATGAGTAACAGAGTGTGTGGTCACTTATCATGTAAACAGCAGAAGCCACTAAAGCTACATGTGTCCTGTATGTGAGCAGTACCAGCTTTGGAAGAGCACCCCTTATCAGTGGAGGCATGGTGCAAAGCAATGGATCACTTGGTGACCATAAAGAAGAAAGAAGCACAGGAATTACAGTCTCTTCCCTCCCTCAAAATAGTTACAACCAATTATTACCTCTTAAGCATGTCTCAGCCTGCCCAGGTATTATTTAAGGAGAATTTGGGTCCATCCAGAAAGTTGCCATGAAGACATCAGGCATTTGTTTTGAAGATGAAGTATTTACTTTCTGAATATCAAACCAAGCAGCATACAATAAATTGAAAAAAAAAAAATTGATAAGATTCAGGCCCTTACTCTAGTTTCTGCAAGAAATTTTAGACTTTATGATGTGTACTAGGCAGGATAGGGCAATAATTGTTAATAATTGTTGGTGATTTCGATATTCACTTTGAAAATACCCGTTTGGTTTTTTTTGTTTGTTTGTTTGGGGTTTTTTTTTATGAACTTTGAACTTTGAAATGAACTTTCAATCAATTCTTGATTGCATGAGTATTGCTCAAAATGTGGTGGGGCCTACGCATATAATATAACCAAAAACCTAATTTTTTTTTTTTTGGTGTTGACAATTTAGCAGTCCTACCTCAAATGGAGGAAATATCTGACCTCTTTCTTCTAACATATGAAGTGTTTACCATGATATGTATTTACTGTTATCAAATTATGCAAACTATTGTATATTGAGAATTCATTCTGTACTTTAGACAAGGTTGCACCATCTCAAACAAGATCTTTCATTTTACACTCACATGTGCCTTTTTCCTTTTATGTAATTTTACTGAATTGATAAATATACTTTCTTCAAGATTGGATTATTGGTCTTCTAATTGGATGTTTTAAAAAGTAATAAATAAGCTTCAACTTGTACAGAATGCAACAGCCACAGTCCTTACAAAAACTAATGAGTTTGACCACATTAGTCCTGTTCATTCAGTTGTGTACTGGCTCCCATTTAAATTTCAAATTGACTTTAAAACACTCTTATTGCTGTATAAAGGGCTAACTTGTCTGGCCCCACAGAGTCTGAGTGAACACTTTGTATACAATAACCTGCGTCACCTACTACATTCTCAAAATGCAGAGTACCCTTTGGCTCTCCCTTTTAGTTATGCTGCTACAGATCAACCTGCCAAAGCTACATGCTAACCACTGGCATGCCTATTGAATATGAGCTGTTAATCTTTATAGATCTAATATTTTATTAGTATGTTACTGTGGAGATGATGCCAACACTGTACTAGATCTGCTCATGGGTGACGTAGCATCTACAATGGTGCCAGAAAATGTCCTGGTGCGACCAGTAGATTAACTGATGTCGATCCATTAAAACACTCCATATATTCCAATGGATGTAAAAACAGCTCATCCACCCTAAACCCACCAGAGTACCTGAGGCTCCAACATCTACAGTGAAGTGGCTACTTGGACTTAACATAATGTAATGTAACGTAATTAAGCATGGACTGTTTATTAGCTGCTCCACCCAAGGAGGATGGGTTCTTTCTTGAGTCTTGGTCCTCCTAAGGTTTCTTCTTTAAATCCGCCTAGGGAGTTTATCCTTGCTACTGTCGCCTCTGGCTTGCTTATTAGGAACCTGGAACCATACATTTGTAAAGCTGCTTTGTGATAACTTGTGTTGTAAAAAGTGCTATATATAAATTTGCCTTGACTTGACTTTCTCTAAAATCAGTGGAAGATCCCTTTACCTGGTAAGTAATTTAAGTTTTGTAATAGTTAGCTAGCTAACTAAATTAAAGTAAAAAGTAGCTAATACTTCATGATTTCTCTAGTGCTGCATAGTAGTTGTAAGCAAAACTTTTTTTTCTTCTTTATTATGTTGATATTGGTGAGTACTGTGGATTAAATCTCGGTGAAACCCCTGTTTTGGTTATCTATATATATTTGGTATCTCTGTGAATTGTTGTGTATGTTTAAAGTTTTAATAAATTTAATAGATTTTATTAGAAGTATGTGCTCTAGTGGATCTTCTAGCTAAATTGTATGCACCCAGCACAATAACTGAAAGAGTCCTGTCAGTATGGGGTCCTGCTTCCAATACTAAGCATGCAGTAACAGAGGGCTTGGGAAAAGCAGAGGTCAAGTGGCAAGATCTCCACCTCCAGCAGTGCTGAAAGCAAATAAACTTCCACAATCAACAACAATCAAAGGGATTCCTAAAGAGCTGTCAATCAATATTTCACTATGCATATCAATGACAATGAAGCACACCCCCCAAATCTTGGCAGTCTGCCAAGAAGTACTACACAAGACACAGAAACATCCCCCCCCCCCCCCCCCCCCGATTTTAATTTGAAAGAAAACGCAGCAAGTAGTTCCGAAGAGCCAAAGTTCCATTCAAAATGGAAATTAAGGGGCACTAATCAGGACTTTTACACTGAAGACCAAAATTCAAGAATAGAGCACCAAAGATTGTAGAGTGACTAATTCTCCCTGAAATAAAATTCAAAATGAGCTAGGTTGGTCATCTTTTGGAACAACTAAATTAATGCCACCCAAGCCTTTGTCAGGGAATTTTGTTAAAACGTCTCAGGTTAACACTGAACGTAAAGCAGATTGTTGAGATACAAAGTCATCTTCATCATTTTCCTTTAGTGCCTAAAAACATTTTACCTGCAGAACATACAAAACACATGCACAAAGACAATTAAATATTGTCCAAAATTAGTTAACTTATCCCCTCAAGACCAATTAACAACCAGGTATTCTTAAGCAAGTTCCATGTTGCACTACTTCATCTGCCATTCCCCTTCTCCTGTGTCCTAGCTTCAACCTGCCCGCTATCTTGTTCTTTTCCTCTTGGCAAGGGTGCTGCCCTTAGTTTTGTTACCCGTACTTTTGTGCCGGTATACTCACATATCATTAGCTATAGTATCGATAAGCGCTACCACCCTATTTTGGCAGACTATTGCTGGACACTTACTGAAGAGGCATGCTCCTGAGGCCAAATATAGGTGAAAGTCATACACCTGTACATTTTAGACGTAAGTTTGCACATATTTTAATTGTAAAAGGTCTTATAAAAAAATTAAAACCGGATTCAAATTCAACATAAAATGTACTATACGGTCCACTTCTTTTAGGTTTTGGGCAAAAAGAAAGTTACACTTTTGTTGCCCAGTGTTTGTCACCCAGTGGACAAGAGTTCCTTCATTCCAGTCCTCCTGGGGCAATTGCTCGGTCATTAGCTTAGCTGGGGTTTGGAGTTTAACTAGAGTTTAAATCTGAGTGAGTAATACAGATTCTTAAACTCCATTTCTGTGTCTTTGAAAGCTGCAATTTGAAGCTCACCTGCAGTTCCAGTGTTACTTAAAATCATACATCGGCCACTAGATGTCACTGCATCCCAGGCTTAACTGAAGTTTATCTTACAGACATGATTTTTGCAACTAAAGTGCATTTTCAGCTGAGATATAATGCTATATACTTTTCAGAATTATGTTTTAATTAAATACTATGTCACTTAAACACACTGAGGTACCATACTCAACTAAAGGAAATGTTAATCACTGCAGTCTTCATTAGGCATTTTCAGAATATATTGTTCAGAAAGCTAAATATGAGCTGAGGCTATCACAATTACTGACTCAAAAGGGAAACTCTTGCAGACTAACATCTCAAACATTTATTCTTCATCATGTCATAGTACATCTGATTTAGCAGTGGTGGATCAGGTTGACATGTAACTGATTTGACAGGCCAATCAGGTTTAATCTAACATTCAACCATGTGTTGATCTCCTCAAGTTACACAGCCACACCTGTTTAAAAATTGTATCCTGTATCATGTATCCTGTGTTTTTCCATTTAATTATTAAACAAAGTCTTCTGCATGATGTTTAAACAACAGCATTTTCCTTATACCTTAATTTTCTTCCTTGGAGTCTAAATAATTCTCCCACCTTAAGTAAATTAAATAAATCAAATCAAGATTTATTTGTCACATACAGTCATTCACAGTACAGCGTGTATTGAAATTCTTGTACAACTGTCTGTTGCCATGTAAAAACAACATACAAAATACACAATATATAAAAATATGGACATATATAAAATAAAAGAAAGTTAAAAAATAAGTATATGTATTGTGTAAAGTGCAGATGTGTACAAATTGCACAAATGAACAGGGAGGAGTTGGAAGGGGTTAATAAATAATATAAATACAAAGGCATATATTGTGTGTCGGGTGTATGGGTGTTGTGCAGTAGTCCAGTGTGTGTGTGTGTGTGTGTGTGTGTGTGTGTGTGTGTGTGTGTGTGTGTGTGTGTGTGTGTGTGTGTGTGTGTGTGTGTGTGTGTGTGTGTGTGTGTGTGTGTGTGTGTAATAGATCTAATTTTCATCCTGGTTGAGGGCCCAAATGGCCTATAGGGGAAGAAGATCCTCCTACCCTTCAGAGAGTGGAAGCATATCCCTGACCACAAACGTGAGAAGAGTCCATGCCTGAAGCCTTTCACCATCTTCCTACAATTCTACAATTCTGGGAGCTCCATTCAGATTATGCACCATCAGAGATGATCACACAACCCTCTGGAGAGCTCTCCTATCCTTTTTGGTGCTGTTCCCAAACCAGACTGTAATGCTTCCTATCAGGTGCAGGTGTAGAATCTTCGCATCATGGAGGGCAGTTTAAAGTCTTTCAATGTTTAAGGTGGTAAAGATACTGGCAGGACTTCTTCATATCAAATCAAATTTGTTTATACAGAGATTTTTAGAACTGATTTTGTCACAAAGCGGCTTTACAAATATCCAAGTCCAAACCCCCAGTGACCGTGCCAAGGGTGACCGTGGCAAGGAAAACGCTGACAACGGTCACCACAATAGTAACAATTTTAAGAGAAAAACAACAAAATAATAATAAAATGAAAAAATAAGCAATTAATGTCTAGTCCAGTTTTCTAGAGGTCCCAGTCTTGTCCTGATGGTGTGCTCGTGTCAGAAACCCATCTGCAGGAGAACGTCCATCAAGGGCAATGAAGAAGTAGTTGGCTGTGGTGGAGCAGGGGATATCAGGGGGTGGTGGGAGTAGCCATGGCAGCTGAGATGGGATCATGACATCAGGGGTAGGTGTACGTCAGCAGAAAGAGAGAATAGATTATTAGGCATGTCCATTTATGAGGGTGTGTGGAATTGGGAACTATAATGTGCAATGATGGACTTCGGCATATCTAGTTATGGCAGCACAGCTAAAAGGATAGAGCCAGAACGAAACAGGCATGAGGGATCCTTGGAACATCAGCATTGTGCCACACTCAGTCAACAAACTTGAGTGATAAAAGAGAGGTGAAGTGACAGCATCATAACATCCCAGTTTACCATAACTCAACGCGCATAGACAGCCAGATAGAGTAGTAATGCAATTACAGTAGTCCAATCTTGGAGTGATAAATGCATAGACGAGCTTCCTTGCATCATGTGAGGAGAGCATGTTCCTAATCTTTAAAATGTTTTTCCAGTCATGACAAATATCACACTCTTGACTTAGTCTGTTCTACCTCATACCTGTTTTGTATCTCTGTCCTCTACTGTTTCCACTCTCTGACCAGACTTATTTGGTTCACAGCTCACCTGGCTATTTATCCTCACTGTAAACAGGGACACATTTTCTTCTGTAAGCTTATAAATAGCACTTAACTGCTTGCAGATATGCTTTACACACTGCTAAATCAACTTATTTGTCCAATCTCATTAAGAGTGACAATACAAACTCCTGGCATCTTTTATTAACAGTTGTTAAGCTATTTAAACCCCCTGTCAGCAATGTAGCTGCTTCTTCTGCTCTCAGACATTCATTCTTAGATTTCTTTGAATCTAAAATTGCAAAAATCAACAATTTTCTAGAACCCTCTTTTATTAATAACCCTTCCTTTTCCTCTCTGGCTTTCCATTCCCCAGGTGGTAACATTCTCTTCTTTGCTTTCTACTTTTCATACATATTGGTATGAAATGGTAGCTCAGAAATGGTATCTTGTAGCTCAGTGGTTAAGGTCCTTGACTTGTAATCAGAAGGTTGCTGGCTCAAGCTCCACCACCACCAAGTTGCCACTGTTGGGCCCCTGAGCAAGGTCTTTAACCCTCAATTGCTCAAGTTGTACTCAGTCATAATTGTAAGTTGCTTTGGGTAAAAGTAAATATTGATTCTTCTTTCATTGCTGATGTTCTAATGAAATCTAAAATTACTTTCTGCTCAACTGATCCTCTCCCTACATCTTTAACTAAAGCATGAGTCTCTCCTCTGCTTTTAAGCTTTAGTTATATATAGAATAAATGTCCAAATGTTTGTTGAACATCACACTCCAAAAATACAGGTATTCATATTGTTATTCATGTTCATATTTATTCATATCTAGAAGTCCCAACTGCAGCTCATTGTTTTGTAGTCTTTCAGATGTTTCAGATGTCCTGTAACCGTATGTCCAAACACTAATTTAGCAGCATTAAAAACAAGAGACTCCTGAACAGTCTCTCGAACCACAAATAAAACCAAAGGAATCTTTCATTCCAACTCTTCCCATCTGTAAACAGTATTTTCACGACATTGATTTGAGTGTCTGATGAAATCATTCCAAAGCCCCCTGGGGCTCAGGTGATACCCTCTTGATACCAAATGCTTGATAGACAACTGTTGTAAAACTTGTGCAAAAAGGTTAGATTGGTCCCTTAAGTTGGACCTTTGGTCTGTCTGAATGTACTGTTGTAAACCAGAAATACATCAGGCGATTGTCAAGGCTTTAATTATGCACTTTTATAGTGTGTGATGGAATAGCCCCTGGACTACTTATAACGGCGCATATTACTGTCAGACACTGATGACTGATTTTTGTTTTGTGCAGAGGCCCTACACAGTCTAAAAGAAGTGTATCAAAAGTTAACACCCACCACAGGTATAGGCTGAAACAGAGCAGGCAGTATCCTTTGGTTTGCCAGTTAGCTGACATGTGTGACGAGCGACAATAGTCTCTCATGTCAGAGGTTAATGCTGGCCAAAATAAATGTTACAAGATATGTTTATATGTTTTTTCACCCCCAAATGATCTGCTAGTAAATGATCATGTTCTAAAGCTAAAACCTGGGATCTGTACACCTGAGGCACTATTATTTGAACAACCGTATTCAACTTCTGATTTCCATTGTGCGTTGGCAGAGTCCACCTTCATATCAATATGCCCTTATCCCACGTATAGTTGGGTACTGTAGAACCAAAATTGCGCACTCCATCTACACTCCCTCTGCAGTGTTGTAAAGAAGGATCTCCAAGCTGAACATGACTAAGCTGTTTAGTGTCACAGAAATCCACATTAGCAAACACCCCAAGTGATTTACAAACTGTACTTGATTCAGTAGACTTCTCAACTTCAAGCTCAACATCAGGATTTAAAGATACATCTCTAGGCATCTCTGTATCTAAGCAATCTGACTCATATATGTCCACAACATCCTGCAATTTACAACTCTGAGAATGCGTAAAGACACATGCAGGAAAGAATGATAGTAACTCCATATCCTCCATGGTCTGTACAATATTAGTACTGTGTGGATGCCTTATTACTTCAGGGACAGAAAGAACTCTTCTGGATAGAGTGTAAGGGAACAGAAACATAACCAGCTCCCATGCCCTGATCCAGGCGATCGACATGGCAGTACGTGTCATCAGACAAAGGTTGAATTCCCTCTAAAAGAAAAGATTGGACAGCACCCATATCTCTAACAGACTGAATCAGGGCAACTTCCTTAGGGGAGGACAGCGCATTCTTCCATTTCAAAACTTGACAGTCAGCAATAAGGTGACCGGGTTTGCGACTATAATATGCACAAGTCTCAGACTGCTTTATACTTCCTGAATCATTACAATGTTTCTAACACGGTAATGATTGTTGGGGACTAATCGTCTAACTCAATCTACTTGTTCAGCAGATGGAGAAACAACTATTCGTTAATGCATATACATCTGTGGCAACAGCAACCTCAGAAAGACATAAAAAGTAAGACAAGTTTTTCGGGCAGACCACTCTTAAAATTCCCTAAAAGTATCAGTTTCTAAGATGTTCAAAAGTAGTTCCTTTACTCACTTTGCACCATTTATCGAACAAGCCACTAATGTCCCACACAAACTCAACGTAAAATTCTGGTGATCAGCTTCCAGAACTAATTCAAAAGCACGCAAAACAAGCCTTCAACACATCGTAATCTAGGCTTTTATCAACAGGTAAAGCAGAGAATACCTCCTGAGTCTTAGTGTGCACTGGAGTCCACACTGCTGTAGGCCACTTCAAAGTGGTAGCTACATGCTCAAAAGCATCAAAATACGAATCAACTTCCAACCCCCAAAACTGAGCTACAAGCCGAATCTGCGGACTAATATCAAAATCAGGGGTCTCACCCGACCTACTGGACATAGACAAACTCTCAGCATGCCTTACTTCCAACTCTAACTGCCACAGGCTGATTTCTTTGTCAGATATAGGAAAGGAAATTAAAAATAGGAAAGGAATTAAATTGATTATCCAGTTGCTTTATGCACCCTAGGATTTCATGCTTTTGTCTATAAACATAATTATATGAAGATTAGGTACGTAAATGTATGAAAATTGTATGAAAGAAATGTGTGAATTTTCTTTTGTTTAATTAATTCATGGTGAACCTTACTAGAATGTCCTACAGTAGTTCTTTCTCCACAAAGTAAAAACAAAAGGCTGTTGAATGTGCATGAACCAAGGCATGTGCTTTCCTGTGTGTACACCTGATAAAGGTTCATCCCCCTAGAGAATGCAAAGTGGGAATTGAGAAAATATGACGTGTTAAGTGGTGTCGAACAACAACTTAGGGCCGTTTTGAAAAATCTCAACAAAACTGAAGAACATACATGTTTTTAGTTCATTTTTATATAACATTTTACTATATTACCCAAACTGTCCTCGGGAAATAGGTTTTTTATACCTATGTACCTAGCTCAGTGAGACAAGTTTTGTGAGATGATTCATTTATCTTTATCTCAGAGAACAACTGATCAAACAGGTACGTGCTACCAAACATAAACAGCATATGACTGACATGTAGGAAGATGAAAGAAGAAAATATCTGAAGAGAAAAGAAAATAATTAAAATTCCTGGGATGAAAGAAGGGATCTTGGCTGCTCCAACCAAATCGTATTTGTCCTTGAGAGCACCACTGCACTAGTTTTACCAGCTCCATTTACATGTTCATTGGTGCACTCTCCATATCAGCTGTAATTTGACTGTGGAAAACATCAAAACTGAACCTCTGGATCTCAAAATCTCAAAATCGTCTTGCAAACCATGTGCACATTTGTGAAAGCTGTTAGCTCGCTTGAAATTGCTTGGCAAGATGGAAAGTGACCCAGGTTACACTGAGGCACATGCTCAGTTTGGTTTGGAAGATCATGCATGTCAGTGATCAGACGATGGCATCCCTGCCAGTTGTAGGTACAGCATGTTTAAACGGTCCATTATGTCACACAAAAAAGCCAGATCACACAGCCATGTTTCATCCTTTAGCTGTGTGGCTTCTTTACCCTTGTTTCCTTGCACAGCTCAAACAAATCTCTTCAGCTGTCATGTTTGGCCCTCTCTAGAGTCCTTATTGTCATAGTTATCCTGTCTCGTTTATGTTTTGCTTTCGTTTATCCCCACCCATCTTTTGTATCACCTGTATCTTGTTAAATTTAAACCCTGTGTTTTTCCCTGTTAGTTTGCTGGTCTTTGTGATTCCATTATTCTGTTAAATACTGGCCTGTTTCCCTATTCTGTTATTGTGTGTTTTGTCTCTTTTGTTTACTATGTACTCCCAGACTCTCTGCATTGGCTCATTGACCCTGGGCCATGACTATGACTCTGATTTGCCCTTAATAAATCTCACTCTTCTCAGAGTATGCATCTGCCTCATATTTGTTTTCCTCTATGTTACAGAATGACCAGCCTACCAAGGACGCAGTGAGAGAGCGAGACTCTGGTATGTGGGGAATGGTATGTGGGGGACACTTGGGCCGAAATTCTGGCCATTTCCACACAATCCATGTCGACTACATCTCAGCGCCACTAAGCCATAGAGAGCAAATCCCCGGCTGTAGGTAAAGGGCATCTGTCAATCTTGATCAACGCTGCAGGGAGGAGCAACCTGCAGTGCCAAACGTGAGCAGGTGAAGTGAATGCACAAATAATCCTTTGTATGGTACTCGGTGTGCTCTCAAGCACAGCTGTGAGCTTCCGATAGGTCACATGAGCCTTTGGAGCTGTCGATTCTGGGTTCTGTGTCTGTGTGTTCCTCCTTGCTCACCAAATTTAGACCAGTGGCTGTCCCACAAGCCACCCTGCCAGTTCCTGTTCCTGGCATGAAGGACGGTCCCCAGCCTGTTCCAGTTCCTGTTCCTGGCATGAAGGATGCTGCCCAGCCTGTTCCAGTTCCTGTTCCCAGCATGGAAGATTCCATTCTACTTGTTCACTGCGTGACAGACACCACTCTATTTGTTACCAGGTCTGTACCTGTCAGACCTGCCTCTGCTGATCACCCCCACATCTCTGGACCTGTCCCTAAACGCCACAGTTGCACCTTCAAAACCCACCGCTGAACACCACAGCTGTACCCCTGGACCTCCTCGTACCTCCGCTGAATACCGCAGCCGTGTCTCCGGACTTCCTGGATTCTTTGCCATTCACCTCTACGCCCTCAGACCCGCCTCCTGACTCGCAGGCTTTATGTTCCCCACCTGTCTGGACCTCTCGGACCTGCCTCCGCTGATCGCCTCTGCACCTCTGGACCTCCTGGACCCTCCGCTGAACACCGCAGCCATACCTTCAGACCTCCCTGGACTGCCGCTGAACACTGCAGCCGCATCTCCAGACTTCCGAGATTCGTTGACAGTCACCTTTACACCCTCAGAAACTCCCCCTGACTCGCAGGCTTCGTGTTCCTGCATCTGTTCCTTTGGCTGCTCCTGTTGTGTCTCTGGTCTCTGTCACATCTGGTTCCTGTCTGTGCTCCTCAGCTTGCCCATTCAGTTACTGTTGGTGTCTCAAAGGTCCTCAAGAGTCCTGTTCTTGGTGTTTTGTTTTTGGTTGTTTATTTTTGCATGCCTCAGTGCTGTACGCTTTGGAAGGGGAATCACAAGCACCAGCTAACTATTAGGGAAATCACAGGGTTTAAATACACAGGGTAGATTGAGATTCATTGAGATTCAACAAAACACAGGTGCTACAAAAGATGGGTGGTGTTAGAAACTGGTTCAAAGTGCCAATCCTTCAGATTCGATCTCCTCCAAGCTACCCCATGCCCTCCGTCTTCTGTGGCCAGATCAATCTGGGGAAGTCAAGAGACACTGACACCAAGGTAGTGAATCAAGAGAGTTCCACTTTATTGAGGAATGCACAAAGTATATATGTGTCCTATATCTACTATCAAAATCTACAGGATGACAGGGAAAAGTTAGGCATGTTCTAAGGGTCTACGTAGAAAGGAAAGAGACAAGGTTGGTAAAGATTAGATGTTCTCTGCATGAACGAGCCACGAGCTGTTCCCGTGCCCGCCATGAGCCACTCCTGTGTTTAGACCGAGAGAGAGAAAGAGAAAGGGAGGAGTAAAAACAGGGAGCGGATGACCTCGGGTGACCAGCTTGTGGTCAAGCCGCCCTGTCATGGCTGATCGGCAGAGACCTTGCGTTGGGTGCCTGAAGACAGAAAGGCTCCAGGATCTAACAGGTGGGGATTAATGAAACATGGAAGCAAACAAATACACATGACAATAAGGATGCTATGAGGGGCCAAACATGACATAAGCACTTTTCCTCAACTTAGCCAACACAATCCTGTTTTAAGCACATCGGCATATTTAGTTAAAGTAATATTTAGTTAAAGTAAATGTTCAGAATTTTGTTAGGTTACTGCATGTAGGGTTTGGAGTTGGTTCTCCAGGGGCTTTGGGTCATATTCCCTAGGCTAACAAGACATGTTTCCTTACCTCTTGCCTTCTTTTACTGTGTTTTAGAATAAAAGCCTCTTTGGGGACACTGTCTTTGAGGTGTGCTGGGACTGTACATGCGGCGCTGTACTATTTACAGTCTACATGTATCTTTGAAGCATCCTGGGACTGGACATGACCTGCTGTAATATTTACAGTCTACATGTTTTCTTGCCTACACTTTATAAGATATAATAATGCCATGATAACTCTGTCCACACGTGTAAAACCCTGGTGTAGTGATAAACAGTTGCTGTCATCTCACGAGCCTTACAATGGTGAAAACCCAATCTGTACCTAGAAGTCATTGAGCTTCAGGTGCAAATTGGCTTAACCACCATCCTTAAAGAGGCCTGGAAGACAAGCATCAAGACTCCTTGTTATAGCCCTGCAGGTGGTGAATGTCATCTGTATGGCTAAACACTAGAGTCTCTCATTGTCTTCCAATGCCCACTGAAGATGCACTTACCTGAACATTGGCTTTGAACTTATTAATATGTTTTAACTGCTTTTTTGAAATATGCTATTGTGTTATGGACAACAAAGTCACTCTGAATAACACCTTAAATGTTAATGTAAATATTTATGTTACTATTTCAGAATTAATTAATGTTGAACAATTCAAGAATTTAGAAGATAAGCACCATTAGTTAATATATTGTTAAAATCACAGCTTTACTAATCGTGGATGCCAATAGTCTTTTGTGAATCCCAATAATTTAAAAGTGTACCCATACAATGATTTCTTAAACAGTAACAAACAGCAGCTGTAGTTTATAACTTACTTACATGTCATATATAAATTATCTGTACCATTTTTGCAGTCGCTAAACTAAAGTGGAAACTATTAAATATACACAAATATCTATAAATGTCTATAGGTCATTTACAAACTACACACTTTCAAGTAAACTTATCATTTTAAGTTGCCTGTTAAGAAATGTATAAATGACTTGGTAATAATTTATAAAACTTGTTGCATCCCCTTATCTAAAGTTGCAAAAAATATAAATTATATAGACATTTCCAAAGGTTGGTAAACATTACTATTTCAAGTATTAAGTACTACCTGGAACACATTTTTTATTTACCTGCCTCCATAAAATGACAGAAATCTCAAAAGATAACAATATCTAAAGGCTTTTACCAAAATGTACAAAAAAGACAAGAAAAGAGCGACAATATTTTATTCTGTATAGTACTAGAAACAGAAGTCAGTTACTGTTTTAATCATCGCTATTTGCTATACATTTCAAAAGAGCATGTACTTCACCTTGAATTTCTCTAATGTGACTGTAACAGCCCAAGTGCCGCAGGGCAAGGAGCAGGCCATACAGACGTCCTCGACGGTGACAGACATTTATTAACACACGATAAGATAATGGCACTCATGTGCAAAATAAAAAGGGAACATAAATATGAATGCAGATAACAAGAATTTTGTTAACAAGAACGTGAACATGAACATGACCAATGACCAACAAAGATGCACACTCCCACAGCGGTTTCAGCAGCAGGACCAGAGGCGCAGCTATGTTGTTCAGCAGCGGGTTCAGAGGCACGGCTACATCATTCAGCGGCGACAACTTCCTCAGAGGGACCCAGCCTAGACATACAACACATCGCACCTACCTGTGTCGTGGGTGCACACAACAACATGTACATGCGCCTGTAGAGACACAGAAGGCGCAGGTACACACAACAAATAGATGTGCCTAGATTCACACACAGAAGGCACAGGTACACATAACAAATAGATGTGCCTGTAGACACACACAGAAGACACACAGATGCAGCGCCTGCCGGAAGCACTGGCGCTGAAGGCATATCCTTGGCCCTACAGGACGCGCAGAGGGGCACGTCCGCCCTGGATCCGAACATGCTGTTCCAGATTACGGTCATCCTGTCACCAGCCGCCCAAGGAGATCCCCTGAGGCCTCCTCCAGTGCTTTGTGCAGATCTGTCCAGTGCTCATGACCTGTATTCAGGAGTGAGAGAACACAGGCTACTACCTCGCTAAGCCAGGGACCTAGGCAGCTCCACCAAACTGCCTACACTGTGGTCCCTGTGGAGGCCCTTGGCTCTCCATGGTCCTGGCTTGGTTGCCCTAGGCCTCCCCAAGAAATTCCAGGGGTCATTCCCCTCCTCCTCTGGTGTGACCGCAAACACTGGACAAGGTCCTCTCCCCACCATCCAGGGATCCAGGCAGCAACTTGGAAAGTCCGTAAGCACATCCCTGTAGGAAGTCCATTTACGTCCTGTGGTGGTCGGTCATTCTGTAACGGCCTGAGTGCCGCAGGGCAAGGAACAGGACATATAGACTCCCTCTACAGTGACAGACATTTATTAACACACGATAAAGATACTGGCACTCACGTGCAATATAAACAGTGAACATAAACACAAATACAGGTAGCAGGAACTTCGTGAACAAGAACATGAACATGTGCAGTGACTGACAAAGATGCACACGCCCACAATGGTTTAAATACACACAGACATTACAAGACTGAACCATGTGCAGGTGTGTGCTAATTAGTAAGGTGCGGTTACAAAGACGTTGATGAACTCCCACTCCACACAGCGGGCCATACCACATAACTAGTGGGGAAGGGACCATATTCATGAATGACTTTTGTATAAATGACTATACATTTTTTATCTATTTATAACACATTTGAAATTGCATTTTAACTATTTGAAAATGTCTCACATAAATAGTAAAAATACATGCATTAAAAGACTTAATGTCTTCAGACTAATGTGCTTGCTAATAAATATGCATAGTAGGACTTCTCATTCATGGAGATTTCCAAGATCATGAATTAATCGTCCTAGAGGGCCATTATGGTGTGCTTTTTTAGCCATTCATACCATTCTATTACTGTCAAGTGATCTTTTAACAGCTCCGCTCTCTGGTTACCGCTAAGCCTCCAAACAGTTTCCTTGTATGCTATTCAGGCCCTCTCTATATGCTGGGTGTGAACTCCTGTATGAGCATCCATGTATAATATACTATGATTAACTGTGTAATGTCTGTAGCCAAGCTGAGGCAGAGCCTGCCGGTTGGCACGCCACTCACCATTGAGGATTGTGGATCCCCTCCTTACATGCTGAATGATAAGTGCCATTAGTTCCTTTCTGAACTTTCTTTGAACTAGATGAAGAACTGGCATTCTTTGTTTAGTGTCGACAGCATTGCCTCAGCCATCTGCCCTCTTCCATACTGTGTAACATAAAAAGTAAAGCATTATTACATTAGAATGAAGATTTGAATGTCCATTACACATTATTAAGACTATACAAAATTCTACACCCAAATAAAAGAGACACCTGCATTTCTTTTATGCCTGAAGTTACTCTCATCTATAATGAACTGTCTGTGTCCTCCAATATGCTGTCCTTTCCTCCTTCTGAGTTTTTCCATTACCACCACACAAGCCTCTCTCACTTTCTTAGACATTTTTGACAGAGTTGCAGAACTCCCAGATATTTAATTTGCTATCATGTCAATTTGCCTTAAATGCAGACCTTGAGAAAACCTGAAGGGACATAATATTGTTAAACTGATTAAATGATATAATAAATGTATTTAACACTTCCTTACTAAGACATTGGATGTACTCATTAAAATTGTAAAGTGAATTAATTTGTTCATCTGAACCGTTCTGGTTATTTTGCTTCTTTTAATCAAACAATTTACTTGAGTTGAATAAAACCAAGTAACCCGCTTGATACTCATGGATTTTTGAGGTTCCACCATTCAAATATTTTCACAGTGCAGAAAGTGTCTAGATGTACTGAACAAAAATCTGCTTGCTCACAGTTCAAATGGCCACACTAAAACATATAAGACTGCGTGTGTTAGCTGCTCCCACCTGTACAAAATGTCATACATTTGAAGAGAGACACTTTAGAATGACTAAACACAGAGTTGTGACTGATTGATCTCCTCGTCTGCCTTCCCCTGTCCACAGCACGTTGACACCTGTATGATAACAATTATATGTACCAGGATAGCTATCTGTATAGAGTCTAACAGCCTAGACCTAACCTTACATAGGTTCTGCCTATTTAAAACACTGTTAAATTAATATTCGGTGTCAGAATATTTTTTAAATTAATTTTAAACGTTTCCTTTTGATTTCTTGCCCTCCATCAGCTGCCTCAATTTCTTCAGCATTTTGGCACAATTAAAACCAGATCTAGCCCCTTTATGTTTGTTATACTGGAATTTATGGCATTCCACTTCACTAATCGTCAAGTGTACAAGCCTTCAAACTTAATACAATGAGTAATACACATAAATTTTGTATATATTATTTATGCTTACATTCAGCAGACACATTCATATTTTCTTAACAAACAGCTCCTTGTGAACTTGTTCTCAAAATTCACAAAGAAGAAGAAAATTTACAGTTCAAAGAAAAAATGAGGGCAAAAAAAAAATCATTGTCAAAAAAACCCCAAAACAAAACAACCAAGACACTGGAAAGAAATAAAGATATTGCAGGCTCACTATTAGCCCGAACAGCTGCTAATGCTATGGTTCTTGAAAAAATACCAGACCCTGCTGGCTGAAGCAAAGAAGAACCAGGTCAAAAACAGTTGTTGACCTGAAAATCAAAAGAGACAATCTCCTAAAACACTTAGACAAATGTAAGTAGTTATTAATCCTATAAAAGTATTTGTTGTATGTCATGAATAGCAAGCCATGTATTACTATATATATTTAAAGGTAGTGCTGCATTCTACTGTGTTGTTAAAAAGGAGTGTAAAACTCAACAACGGGAAACATTTCTCATTGGCTCCTGGCATTATCAGCATACTATTTTACTGCTTTTACTCAACATGTTTGTGTTGATTTGAATCCCTGGAATAACTTCTCGATTGAACATCTTTCTTGGCTGACCACCCAGTGTCGTTTTTTGCTGTAAGAGTGAGTTACTAAAATCTTTTTTTTTGTGATTCCAGAATTCATTAAATATAGACTACTCAATCAAGTATAATAGAAGCTTATTGGCATTTGTTTTGGTGGTAGGTTGATGGTTAGATCAAACTTTAAAAAATCATAACTAAAAACCTACTTTGAAATTTTACATGGTTACAATAACTTTATTTGAAGTGCTTGCTGTAACTTTCATGGAAATGTGAACAGACAGGGTCTAGGTGAGTTGCCATTGAATTACCAGATACTGTCCCTCTATGCAGGCCTATTATATTAGTTCTGAAATGTACAGAACAGATGTTTCTATTTGATATCAGTGTCATGGACTGCTCATCAGTGTCACGGACTGCTCTTACCCCATAAGTCATGTGGTACGGCCCGCCACGTGCAGGGGGCTCCACATATGTACTGTGTTTATCTGTTTTGTAACCACGCCCCCCGGGATTGCACATTAAGTGTCAATTTGTCTAAACCCCTGTCCATGTGTGCTCCCCTTGTTGGTCATTGTACGTAAGTCGTTGAAATATAAACGTCAATTGTCTGTGTGTGTGAGCACCATTAATGTTAGTGTGTACTTTGTTTAATGTTTAAATGTGTAACCATGTCTACTGTTGATGTCTTATATGAGTGCCACTTATGTAGTATGTGTTTTATGTTAATAAATGTTTTGCAGCGTTGGGGAAGTCTGTGCATCCTGCCCCGCACCTTGTGGCACTCGGGTCAGTAGCGTTACAATCAGAGTGGTCAGACTCATCTTCATCCTCTATCTCCTCCTCTTCCTCCACATCAACATCAAGTTGCTTTGATGATCAGAGCAAAAAAAAAAAAAGAAAAAGAAACACAAACAGTGCCACAAGAAAAACCTCAAAAGAAAGAAGAACAAAAAAGAAAAATCAGGAAAGGTGCGACATTTTAGACAAAAAAGGTGAATTATCACAATAAATTCATCTGGGGATCATTTATGTAATATTCTACGAAATGCATAAAGTTACAGAAGATTACATGCTGAACTTAGTGATTGTTTAATTTGATTTGTACTGTTTTACATATATGTGTCCATTTTGTTTTGTTTTTTGTGCCTTTATAGCTAGCAATCCCTAGCAGGCTGTACGAAGATACAAAAAGATTTTGCAGCAGTACAGGAGAGGTTTGGACAGAAATACTGTAGTGGCCAGTGCTCCCATTGCCAGAGTTTGCTATTGTGGTACCTGATCAATACAGTAAGCTTTTAGAGCATTACTTGCAAAAAGAGAAATTACATGTATTTGCAGTGAAGTGTGCACATGTCCTAAACAATGATATGCAGTTGTTACCACTGTGGAAATGTACAAAAAGGCTTCTGCCTTTATTGAAAATAAAATAAGGTTATTTCCTACTTGCTACACCAACATGGATTGGATTAGAAATTTTTAGAATTTTAGATTAGAATTTTTTTTGGTAAATTCAAGAAAGTCATTACTGTTATTATCTTTTGAGATTTCTCTGTCATTTTATGGAGGCAGGTAAATAAAAAATATGTTCCAGCTTGTACTTAATACTTTAAATAGTAGTGTTTACCAACCTTTGTAAATGTCTATATATTAATATTTTTTGCAACTTTAGTTTAGATTAGATTATTAATATATTAATTCATGATGAATAACACTAACTAACTCATGATTAGTTCATTATGAATTAGAAGCTTATAAATACTCTATAAACTATCGGTATTATAAAGTGTTACCTCAATGGTTATGATTCTATTAATGTTAGCCCGTTTCGCAATCTGCTCCACTACAATTTCCAGTATGCATTGCAACATAATGTGTTCTCTGACCCCCATCCTCCAAAAACACTCTATGGAACAGCGGTTAGACCACAATTGTACCACACCAGTCATATCACCAAACACATTAGCTGCATTTCAGCAGGAGTCCAACCAATATAAACATCTAGTTAGCTACAAAAAGTGGACAGTGAGTGCCAGGGTTTTCAAGACAGGTGGGAGCTCAAATACAATTTTATTAATAAGGATAAGCCTATTTTTCTTGTTTGTGGAGATGATGTGGCCGTAATGAAAGAATACAATATTGGGTGCCATTATGAGACAAAACACAGTGACAAATATAGAGCGTTTGAAGAAACAAGAAGAAGTTGCAGAGATGAAGAAGGGCCTTGAAGCAGTGTAGGCTATGTTTTTGAAGGCCAAATTACAAAGATATAATGCAGTGAAAGCCAGTTTCAGCATGGCAGAAGAAATTAGCTAAATCAGACTGACTTTTTACAGAGGGTGCTTTTCTGAAGCAGTACATGCTAAAGGTCTGCGATGCAGTGTGTCCAGAAAAAAACCCACCATTTCTAAATGTGAACCTTAGCTCATTCACTCGCTGTTGATGAGAGTACTGACGCTTGTCAATTTTTGTTTGCGGAATGGACTCTAACTTAATTGTAATTACAGAAGAGCTTCTGGGTGTCAAATCAATTCATGGCACAACCACTGGAAAGGACATTTTTCAGGAAGTGGAGAAATGTTTGATTGATATGAAGTTGCCATGGAACAAACTTAAAAAAGTGATAACAAATAGAGTGCCTGCAATGTGCAGTGATATGAGTGGTGTCGTGGGCAGGGTGCAACAAAACATGTGGGAGGAGAATTTCACATCTAAGATGATAGCCTACCACTGTATTATAGCTCAGGAGGCCCTTTGTGGTTGTGAGAATGGATCATGCAGTTCATGTAGTTCATGATTAGCTTATAAATGCTCTATATACTATTATTATTATAAAGTGTTACTCAGAAAGCGAATCCTGCAAGAAAGGCTGATTGCTTCAGTGTTATCAGCCTATATCATACAGGGCCGGCCAGCAGCGCAAACGGACTCTGTCGTTGCCATCCAGATGGTTTGACATGGTCAAGCCCAATGATTTGTAAAGACAGGCATTTCCTTTTTACGATACCAGTTGGTATCAATAGTTAATTGTATGTTTATATACGAAAATTGGATCAGTTAACTCCTTCCTCCTATCTGCTATGCTGCCTCCTCAGTCCTAATTAGCTCTCCCTCAGGTTGTATAACAACAGTTTCTTCTTTTCTTGTAAACCTTCATGGCTTACAAGAAGTAGGGAAGGACATTGTAATGTGTGATGGTTTCCACAGAGATACACTAGTCCACTCACTCAAGGAGAAGATTCCTTTACATATCCAAACAGAGGACTATTATGGGGGTAAGAAAGAAATCATGTCAAGAGAAGTGATTAAAAAAAAACTACCACATATAGCACATAATTTCTCTCATTTCTATTCATTATTATGTTTACGGAGCTATTAAGAAGAGACTCTGCACCATGGTCCCATTAATTGTGCTGGTCAAACACTCCAAACCTCAACAGAACGCTCACAATGTACCTCTTTCTTCTCTGTTGCTGCAATAATGATTCTAATTGTTACTGTCTTCCAGTGACTTGCTCATGTGTTTTACCTAATTTGGTCATTTGTCTCTCTCTTAGTCGTTCTTTCTAGTCATGCCTTGAATGACATTATGCAATCAGCACACGGTCAGCCCCCATTTCAGATTTATGTGAATAAAAATATCAACCAAAGCTCTCCATAAAGAGACAGTCAGTGTGCAGTATTGTAGAGCTGTTTAACGCTGAATATTCTCAAAATAACTAAAACATTTTCTCTGAACTGAAAAAGATCTCTTGCCTGCATTCTTTTGGCCTATTCAATTCATTGTAATATGCCTTTTAGCATGTGAATTTGTAAATTGTGCCAAAATAATTTTATTTTTAAAAGATTTTATTTGAGCTGAAAAGGATTTGTTATTGGGTAGCTTGTGTAAAGAAAAGTGTTTAGTTCTAATCCACCTGTCATTTCTGCTTTGATTTCCATATTTTTGAGTCTTTGGTATGGTTGCAACCCTTGGCTTTGAACCATGAAATGGTAGCCAGTCTATTTTACACCTTGCTGCTGAGTTTATTTGAATATTCATTAGCTTGCTGCTGGATTAATATGAAGACTTAGGTCCAAACTTTTTCTTTTTGTTAGCATGGACTTAATGGTATTTGATAATCCCATTTTCATACTGTTTTGTTCTCTTAGAACCTTTAACCAAAGGTCATATTTCTAATGACTCAACTTGGACCAAAGTAGACCTGACTGCCTATTTGTTTCATTATCTAAGGATAATAATCTCCTTAACCTATCTTGTTTAATTTAAAATTTGTTGTCATAAACCGCTGTTGGTGTGTACATTTTTGTCAGTCATTACATTTGTCGTAGCCTACGTTAGTGTTCGTGTTTATGTTCACAATGTTCCATGTTATTTGTATTCGTGGTCACCTTTTCTGTAAATGCCGTTGTCTTTCACGTATGTTAATAAACGTCTATCACCGTCGATTAAATCTGTACATTCTGTTTCTTGCCCTGCGGCACTCGGGCAGTTACAATTGTACACATTGTGTTTGTATGTTTTCCTTGCATAACTCAATTTTAATTACCACTAAAAACATATAAGACATTTTAATGCCACCTGATGCCATGAAACTGAGAATAAAAGTAGGGGTTACATGCTGGCTAGGTAAATGCTCTGAAGCAGATTAATAACACACACCTCAACATTCACTTCATTAAGATCATGATCACAGAACTGATCACGGTCAGGAAACAATGGCAACTGGAGCGAGAGAAATGGGACCCAAGACTAGTTGTTGACATAGCTACAGTGCCACCTAGTGGCCAACATGTCCACAAGCAATGTTAAGATACAAATTTGCTAGGTTATCGCTCTCTGCGCTTTATAAAAAAATAAAGTAACAAAGCACAAATATGCTCACCACCGCTTTACACACTTTACTCATACTTACTCTCAGTGGACACTTTATTAGGTACACCTACCTATAAATACACTTTAAAAGTGCAAAATTACAGATTGATCTGATGCCACACACTGTCAGCCACCCTCTGCACCATTCATCAACCATGAATTTCTGACTATAGAACCATTGATGGCCATCTATTTTTTGACTGGTAGAGAGTATTTGTAACACAGAAGTGACAGACATGTTTGTGGTCTTTCAGCCAGCAGTGGGTTACAATAAAGTAAAGCAGTGTTAGTGGAGTTTGTATTCTGTCAGTCTTACAGTGCTGAATTATGAGTGGTTCACCACTCAAAAATATTCAGCCAACAGGAGCCCTGTGGTCTGTAGAATGACCACTGATGAATGAATAAAAGATTGCTGGCAAAGCTTTAATAAACATGAGATGGAAAAAAAGTATTCAGTGCTGGCATTGAAACATCTGGGGCTTAATTCCTGAATGTCCACACTTGACAATGCCCTGAGTCCATCAGTTTGGAGAAACATGGAGATCTTGGATATCATGGAGCTCTTGGAGCTCATCACATATAATCCCCACCCAAACTTACACACACAGGTAGATAGATTAGAGCTAGAAGAAGTTGCTTGAGAGCCAGGTATAGGAGAACTTAGCTGTCCAGATTGCTGTGCAATAAGTGGGTTGGCTTCTGGAGGGGCGCAATATCAAAGGCGTAGAAACCTGAATAATGCAGGAAACAGGTCAGTTATCTGGTTCAAAATCATCAGATAGTGAGGCAGTTGGAGGAGCTAATAAATCCACATTGTGTCTCCCACTGGACTTAGGGAGTGGCAGTGGGAGAGTGAAGGAGCACAGTGAGGACTCCTGAAATGCTGTGCGCTCTCTCCGCAGACTTTATTTAGTTTAAACATTGAAGTGTTTATGTGTTGTTCTAAATAGCTGATCTCAGTATTATGTGTGCGTTTAGTTAGTCTGTCCTGCCTTCCTGTTTTGTTAGTGTGTTTAGAAGACATTTCAATAACTGTGATGTGTGTTAAATGGAAATCTCCCTAACGTTTTACTCATTAGTTCAGTTCCCTTTTCTGCTTGCTTTTGTTGTGTGTGAGCCATGTTAAAGGCTTCAGTGTTGCCATGAAGTCTTCAAGCATAAATGTCTTTTCACTCTTATTCCATAATGATTATACAGTGTTAAGTTGGAAACTGATGGCTCCAGTGGAGATCTGCCAGCTTTCTGGCCAACCTGCAAGATTGGTCTAATAAACTGATGGCTGCAGCTGAAGTAAAAGTATATTGTCTCCACCTAGGGAATAAAAAGTGAAATTACATCCTATTTTTTCTACCTACATTTTGCTCAACACCAAACACAACCCATGAACCCTTTCTATAAAATTACCATTTTATATTAATCTAGATTAATTTTGTTTGAGTTCAAAATTAAACAAACCAAACAGTAAAGCGTTAAAAATGAATATCATATACCTTGTGGGACCTGTAAGGAACAGGCCCTTTAGATATTATTGTACAGTTTGAAAAGAATGATAGAGGGTTATCTTTGGTCCTACTGGAGCTGTTATTTTCATGCATTTTCAAGTTTCATGTTTTGGCCTGCTAATGTGCAGATAGGCATGGTTTTCTTTAAAAAAAAGTTATTGTGCAAAGAACTTGCAGTATGCATTTGTTGTTTAGTGTGTGCCATATATCAACACTGTTCACAGACAAATATTGCTAGCATCTTTGCTGGTGTGGTGTTATGAACAGTTATTGCTATTTTATTTTGGTAAGCACAGTTGTCATATCAAGACTTTATATACACAGTCAATGGGCAGTGGTGCTGTACAATGAAATTCTAGCTTTACACTTCTAACTGACCTTCAGTAATAACTATGCACTATATACTATAAACGACATAAGGGTACAGCAATTAGTTGTTTGAGAATAGTAGGTTGTTGTGGATACTAGAAAATCTTCAAATATAGGGTGTGAATTAAAAGCAGTCTGATAGTTGCAGGCATGTGAGTGCGAAAGAAGTGGAGTGTAGAGCCCCTTTATCTGCCTTTGTCTGCATAGTAGGGTGTATTAAGATGGCAAGGGGCAATGGGTGAAAACAAGCCTGATGGCTTCGGGGGAAAATACTATTCTGTAGTCTCTTGGTCCTTAATTTCACTCTCCAGTAGAGTCTGCCAAATGAAAAGAGAGTGAAGAGGCTGTGTTGGGGGTGAGTTTTATCATTGATTTTATGGGCACCTTTTTAGGACCCTGGTGTGATATATGTTCTCCATTAGCATGAACAACTTGAACTATCTTGACCATCCACTGCAGACAAGTGTGTTCCTGATCAGGGCAGTTTTCAAGTCAGACTATTTTGAAGATAGTGAATATTGCTCTAAATAGAGCCTAGAGAAGTTCTTCATAATTCTCACACATGCTACAGTTTTAATTTTTCAAAAAAAGGGTTTGTATGACCAGGTTTGATGTATTATGCGACCAGTTAAGAACTTTACTGATGTAGCTGCTGATAATGTAAATGTTCACTCTCCATCTCACCTATGGGAAGTGTGATTTCATGCCTTCTTTTGGAGTCCCATGATTTTCCTTTGTTTTGCTGACATTTAGAGGTAGATTCTTCTCCTGGAACCATGACACCAGACATGCTACCTCACTCCTCATACCCAACTGCTGGTATCTCTCCCAGTGAGGTCGTCCAGCAAATCCACCAATCGGTTAGCAGCACAAGCATGCACAATGTGCTCAGGCAGGTCCAACCAATACTAAGAGAATACTGCAGACCAGAGCCAGTTCCAAATTCCATTTTTTTAGTTAACCGTGTGTTATTATTAGGCTAGCAGTAATGTTTGAGAGGTCAACTCAAGCAGGTAACTAAATTATTTAATTACAACACTTTCAGTGGAATATCGCCAAATGAATTAACATACTCAGATATACCCATCTAAATTACATCTAGCCTTTACAAAGTATGTAAATGTTACTGCAATGAACCAGGAATTATAAACATTTTATTTAAATTTATTGAGTATATGTTATAGTGAGATCTCTTTAAATTAAGTTGGCTGGAGTGAACAAGTGTGCTGAAAAAATGGATTATGCTACATGAATACAACTGCTTTCTTTAAATTTTGTTTTGGCAATTATTGTGCTTAAGTTTTACATTTTATTCGTTTACATTTTTACAGCATTTAGCTGATGTTTTTATCCAAGGCGCTTTACAGCCCTGACTGAATACAGTCTGGCAACCTGGTGTCTCCTTTCTCATTTTTTCTACTTCTTAAAATAACAGAAACAACACTGAAATCCCTAAACGGATGCGCAATAAAGTCTTAGCAGATGCTTCCTTTAGCGAGGATTCCACATTCTATCCCGTTCTATGGTGGCGCAAGAACCTCCCACTTGCTGGTCTCCACCCAGTTGCGGTGAGAGTCCCTCCTTTGCTGTTCTCCGGTCTGCAGAGATACATATTTGAATACTGAATGCCCTTAACTAACACCTTTAGCATCGCCAAATCCACTAAGTCTCGCTGCATCCTTGTTTAGGTCCGTTGTTCTGTGACGAGGGAAGGGCATGATGAAAGCATGAGACAATGTCATTAAACAAAAGATGTTTATTGTAAACAAAAGTAAAACATAAACAATACAAAAAGTAACAACATTTATCTCAGCAAAAAAGGATATAGGAACACGAGTAAACACAGTGGCCATGGGGTCATACACGATAACATCATGGTTTCTAAACAGACAATCACAAAGTTTGACAAAGGAACATTTATACACATGGTAACAAGGTTTCTGTTCCTCCCATTTTGTCTTCTTTTCCAAGTCTAGCTTCCACTATAATTCTGCCTCCCATACTGGTCCAGGATCCTGTTCCTGCCACCCAAACTGCCATGCCCTGTTCCTGTGGGTACCCATTCTGCTGTACTTTCTGCAGCCTGCTCCCATGAAGGCATCATTGTGTCATTATTCCCTGACAGCGCCAATGCCTCCAGACTCATCAGCTACCGCTGTGCCTCCAGACCCACCAGACTCACTGGCCACCTCATTGCCTAACTCGCAGGCTGCCTTGTTTCCCACACTATCCCAGGTCTTTTACGCACTCTGTTCCTCAACCATATGCCTGTGCTGCTTCCTCATTTACTTTATTGGGAGCTCTAACCTGGGTCATCATGATCCTGGTGACCCCAAATCATTTTCAAGCAAGACACCAAAAAACAAAGAATACAGAAAGAAAACAAAGCTAAGGAAGTCACAGGGCATTTACGAAAATGGTTGTAAATGAAATAATTTTGAGTGAACGAAAAAATGCAAAAAGAACATAAAAACAAGAATAATAATGATTAGCATCCTCTCACTAACAGGAACAAGTAACACCCAAAAATAAGGCCAGGAAAACATTAAATACACAGGATTAAGTACACAGGTTAACAAGGGATAAAAAAGACACCATGAGCACAATAAGCAGTGGAGAATACACAACAGGTACCAGTCTGGAGACAAGAACAAGAAAAAACCACAGACCACAATGCACAACCGCTTTTGGAACAAGAATGCCAGAGGGCTGAAACTGTGACAATGGGAATATGACAATTGTATCTTTAGTGCTCTGTAAAAAGATCACTGTGCCATGTGTACACAAAGACTCCATTTGCAGATAAAATACAAGATCTGTATTCCTAAATACAGCATAGTGGCTCTATTTGTAGTAGATTAAGATACCAAGCATGGTATATTATGTAAATGCAGTGTCCTCTCTTCACTGGGAGAATGGTATGAGTTTCTGAGATGGGATAATTTGGGATGAGTGGTAAGATGACCTCGAATAAGTGTTACCAGACCAAGATACTGGACTAAGTATGAAGGGACAAATTTAATTTGCAGTGTTTCTACCTCTTCCCCATGTCCTCTGTCCTCCTGCCTCTACTCCCCTCTTATTTTGGCATAGTCTGAGTCAAAACCTAGTTTTTGCTTTTCACTATGGCCTTTCCTTTCATGTAGAAATGACCGACATTGATTCAACCCGCTATGCTCTGGAGAATCCTTTTGTCTTGAATAAAGCCATCAGATGAAACCAACATGACAGTAGGAAGTATATCTTTCAATGTGAGTGCCTCTTAGCAAAATCCTGATGTTTTACATTGGTTTATCTTGTCCTGGTAAGCTATGCAGGATGGCAGCAAGCAGTACAATGAAGTTTAGGGATAAGTGAGGTCAAAATCCTGCCAATAAACAAACGCTTAATCCTCTTATGTTCAGAGGGCAGGGTTAAAGCAGGGGACTACAACATTAGAGTGAGGTGCTTCCTTTTAGATATGAACCCCCCAACACACACACACCTTGCCTGTTCTGAACAGCTGGTTATTTATCTAACAGGCCCCAGTTTCCATTTACTTTTTGATTGCTAGCAACCTGTGACCTGGAGACCCCAATCCACACTGCACCCCAAGGAGGTCCCATCAATACTGCCAGTTGCTTGTTTTGTGTAACCTACTGGATAAATGGTGCTATTGGATAGCGCACACACGTACACACACACATACGCATACACACACACACACACGCACACACACACACACACAGACACACACACACACACACACACACACACACACACACACACATAAACCATACACAGAGCATCTCCCCTTGCTCAGTTGATCAAGTGAGGCCTTGTACAGAGATTTCTGTTTTTTGGGATGCTGGCCAATTTTTAGACCTTGGTTGAGAGTGGAGAGAAATCATAAGCGGCTCTGGAGTAAAGACCCCACATACCACCCCCACCCCTCAAATAACTGCACTGGCCACGCTTGATACATGCCACAGATTTAGGTAAGGTCACTGGACTTCTCCTACCTCACTGACCTAGGCCCCTATCACTATCTGATTAATGTATTCATCTATTCCGCTTGCCAGCCTGGGTCACAGCCTTATCTATCCTGTATTTGTACTGCTGTCATCTTTTTGGTGAGGGACCATATATTCACAGGCTGGGCTTTGGGGCAGAGGGGCTGCCTTATACACAGTTGCTCTACAAGAGGAAATGTCAGGGTGTGTTTATCAGTAGAAAAGAATAGTAAAAAACTATGACATCAATGCCTGACACTTTTTCTATAGATAAGCTCAGTTTAGTTTCAGTCCAATAAACTAACATCATTTTAGATGTGAACACCTTGCATTATGCATTTATATGCAGTTATATTTCTCAATTTATGGTTTCCTTTATTCTGATGCCAGGTGATCATATTTCAGCCATTTCCTGAGCAAAATCTTTGGACAGGTTTTTTAAAGTGATCATTAAATGTCCCTGCTCCCTGTAAGGGCACAACGCTAATGTACAGCCACACCACTGTGTTTAAAAGAAAACAATAGGTGCACTAATGATAAGAATAAGAAAAGGTAGAATGATGTATGCAGGGGGAAAGCATTAACAAATCCCCTCTTGTTCACCTGACAATTGCTGCTCTACAATTAATCGGTCAGATATGACAGAGAAGGGTTCAGTTAATTAAACACATCACTCCCTTAATGTGTTCAATTTTAATTAAACAGAATATTAATTGGAGGAGTGGGGGAATGGGCTTAATGCTGATCCCTCTCTCATTCCTTCACTTCTCTCATGCGCTCGTCCCTTTTCTTTATCCATTTTCTGTTCAGATCTGTTTATACCTAATTAATATGGATAGGGCATTAAGCCTTTTGGACTCAAGAGACTCTCAGTTCATGTATATTAATGATTTAAATGAACCGCTCTAATAAGAATATCCTTTCAAGACAGATTTCAATTTACTGCCACAATTTTTTCACAGTAGAGTTCATTTTTATAAGAAGAATATAGCACAATTAAGATTTTTAAAATCCATCTTAAATAATTAACCATATTTATGTATTTACGTTTACAACCTTGTGATTAAATTAAAATCCTCTTGCAGACCCAAACAGCCTTTTGGGGTTTCAGTTATAGCGGATGTCATTACAACTGTCATTTTTTTACATAAATACCAACAAAAAATGCTAAATTAAATTCTTTAAAAAGCTCTACTAGATGTTCAGTAAGCGCTTTCTAACATACAGAATGAAATGAATGGCATTCTCCTCCATCTCAAAATGAAGGTCACTCATTGACACTTCTGTCAACACACATGGATTGGTAATGAAAGAACACATTTGGCCATGCAGCCTTGATTTGAATTATTTTAATCCCAAACAGTATAAAAAGAAGCCCCTTTACATTTTTAATGTAGGCCATCCATGTGTTGGTGAAATAAGGGGATTACAGACATTTAGCCTTTTAAGAAAAGCATTTTTCCCTAAATATGCAGCATTAGAAAAATGAATACTCAAAATATCAAATATACTCAAAATTTGCATGATTAATTAAAAGTACATTTAAAAACATTTTCTTTCTTTTGAAAAAAAAAGATATGCAACTCATGTCTTGTGGTATTTTACAGTAAAATAAAAACTAAAAATTAGTTTCCAGATGTATAGCCCATGTTTAGCAGTCTAAACTGGAACTGCTCTACCACCAAAATGCTCACAGAAAGTCACTACTCTTGAGAAGAAAAAGAAAAAGGGCCAGATGGGGATTTAACTGCACAAGGAAGTAGTTTCAAATATCACACAATAGTGTAGCATTAGATTTTGATTTTCAGATACGAGATCTCAATCCAGATATCACCATTACACCACCACCTGCCTGAACTGTTAATAAAAGACAGGATGGATCGCCTCTTTCATGTTGTTTACTGCAAAATTTTACTTTACCATCTGAATGTTGAGACTAAATTGAGACTCGTCAAACGAAGCAAGGTTTTTTCTATATTCTATTGCCACATTTTGGTGAGCCTGTGTGAATTGTAGCCTCAGTTGCTTATTCTTAGTGGATAAGAGTGCTACCCAGTGTGGTCTATACAAAAACACACATGCATGTGCACACACACACACACCAAGCCAATGCATAACAATAACTGTTGTTGAGGTGATAAATAATTAATACTGAACTGAGTCTCAAGCAAAGTACTGATTTATATAATGGTCATAATATATATTTAAAGTGGAAAAATTGTTCAGCAATGTACATAAGGCCTATATTGAAAATTAGGTTTTTAGAAAATAATGTGACAATTTGGAGAGGTTTAGGTCCCAGTTATGCCAAAAGGACATGTTCAGTAATCCTAGGATGGCACTGAAATGTTATTGGTGTTAGGCCATACTTATGAAACAATCTATTCAGTATTTTTTCAATAATGAGGATTTATATATATATATATATATATATATATATATATATATATATATATATATATATATATATATATATATATATATATATATATATATTTGCAATTTGGAGAGGCAGGGAACTTTAATAAACCATTTAGAATATTTTTGATCAAATAATATTTAAATAATTCTTAAATAATATACAATAAAAAATTAAATAAATAAAATTCCAGCTCAATTCATTTTCTGTTGAAGGATGACCCCTAGTAACCCAAACCTGAATTACAAACTGAATTCCATGTGATGCATCCATAGTGATAAGCAGCTGATTTTTTTCAGTGGTACATTCAGCAGTACGTTATCATTTTCATGATTTTAAACTCATCTTTATGCATATTTGATAAGTGATAGGTGATAGGTACAAATCACAAATTTAAGACAAAGATTTCAACCACCAGCAAAGTGTTGAATGAACACTTTACAAAGTGTTGGTATAATTAATACCAACAAAGTGTTATTAAACCAAACTTTAAGTGTAAAATACACCAGTGAAGATGACATTTACTTCACTTCAATGTTAAAGGTCTATTTTACTGGAGTGTTAGAAATTAACACTTTGTGGGTGTTTAAAGTCCACCACTGATATGACAAAAAGTTCACATTAGTAATACTGTGGGAGTTAAATAACTTCACAGGCTTAGTTTTAGAAAAACTACATTCCCTACCTTTAGTTTTACAAAACCTAAGTGATGATCTATATTCGGTTCAACACTTAGTAGTCTTACTGATGTTTTAAAATGCAGACTTTAATCATGACAAACAAATAGTAGTCAAGCCTTTTATTTATTTTATTTACAGCGCAACCAGTCATTCAACCAAACAAAAAGCCACATAAGTAAGCTTGCCATCTACAAAATGCAAAAATTATGTAAACACATAACCACACTGCCATATAACTTTTTTTTTCTAGAATCGTATCTTATACATAAATGTATTTCTATAGGTTGCACAACCCCCCATTTCTAAGTAAAGTAATTCCTACATTTAGTGTCAGTGTTTAAATCACTGAAAGATCTTCTAAAGTCGTGGCCAAAAGTTGAGACTGACACAAATTTTGGTTTTCACAAAGTTTACTGCCTCAGTTTTTTTTTAGATAGTTTTGCCAGATGTTTATATGGTATAGTGAAGTACTATTATAAGCATTTCATAAGTTTAACTTTTTATTGACAAATAAATACAGTTTAAGCAGAGACTTAATATTTACAGTGTTGACCCTTCTTTTTTAAGACTTCTGCAGTTCGCTGTGGCATGCTGGATATCAGCTTCTGGGAAAAATCTTGATTGATGGCCATCCATTCTTGCCTAATCAGTACTTGGAGTTGATCACAGTTTCATTGTTTTTGTTTGTCCACCTTCTTTTTGAGGACTGACCACAGATTCTCAGTGGGATTGAGATCTGGGGAGTTTCCTGGCCATGGACCAAAATTTCAATGTTTTGTTAACCAAGCCACATGGTAACCACGTTTGCCTTGTGACTCCTAAATAAAACTTATAACAAGCTGAATCCACTGGAAATGATCAGTGTTGAAAATAGACAGCACTTGTATAATAAACAAACATTTATTACACTCTAGGACATAACACAAATGTTTTGGCCCTTAAGCCTTCATCAGCATGCTAGAGGGATTCAAACCAACAGCCAACTTATATACTCTGAAAAAGGAGGGAAATTACCTTGGCCATGTCATCAGTAAGTCACAAGTCTATGACAGGATCAATTGAGGGCCACCACGTTTGTCTACACTGAGGTCGACTCTCAAAGGATTCTGTTCCCTCAAGTTCAGATTGACAAACCTGGTGAATCAATTGACTCTCAATATAATGCACTGGAAACTCTACAAGAAAGAAAGAAACAATGGCTCTTTACTACGTGGCTCATTACTTTCCCAGTATTGGCGTAACAAACACATTCCTCGTGGGTCATGTGTTATGAAAGGTCCTTCACTGGGGAGGGATGATCCCGAGTTCTGCAGAAAATGATGCGATATACTAAACAAAAGCTCTCTGGATTAGATGCTGCTGGTAATCAACAATCAGAACAACAAAGTGAAGAAACTGCCTTCCTTGAATATGCAATGAATGATGAAGGCGACGAGATGTTATTTAAGGAGATTTCTGCCAAATGTGAGGAGAATATTTCCAACTACAGAAACAGAAAGACACAAGCTTTAGAAATACTGGCGAGATATACTGGATTACTGCAATGACAATGTATATCCTTTGATTAATGGCAGAAAACAAAGCGGAGAGTCTCCGTGCATGAACATGGTTGCACACAGAGCATCATCAGGTGAACTTTAGATCTATACAAGTAATAGCATTTTACACCAGGGAGATGTCTACAGATCAGTCTGCTATACATGGGAAGTCACTTTACATTTTATAGGGTTGGAAGTAGACAATCAGTCCCTAAGGTGTGGAGACCACAAAAACGCCTCTTACAGAGGAAGGCTTGGTACATTTGTAATCTCAATACCATGTCTCCTAATGGGATCAATGAAGATTTTTTTCTCTAACTTGCTTTCTGCAATTGTCTGATTTATGTGTTTATATGGTTTTATTCTTCTTCTTATAACTCCTTTTGTGTGTATTTGTGTCATGTGATTGATGCTGTCACAGATTTGTGACTTATTGATGATGTGGTCGAGGTAATTTTCCTCTTTTTTCAGAGTTGGTTGATGGTTCGAATCCCACTAGCATGATTATGAAGGCTTAAGGGATGAAACATTCATTTTATATCCTAGAGTGTAATAAACATTTGTGTATTATACAAGTGCTGCCTGTGTATTTTCAAAATTAATTGGGAATAACACCAATTTTACAAAATCTCCACCAAACAGCAGGAACCAATTGCGAGAGGTTTTAATATGGAAATAAGCAGGCTACAAATATGCTGCGTGCAACTGGAAGTATTCTGCTGAATTTCCAGTTTGTTGTGCTTTCAGTGGTGCTGTTCCAATCCAAGCTGATAACACGAAGGCAGAGTCCAGAATGTATCTGGGAGGCTGGAGGTGAGTTCTGGAATGTAAGGGCAGCAGGAAGGCAGGAGAAATGCTTGGTATGCAACATGAGGTTGGCAATACTTCACAAAGAGGAAGGAAAAGTGTATAATAAGCGGAAACGAGCAGAACTTGCAAAATGAGGGACAGGTGTGGCAGGTTAAGACTTTTCATCATGTGTTTGATCAAGAGTTTGATTATGTGTCTCAATGTGTACCAGAACTTGATGTAGTTCTGGGTGGGGCAGTCATCTGAGTGTCAAGGGGTGTGTGTGTGGGATTTGTCACATATATTGAAGAACAAGGCAAATCTATTGAGAAATAAAGTCATTCAGATTAAGTCAAGTCAATTTATATAGCACTTTTTACAACTGGCATTGTCACAAAGCAACTTTACACATGTCCGAGCCCAAGCCCAGAGCGAGCAAGCCAAGAGCGAGTTTTCGAAGGTTGTGCAGCTCGTACAAGTGCAACACTCCAACATGGAGTGCACAGGATACCACATATACGTTTTATACCAATTGGAGTTACAAGGAGCATTGTAAAGATTTCATCAGACATTTCTAAGGCTTAGAGCCTTTTGTTCATCTCAGTTTGTGGTCCTAAAAGTGCTATAGGAAAATAAATTTTCTTTGACTTTTGCCATCTCTTGTTTCACCCTCTCTAGTTATTTTTTATGGTTCATGTATTTTGAGATGTTGTATGCTGTTTGATTCATTAATAATTTTTTAAAAAGGTTGAGTCGAAGAACAGAGAGTATTTATTTAATCTGTCATAGCCAGAATTATCTTTAGGAAAGGTCCAGGCCAAAACAAACAAACAAAAAAAAAACCCACAGTCACAAAGTGTTAAAGGAGACTACCCTTTCTACCCAAAACAAACACAAAGGTGAGAAACCCCCTGACTTCACACCTATATAACAACTGTTCTACAGCTATCTACAAAGATATTCACAAAATATATATACATCAACAATCAAATCTAAGCAACAAGTAATAACAGTTTACCAAAAGCAGATATCAAACCAGGATGAGGAAGCCAATTGGGAAGAGAAAGAGTAACTAATGAGGTATAGGCTGCACCTGGCAGAGCACACAAACCAACAGGCTTGAGAGAAAGTAAGAGGAGTGGAGCTGTAGGATCTAAAACACACGGAATCAAAATTATAATCACAAACTAACCAATGCTGTGCGTGTATATCTATCTATCTATCATTTTCAGAGAAGGAAATAGCTTGCACAGCTTATGAAAGACCTCTGTTTGAAATGTCCTGTTTCTCTGGTAACCTTGTGTACTTCATTGCAGTTTTGACTCTCTCTCTCTCTCTCTCTCTCTCTCTCTCTCTCTCTCTCTCTATCTATATGTGTGTGTGTGTGTGTGTGTGTGTGTGTGTGTGTGTGTGTGTGTGTGTGTGTGTGTGTGTGTGTGTGTGTGTGTGTATGTGTGTAAAAGCTTCTAAGGTGTTCTTAACAGTACATCAACCTTGAATTTCCAACAATTCAGAAAACTGTTCTTATGTTCATCTGTGTCTGGTTAGTCTTTAATTGTCTTGGTTATTTAAGCCTGAGCTTTGTTCCCTATGTTGTTGGTTATTTTGGTAAGTTCAGTCATGTGTGGTATCATTGTCATGATTGACATTGTTGTCCTTGTTTCATTTGTTTGCTCAGTTCATGTGTTACTTTGCGTTAGTATTTTCCCCGTGTCTCTGTTTTATTTGCCTCCCTTGTTTAGTTTCCCTCGTATACTAAAGAACCTCCTGCATCTGCATTCTGCCTCTCGCCTCGTCCCTGCAAATGCGTTACAACAAGTATATGGATACTAGCTCACATGCTGCTGTGATTTATAATTACATTTTTATTACCTATTTATTTCATACTTAGCAATTTATATATATATATACTATAACAGTTTTATTTTATAAACATAACATTCTGAGGTTATACTATATAGTATAACCTCAGAATGTTACGTTTATAAAATAAAACTATTTATACACTGCCTGGCCAAAAAAAAAAGGTCACCACCTGGATTTAAGTAAGCAAATAGGTAAGAGCCTCCCATTGGATAATTACTGCATGGGTGATTGTTTCAGCTGGCAATAAGTTATTTAACCTTAACCTATGCAGTGAGTAGCTTCTCATTTGCTAAACAACCATCTCAAAAGACACATCCTGTGGTCATAGAAAATATGTTAATCTGTTTCAGAATGGTCAAATTATTGGCATGCATCAAGCAGAGAAAACATCTATGGAGATTGCTGAAACTACTAAAATCGGGTTAAGAACTGTCCATTGCATTATTAAAAAGTGGGAGGACAGTGGGGAAACATTATCTTCGAGGAAGGAATGTGGTTAGAAAAAAATCTCGAATGATCATCATCGTCAATCACTTAAACGTGTGGTGAAATCAAATCATAGAAAAACAACAGTAAAACTCAGGGATATGTTTAATAGTGAAAGTAAGAGCATTTCCACATGCACAATACGAAAGGAACTAAAGGGATTCGGATTAAACAGCCTTAAGAAAACCACGTGTCAGTGAGGCTAACCGGCAAAAACGGCTTCAATTTGCTAGGGAACATAAAGATTGGACTCTGGAGCAACAGAAGAAGGTCATGTGGTCTGATGTGTCCAGATTTACCCTGTTCCAGAGTGATGGGTGCATCTGGGTAAGAAGAGAGGCGACTGAAGTGACGCACCCATCATGCCTAGTGCCTATCATACAAGCCTGTGTGGGCAGTGCTATGATCTGGGGTTGCTGCAGTTGGTCAGGTCTAGGTTCAGCAAAGTTATGTGCCCAAAGAATGAGGTCAGGTGATTACCTGAATATGCTGAACGACCAGGTTATTCCATCAATGGATTTTTTCTTCCCTGATGGCACAGGCATATTCCAAGATGACAATGCCGGGATTCATTGGGCTCAAATTGTGAAAGAGTGGTTCAGGGAGCACAAGACATCATTTTCACACATGGATTGGCCACCACAGAGTCAAGACCTGAACCCCATTGAGAATCTTTGGGATGTGCTGGAGAAGACTTTGTGCAGTGGTCAAAATCTCCCATCAACAATACAAGATCTTGGGGAAAAATGAATGCAATTCTGGACAGAAATAAATGTTGTGACATTGCAGAAGCTTGTGGAAACGATGCCACAGCAAATGCATGCCATAGTCAAAGCTAAAGGCAGTCCAATGAAATATTAGAGTGTGTGACCTTTTTTTTGGCCAGGCAGTGTATGATCACAGTTGTAAATGATAGCTCTGCCTTGTGTAAGTGTGTGAAAGTTTATGTTTGTGCTCTAAAACCAAGCATTTGTCAAATAAATACATTCAATCCATTTTTAAATTACCCTGAATGCTGAAAAAACATTCAGTTTTATATCTGAAATATTCCTTTAATAAAGTCCAACACATCACAAGGACATATTGAGAGATGTAAACCACATCCTAATACTTCTCTAAGTCCAAAATAAAGTTATCTATGCTTACACTTTTTAGCAAGTAATTTTCCCACTGGTCAATATATCATCTCTGACTGCAATGAGTTCTGAAATGGTGGGAAGGACAAATATGATGGAGAAAGAAATCAATCTTATGCCTGATGCCGTGTGTCAGAAAGCATGTGTAACTTTGCATGCTACCATTGTGAAGCCCCTACTGCCATCAATGAAGGAAAACCCATGACACACAGAGAGTGCGGTGTTAGCAACTGGCAGATGTGAACCAGGTTATTAAAAAATGAATAATAATTGCGCATTCTAAACTGCATCTCTTATTTATTTATTTTATTAGACACAATCCAAACCCTTTTACTCCTAAAATGCAACAAATAATTTTGGCATTTTCCTCTTTCTAATCAACATCTCATTATGTTTTCTGTTCAGGAAAAGGAAGGAAACTAATTAGCCTTCCTGTCAGGAGACAGAGTAGGCGGGGAGACGGTAGCCAGCTCAATGAGGAGCAATATTGGTTCAGTAGGTTCTCGCCTTCCACATAAAGCTCACTGCCTGCATCTCATTCCCAGCACTCTCTGTGTGTCGGATTAGTGACAGCTGCATCCAGGGCAGGAGGCACAACGAATGGCAACTGAAATGGAAAATTCCATGGAAGTGAGAGCAAGAGAGACAAGACAGTGAATCACCAGCTGAGAAGGAGGCCACCATCGATTTACTCCAAATTGAATGTGTGCAGAGTGCGAATGTCAGGGAAAACACTAGCAGGTGATGAGGTATGGTGTGTGACAGCTGAACCTCTGCATGTAGTAGGGAGATTATTATATTATACATATATTGTACATACATTGTTAATATATTTTTGTATATATATAGATATATATTTCCATATGTACCCATGTTTTTTTCCGCAGTTTGGACAGAGCACTCTCAAACCATTTCACTGCGAGTTATACTGTGTATGTATGTGACAAATAAACCAAACTTGAACTTGAACTTGAGATGTGACACTGATCCTGGTGGTGGGTTTTTTGCATTTCATATTCAAGGATAAAATGTCCTCTTTTTCCCTATTCTTAATTTTGAGTGTTGAATGTGCTGCTGCACTACACAACCAACCATGCTTTTACAGTGAAAAATTAACCTTCAGTTAAAATTCAACTAAATTCAATAAATAATGTTGATATTAACAGTCAACAGAACAGTAGCTATCTATCCAGGTATATTTCGAGATAAGTTATAAGCAAAAAGTGATTCGCAGTGAGGACAAACACATTGCCGCCTGCGACGAGTGATCATTATTCTTTCATTAATCATGTAATACAGTTAGTAATTATAGGCGCAATACATCCCAGAATGAAGGAATATTAGCTAGTGGCATTGTTGGAGACATTTAGGCTAATATTCTTGCTTGCAAGGACCTACGACTTGCAAACAAGAGCTGCTATCAGGGTGTCGTGTAATTCTGCCCTTTCTAACACAGAATTTGCAATCTAAGCTTAATGTCAATTAAAGTCATTTTCTCATGCAAGCAGATTAATTTTAGGAGCAATATGTGTAGTTTAATGCCCATGACTTGTTTCACTTTCCAAGAAAACTGTTTTTGAGAAAAATGTTGATAATGATGATAATGCTGCTTAAAAGGAGAACTCCACTAATATTTACATATTTAGATACTACTAGGTATTATTAGATATTATTAGATATATTTACACCACAGGATGCTTTGCTTGATGGTTTATAAACAATATGTGTTTGCTGATTTACCACTCCTGGGAAAGAGAATAGTCAGCCATTACCAATATGATTACATTTACATTTACATTTATGGCATTATTCAGAGTTACAAAAGTACTTTAAGTGTCCACTTAAAGTATCCTTAGCTAACACAAACAGGTTAAAGTCCAAACATACCCTTAACCAAGACTGCCAAAACCAAGTGTCCATGCTAAAACCTAGAATGAAAGCTACAATACAATAAAATGCAGCATATTTCAAGAGCAATTATTAACTGAGACAAATATAACCACAAATAGAATTTTCTTAGAAGTACCTAATTAGACTCAAGGTGCATTTCATGTCAGCTTTTTCAGTCAGGATTTGAAGACAGCAAGTGACTCCCCTGTTCAGGGAGTGTAAATTCTTTCCACCAACTGGTTGATAGAATGGAAAAGAGTCTTGATGATTGTCTTTCATGAATCATGAAAGATGGGCTTGAAGGAATCCAGGTACAGATTGGGTTTGACCCTGCTATCAAGTAGGAGTGAGCAAATTCAGTTTTGGCCTTGTAGGCAAGCATCTGAGTTTTAAACCTGATACGAGCAGCTACAGGAAACCACGAAAGTGAACAGATTGAGTTACAGTAGTCAAGTCTTGAGATGGCAAGAGGCTGAACAATCACCTGCATGGCCTCCCTGGATAGAACAGGTTGAATTCTCCAAATGTTGAAGAGAAGAAACCTGCGAGACCAAGTCACGTTTGTGATATGTTCTGAGAATAACAGCTGGTCATCCACATTTACACACAGGTTTCTTGCATTCTCAGATGGAGTAAATACGTTCACAAAAGAGACAGAAAGATCTCTATGAGGGCCAGTTGCTCTGGGGAAGTGTAGCAGCTAGGTCTTGCAAGGATTCAATTTCAAGAGCTGGGTTGCCCTCCATGATCAGTTAAACATGCCATGAATGCCATGCAGCTACAAAACTGTGTCAGAAGGTGGAAAGGATAGGATTAATTGAGTATCATCAGCATAGATATCCATCAGAGAATACATCATTAAGGGAATGAATATGGAGAAAAAAAGATTTCAGGACTCCTTCTGGGACACTCGTGGAGAGTCTACATGGAGGGGATGTGGATCCCTAGGTGGAGATTTTTGTGATTCAATGTGTCAAAAGCAGCAGATAGGTCTAGAAGAATCAAGACCAATGAGAGCTTGGCTGATCTACATACATTGTTCTTCTTAATTACTGTCAAACAATACAGATTAAGTACAGTGTGCGAGTTTGAAACCAGATTGATTTAGCTTCCTGAAGCTGGATCTGGGTGAGGAAGAGAGATAACTGCATAGAGAAAGCATGCTCAAGAATCTTTGAGAGAAAGGAAATGAGAGAGACTGGTAAGTAGTAGACAGCAGAGCTGTCTAATGTAGGTTTTTTCAGTATGGGCAGCACCCTGGTGGTCTTGAAGGCAGATGCTACACAACCTAATAACAGAGATGATGGAATGTGTCTATGATCGAAGTGATAAATAGGAGCAGTGGTTTGGTAAAGAAAACAATGGTAAAGAGTTTGCACGGATTAGATGCTGAAGCTTCCAGATTCTCTTTATAACTGTAACGTCCAATTAGAACTTGAAATGCAGAGACTGGGAAAATCAGAATCTAGCTGTGATTTCCTTCACCTTTTCTCTGCCTTTCTTAGTTCCCTTTGGTTGATGCACAGTACACAGGACATCAATTAGCCATGGAGTGAGTGGAGAAGATCTGGATGATGAGAGGACATAGAATGTTCATTGAAGAGGAGAATGAAGAGAAGAAGGTATCTTTAGCAGATTCCAAGGAGAGAGAAGAAAAGATGTGGAAGGAAAGTAATGACAGCTGAAGCAAGGGAGGAGGAAGAAATGGAATGAAGGTTATGACAACTGGGAGACAAATGTGTAGGTGTGGTGTGGACAGGGAAGGAAGAGAGTGGGAGAGTGAAGGATAGAAAGTGATGATCTGAGGTGAAGTGGGGATACTGGAACAGGCCTGCTGAAGATAGGATTGAGGGTGTTGCCTGCTCTGTGTGTTAGAGGAGACAGGTTGAGCGTTAGTTCTAAGGAAGAAAGGATTAGAAGAAGGGAAGGTGCCTTCCACTTGCAGCTTGTCTTATGAAAAACTTGAAGTCACCAAATCGAATGAGAGGAGTCTGTCAACAAGGAAGAAACTGAGAAAATCTTCAACTATGAAGGTGCCAAATGGACAATGATATGATATGATAAGTTTAGAAGGAAGGATACATTGACTATATGGTATTCAGAAGAGGTTATGGAAAGGAGAGAAGTGAGTGGAGTGAAATGCCGGTCACGAGAGAGAACCTGTGCTGCCTCCCCTGCCACTATTGAGCAGAATGAGTTGTGAGATTTTGGTCTCTGACAGGACCTCTCTACTAACCATGTAACATTCTATACCCCTCAATGTTGCCAAAAAAATCTTTGTGAGAAGAGATCAATAAGAGATAACAATTTTTTGTAGCAAATCAATATAGCTGTGATGAGCCAGAAATGCACAAATGCTTGCAGGTGAAGTTAATAAGAATAATTTTACTGACAAGCAGACAGTCCAGAGTCATAAACAATAAACATGAAAAGGTCAATACCAGAGTATGGCAAACAAATCCAACAGGGAATTTCTTGAGCATATACCAGAGCAGGCAGGGTTCAGTAGGCTACAGATAACAGACAAAACCATGCAGCAAATCCAAACACATACAAGTCACAAAACAGGCGATGTCAGAAATGGAGAACAATCAGAACAGAGAAAATGCTCAGTATAGACACAGATAACATCAATACCTCACAAAGGAGATGTGAATAGTTCAGGTATTTAAATATAAGAAAATAATGATGGATTCAATTAATCCTGGAGATGTGGATTACCTATGAGACATGGAATTGGTGGAGGTTTATTGATGGCTCTCCACATGACTGCCCAGGGTATCCTGTGTTGTGGACTTCCAAAATGTACCATTGGGAGGCAGCATAACATGTATGTGCTCTATGTTCTGACAACTTTGTACATGCAAAAATGACACTTTTAACTACATTTAAATACTGTTTACAGATTTTTGTTGCTGGGAGTATAGTTTTTGGAATGCTTTGTGCCTATTGTAGAGAACATAAGGGGCAGAAAAGGATGTAAATAGGGTTCAGATGGAGACATGATATTAAAAAGTTCAATTACATTTGGCACTTTCTCAGCAGCATTTTTCTCCTCTCAAATTCTATGCTTCCTTCTGTGTTTCCAAGCATTTTAGATGTTATACTGTAAAATTTGCAAGAAAAATTGCTTTGAAAATTGTCCAGTGAAATTATACTTGCCTAGAACTCTTGGTCAAAATAAAAGTCCAAGTTGGTCCAAGTAAAGTCTTGAGTCTCAGGTACGAGTTTGAGTAAAGTCTCAAGTCATATAATTAACAAAGATTTATGAGGTTGCTGGTTGCATAAACTAACATTTTCAATCACAAAGACTTTCACTTAATTCATGCTGGTCTGCAAACTAACATTAATGACAGGAAACATCTTAAGACAGCTAGCTAACAAGGTAACAAGGTAAAGAGCTAAAATGCATGGCCTACTAGTCTCAGCTAGGTGAGCAGAATGTATACTCTTAAAACCTACCTTTGGATGTGACAAATGTGATATGACAAATGAACTAGTGTTGATGGATTGATAACAGGGTAACACTGATTTCTGTATCAGGTGAATTTGTGTGGATATCAGGATATAACTCCCACTGGTTAGTTATTCAGAAGACAATTTAAATGTCTTGTCTATAGTATAATATGCATGTCTTTGAAAAATGTATGTTTTGTGACTGTTATGTGTGACTAATTGCAGAGTTCTGGTTTTATTATTGATATATATATAGGCCTTTTTATATTTATATTACCAATATTGGTAGTATTGTGTGACGTCACTAATAAACGAAAGTTTATTTAATGGCAGTATTACTAAGTAAGTATTGCTGAGGTGATAAAACTGGTCAGACATAAAAGTGGAAGCAAAAAAGTGACTAGCTTTAGTTTGCCCTATCCGATTGCCCTTTGGTTTTGAACACCCTGAACTGTTTCTCTGTTTATCCTTTTGCATGCCCCTTAGGTTTTGGCTACCTACTTTGTGGTTGTTGACCTTTGCTTGGTTTACGACTCTGGCTTTGGATGTCCCTTTTGTAAATAAAACAAACTCCACTATTCATATCTGCAGGCATCTGACCTTGTACGTAACACTGTTACAAACACAAATTGCTACCATTCCAGCAATTGAAAAACTTATAAATGAGTTAAAAGAAATAAAAGGGATCATGTCAAATTTCAATTACATTTTAACCTTTCCATTGGTCCATTGGTCACTCATCACGTCCTCATGCAGTCTCACAGTGTGAAGATTCTGCTTGTCTGGTGCGTAGGGAAGTAGGTCTGGTTCAGGGTCATGGCGCTGTTTGTTAGGGTCACGAGGTGACGGAGAGCTTTTTGCATGACCATGTTGTACAGCACTGCACATGCCCTCACAATTTAGCAGACTGGCTGGTACAGCAGCCTCCCACCTGATGCATCCAGATAATGCTATTGGTCTTTTAAAAGCCCCATGGCACACTGTATAATGGAACATGCCAGAGCCTGTGCATCATTGTAGCATTTCTTCTCTACACTTAAGTAACTCCTGCTGTCACCTGCAGGAGTCATGCAATGTTTAAGGCTGTTATGGTATGACAAAAGCAAAGATGCAAATGTTTAAGGTGAGTAATATTTTAACATTGTAATATAGGCTAAGTTTGAACTTGACTAGAAGCCAGCCATCCTGTACAGCACCAGATTCAAGTTTGTTTCTTACACTGCTGTGTCTTAGAATGAATTAATTATGTGTTGAACCAGGCTATAGTGCAACTACCTTTGTTAGAGTCATTGTAGCATCAGAAAGTACTTGCATTTTATAGAATGAAATTGCTTTTGGTTGATAAACGCAGCTTCATTCTGACTAGGTGATCTTATAGCAATATGACTGCAGTCAGTTGCTCCAATTACATTGGGAAACTGAACATTGCTGCAAATTGCATTTTGATGTTGGCCTGTTCTCTGACCCTTTAAGGAAATTTGATGTACCAACATGTTCATTTAATTATGCCAGTGAATGTGGCTGGCATGATGGTGTTTAAGGATGGTTGAGATATCCCTGGCCTGTCAGCTAATTCCCCCTGGAAGCATCTAGTTGCCAGGAATCCAAGGGTCATTAAGACCTGCAAGTGGACAGATATTGCCCAGTTTCGCAAAAGGCAGTCTTTCTAAAATTGGGCCCAAGTATTAATTATTGAGCTGCATAATTTAATATGGGTCGTTGGGTGTGAGGATCGTAATTTGCACCTTTTGTTGTAATTCCCTACTTTACCCCAAGATGTTGTCAGTCTCCACATGCTATAAATGTTGTGTATGGATCTTTGCATGCATAAATATGAGCCCAATTTCACAGCAAGTACTCTATATGGAAAAAAGTATTGGGACACCATATTACAAGTACAGGAGCTTTTATGAAATCTTATTCTAAATCCATAGGCATTACTATGGAGTTTGTCCCCCCCCTTTTGCCACTACAAAAGCTTCCACTCTTCTGACAATGCTTTCTACAAGATTTTGGAGTGTGTCTGGACTAATTTTTGCCCATTCATCCAGAAGAGTATTTGTAAGGTCAGATACTATGTTGAACAAGAGGGCCGTAATAAAAAAAAAAATCGTAATAGCCAGAGAAACAAGGATCAAAAAGCCAGCACAGAAATGACCAAGCCAAAAGAAAAAATACAAACCCAAAAGCTGCTGTCAAGTCAGCTTGCTGTGTATTCACAACATTTGACAATGATTATTGGCTGCCAATGAACAAATCCAATCGTTGTCAAATCGACAAGCATCAACAAATAAATCTATACAACCCATTCACCACAACTCTCTCACCTGAGAGAAGCATTGGCTGGAGAGCATCCAGCATTATAAAACAGTATAAGTGCTCCCACAGAGAACATGATTAGACATTAGAGTTGACCATCTCTTGGTCTCTGAAGGTAACACCACAGTCCTTTCTGTTGTCAGCTGCTTCTCAAAGATTCATTTATGACATTGAGCTGACAAAGAAATTACAACAGAGTACAGCTTGAGCATT
>NC_137499.1:8107500-8262500 GCF_041902795.1 Electrophorus electricus | reverse complement strand
TACAACAGGTGTTGTCACAAAGGAAATCAGCTTTACAGAGAATACGGGTCCAGGTCTCTAAGGAACAAAATGTCCCGAGGATGATACAGGCAAGGAAAAACTACTTAAGAGCTAGAGAAAGAAACTTTGAGAGGAACCAATGCTCAGAAAGGAAGCCTTTCCTCCTCTGACCAACACCAAATGGCAAACTAATAAAGTTGCTTTTTTGCAGCAAAGTGACTTAAGAAATACCTAGCGTAATCATTTGGCAGAGATATGCAAATTACTCTGCAAGTTCTAGTTATAGTCACCAAAGGAAACATCTAAAAAATGAAATGTTTAAATGCAGAATAGCTGAGGGGGGTGGTGATATGCTATTCACTAAAGTCTCCATGACACCTAATCACAGCCTAATTGACATGTTGTATATTTATTATGGTAATTTAAAAGCCTCTGTTTCTCCCGCTATGATACTCTCAGCCAAACCAGAGGACAAATATCACCTTAATATTATTGCTGAATGTGTAAAGTACATCCATGTACATCTAAAGTACACTGGATGTTGAAAAAACTTCTCTCGCTTAATCCTGACAAAACAGAAGTCATTCTATTAGGCCCACAGACAGCTAGGACTTTGCTCTCTAATTACATAATAAAACCTTGATGCTCTCCCAATCATACCATTAACAATTAAAGATCTTGGTGCAATTATGGATCACAGACCCTCCTTAAAGGTTCATGTAAATACTATTTCTATTTCTTTCTCCACCTCCAGTAACACTGCAAAGAGTAGGAACATACTACCTTAACATGATGCAGAAAAGCTAGTCCATGCATTTATCACTTCCAGATTGGACTGTTGTAATGCTTTACTATCTGTAATGCTTTACTATGTATCACTAATTGCCTAACCAAGCTCCAGCTAGGTCAAAATGCAGCAGCTAGAGTTTGATCACATTACTCCTGTCTTAGCTACATTACATTGGCTCCCAGTAATATTCCGTATTGATTATAAAATACTTCTAACACTGAATGGTCTTGCCCCACAGCGCCTTAGTGAACTCCTAGTGCATTATGACCTACAACGTTTGCTTAGATCAAAAATTGCAGGATTTTACTACAACCAAGAAAATCTACCTCAGGGGGCAGAGTCTTTTTGTATAAAGCTCCCACACTACGGAATAACCTTCCTGTCAATGTTTGAGACTCAGACACAGTCTCAGTATTCAAGTCAGACACAGTCTTAGTATTTAAGTCTAGTCTGAATACATATCTGTACAGTCAGGCATTTTATTAACTACTTCCCATCTTATGGAAAGGTGCAGAGTCTGGGAGTCCATGGGCATTGAGAGTTCTGGTAAACTGGCATATTACGATGCTCTCACTTCACCTTTTTTTGTCATTCAAGTTTGTTGACCAAGAATGGCGGAGTGTTGATGTTCCAGGGTGCCCTCATGCCTGCGTTTCCTTCTAGCTCTATCCTTTTAGCTGTGCTGCCATAGTCCATCTTTGCACATTATTGTTCCCTAATATACACACCTTTGTACTTGGACATGTCTAATAATCTATTCTCTCTTTCTGCCAAGGTACACCTACCCTGGATGTCATGTTGTTACTGAAATTCAACCTTTCTCAGCTGCTATGGCTCCTCCCACTTTACAATCACATCTTAAGACACAAATAGACACATATGCATAGTTAATAAATAAATTAATGTTCCAAATAATATGTGTTGTAAGGAGCCATTTTAAATTTACTGCTCCATTTTAAATAAATATCTGGGTATGTGAAATCTTTCATAACTTATAAGTTTTCTAAGGCTTGCTTTTCAGTGTACACTTACCTGTGTGAACTGCACCCTTGACACACCATTCTCAGTGTGAGCTGAGGACCACAAATTCCAAGATGTAGTAGGTTTGTGTGTGTGTGTGTGTGTGTGTGTGTGTGTGTGTGTGTGTGTGTGTGTGTGTGTGTGTGTGTGTGTGTGTGTGTGTGTGTGTGTGTGTGTACCCATGGTGGGGGTTTAAATGATTAAATAACAAAGTTCTACTCTGAGATTTGCTTTGTGCTTAATTGCAGCGTATTGATTTTTATTTGTCGTCTTGGTTTAGGTAAAGACGTAAAGTGGACCTCAGTGTTTTGTAGCCTCCTAACTCTCCATTCCATTACCTTTAGTCATCAGAGGAAAAGACTGTCCTACAGAAAACAGCTGTGTCCAGCTCCTCTTAGACATGCAGCGGAATCAATTTAGGTTTCATAAATTCTAAGATGCCTTTTTCTTCCACTTATATTAAGTAAAAAACTAAAACTATTGCAAGAGGTGAGCACTCCTGTCTTTAACTTCTGTGCTGTTGTTCAGTTTCTCTCTATTACACACAGCTAGTGTTTTTGAAATGCTTTAAAATTATAAACAAAAGTATTCAAAAACAAAAGTGTAGGCGTCAATGATGGCATTTAATGCTTGACAGTGTCAATTACCTTTCAATGAGACAGTGGAGAAAATTAGCTGTTGTACTCTGATTTTGCAAGCTATGGCATGGCTTTCTAAACAGTGGGAAGGCAGAGCCTGATGCACAGCTAAAAATGGCAGTCAGAATCTTAACAGGGCCGAGTCTTTCTCTGTCCCCTCTTCTGACCGAAAGTGTATTTTCACTGCAAGAAGGAAAACAATTGTGGTGGACCCCTACTCAGGCTGGGACTTGACATTTCCTGTCATTATAGATACAATGCACTCCATTAGTGAATGGATGGTAATTATACATGATAAAAATGTCAGGAGAATTATGGCTTACTGGCCCATGAAGTGTGTGGAGAGAACTGTTTGTTTATAATAAGATAAAAAAAATAAATAAACAAGTACCAAAAGAAAAGTAGCTCAGAATTTCATTGTGCCAAGTTAAAGTAGCAGTCTTAAACCCTCCTTAAATGCAACAGTGTTCAAACAGCAGTCTATAAAGCCTTAAGTAAAATATATATAAATGAGGGTTACGCATCTAATATGGCACAGGCCTAACACATAAAGGCTATTACCATATATGATCTTGTTAAAACTACTCTTGTTTTTGTAAATGAAGAGAAGGGCTAACATCAGGTACCACAGTCATGAAATTAAAGACATTGGCTAAGAATTGGTAGTGCAATCATTTTTGACCGCAGTAATTTGTTTCTCATAGCTGCTTCGGGGTGACATCTGCCAAAAGCCTGGATGGAGCTTTTTGGAGGCTTAGCCATCATGCCATGCATGAATGTATCCCTTGTGTTATAGACAATCAGCACTATGCCATCTGTATAGAGCAAGAATTTAACTACATGACTCTATAAAAGGTTATAAAAGAGACCCCTTTTCCAAACACCTTTTTGAATGAATTTTGCCTGATTTACATGTTAACTGATTAGGGTGTGTAGGTATGTACATGGTTTGGTGCTGCAACAGCAAATGCTTTCTCTTCACCACAGGGTGTGAAGGAAAAATTTCTTACTACTTAATGATTTTTTTTTTTTAATAGAAAACTAGAAATTGTATTCAGTCAACCACATAAACAATAGAAAATAAAAAAAGAACACTGAAGTATGTAAAGGTAGAGACTGCATCATAGGCATATACAATCATTTCATTAACAGGTAAAACCCAACTAAATCAAGTCAGCATTGTGTAAGAAATATATTATGTAATAATAATTTATTGCCATTTTGAAGCAATCACAATAGCATGACCATTCAGGTCACAATCTTCATGTTTTTCTCTCCTTTTCTATCCTCATGTTTCCAAGGTTCTTCTTTGCAGCAGGAAGTTCTACTGTTTGTTTATGAGCTGAAGGATTAATCCTGTTCTGGCACACTCAGATGGACCACAAGACCATATGCAACATTTCCTACCTCTTCCTGCGGATGTATATATCAGGCATCTGACCTCACCACAACCCAGTTCTACTACTGTTCAACAGCCTGCTTTGATTAGCAGGAGGTGACAAAAGCTTTTCCAATAAAGGGGATCAGAGGTTAAATTTCTAAGCTCAGACAGACCAAGAAAAGAGCATGGGCTAAAATACAGTAGCCAAGACAAATAGTAGTAAGAGAGGTCTAGCACTCTGCGGGAAAACACCATGCATATCAGCTTCTCTGCTCTCATCCTAATTTTATTATGTATGTAGTTTATGATCTCTGGGAAGAAGAACCACACTGAAAAAACGCATATTTTCATAATTTAAAATAGCATAACCATTTCTACAAAAATATTGGCAAAGCAAATGAACACAGCACTAACATCACAGACAAACAGAAGTGATTTCAGCATAATGTAACATTCAGCAATTAGTTAGGATTCAAAAGCTTTCAAAACTATGTGGGAACAGAACACTTATTCAGCACAGATATTCGCCAGAATCCTCCCAGTGACTCCCAATCCCCTGAGTATTAGTTGCACCTGTTTCTTGTTATTCCTTATCTGTCTGTGTAATAACTCCTGTTAGTAATTGTGATTTTACGTTTTAGCTTGCCTAGCATTTCGGATTCTGTTTAGTTAGTATACTTACCTGGTGCTTACTTCTGTCTGTGCTATCGATCTTGGTCAGTGCCTGCGATTTTAGGAAGTGTTTGCTTAGATTTATTCCTGCTCTAGTTCTAACCTAAGCTTGTCCTCTGACTTTGGCTGTCCCTTTTTGTTGGTGATGTAATACAACCCCTGCATCTTACCTGCAAGCAACTTCGCCTCTTATTCTTTCAAACCTGACACGTTTTGTTCAGGAGATTTTGGAACATGTACAGTCAGATGAAGAGACTAAAATGGGAAAGGAAAATATGATTTTTATATATCTTATTTTCCAATGTCCAGCCTGGACCCTCACTCTCCTCCTCTGTATCTCACCCAATGTAAAAGCACATAACTGTGTCTTCCATAAACGAACAACTCCTCACATTCCCAAATGTAGCTTATGCTCCAAAAAAAGTTAATCCCAACTCCCCTTTCTTTCCCAAATGCTTACACACCACTCCTGGCCACAGGGTGGTGTACAAAAATTGTCTTTCTAAAAAGAAGTGAAAAATACATTGAAATCTATTTAAATTTGCTAAGGTTTTTACAAAAAAGTCAATTCACTAAGCAAAAATGTCTTTGTAAGTTTTCATGAAAATATAAATATCTCAAGTTCAAGTTCGGTTTATTCGTCACATACATAGTCATACACAGTATAACTCGCAGTGAAATGGTGGAGAGTGCTCTGTCCAAACTGAGGAAAAGAAAACAGGGGTGCATAGAGAAAAATATATATATGCAAGATAAATATATATATTCTATGTATGTACAAAATATATTAACAATGTATGTACAATATATGTATATTATGATTATATACACAATGTACAATGTATATGGTTGCGTATATATGTACACAATCTACAGAATGTACAGTGCAGGTGTAATATGGTTGGGTATATATGTACACAATCTACAGAATGTACAGATCCATTTTGTATAATAACATCTAGCCACTAATATCTAGCCACTAGCTTAAACTAAAGCATAAAACTACACATAAATCTTTCTAATTAACATTTAGAATGTAACACAATTTTCTCACACTTTTGTAATTACCAGTTAGTGATGGTTTGTGAGAGGAGCAATAAAAAACATGTCTAGTAAAAGAAGATAATGCTAAAAAATCAAAAGGGAGGCCAAATAAAATTTGCTTTCTGTACCAAGAACAAATCAGATTCAGCTACAGTAACATTAGCTACATAGGGTCATCTTGTGAACCAGTTAGTTTGACTTAGCTTTATTAATCCTTTTTTGAACACAATTAAGAGCATTCGCTGGAAAATTACTTAACCCTGTGAACTATATGGCAACCTGTGTTATGGGCTGTGCTTTTGAAGTTGTTGGTTCGGGTCATTGTTATTTGCAAATACAATGATATTGCCTGTTTGGTGAGGTAACAAATCTAGCCTCAATTAGTTTAGTTTTCATTCATGCATCAGCTTCCCCAGACATTTACACACAGACTACCACTGAATAGGGATGCAAAAAACAGTCGCTTTTTATCAGTCACTTTTTTATCAGGTCTTTATTTTAACTAATCAATTTATCTTTTTGGTCTTTGATAAGACTTAACATTGCCATAATAGCTTGGCTTAGGAAAAAACAGGAACTTTTCACTTTCTTTAATTTTATTATTTCCAGGGTAGGTGAGAGCATGAGAATAATTTCACTGTTTGGCAGGGATTGGGTAAACAGAAAACTTTCTGTACCAAAAAACATTGACACAAGATTCAGCTACAAGATAACGCAACAAACAAAATGCAGTCTGGTTACTACTTTACATGTGTTTTATTCTGTTGAGTGACAGAAATAAAGAAAAATGGCTGACATTTTTTTTTATTCAAGTTAACCTTTGCAAAGTAACTAATTACTGAAACATACTTCCTAGATTGCTCATAGACACTCATACTGAGGTCTAATGTGTGTAGGAGTTGGCACCAGACCACTGTGAGGCATATTAAGAGAGGATGCAATCTTTAAAAACTTAAAAATAAATTGTTTAGTACAAATTCTTGCAATCCATTCTATTAGTCAAACTTATATAATTATGATTACAATGATATACTGGGACAAACAACTCTTTTCCAGGAAAGGGGGGGTCAGGACTGTTCCTGTAATTTTGACTTATGAGTGAGGGTGTACTATAGTGACAAGGTGGTATACACAGATTTGAACAAGAGTAAAATAGTCACACTTCTAGATTCCAATCTCTTCTATTCAAACCCCTGATAGGGAGGCGTAGATGGATTCGAATTAATATGCATATTATTTTAATTTTTCCCACTGTAGCAAAAGACTTTGGTAATCTCTGACCTGCAAACTAAACTGATGCATATGTTAAAGTAATACAGGAGCTCAAAGTCAGTGACCCCTTAAAGAAACATCACAATTTATTGTTTTTGCTGTCTGGGACAATTTCTCTTATAAATTCAACTTTACAAAAGTACACATGCTAAACAAGAAGAGAAACTTGGTTTGTTGTTTCACAGGATATTAGATTAAATGTAGAAATATGTCAGTTTATAGTAATTCATATTTTAGCCATCTTTAAGCAATCCTATCCACAAAAGACCAGTGTTGCTGCAGGTTTGTTCCAACCAAGTTGGAACAGACCTGATTCCACTTGTTTAATCAATTGATCTCTTCAAACAATCTCTTGATGTCTTCAAACAATTGATTAGTTGAATTGGGTGTGGTCTGTCTTGGTTGGAATAAATACCTGTAGCCACACCAACCTTTCACAGATAAGGTAGCATTTTCTCAGCAAGAGAGACCATTTCCTGTTGGAACATTTTCTATGTGTGTGTGTGTGTGTGTGTGTGCGTGTGTGTGTGTGTGTGTGTGTGTGTGTGACAGGTGGGTAAATAAGGAAATATTGCACTGAGGAACAAACATTTGGAACAGAAGACAACTGTGTGTGTATGAGAAAAGAGAAAGAGGGGAAAAGTGGATCCACTTAGAGCACGTTATTTTAGCAAAGAGAAACAAAGCTCTTTCAGTGTTAATAATGAGAGCAAAGTCTATGGTACCTCCTCTGATGAGTGACTCCTGCTTCCTGTCTTCTCAGACAAGCCAGTCATCATGTATGTGCATGTGTGTGTGAGAGAGAGCCCTTCAATACACACAAACATGCACTGAACAAAAAGGCCTTATGAGTGTAGCTGAAGAAATATGTCAGGGCTCCAGTTTTCTTTCTCTATGTCTCTCTGATTCGGATACAACACCCCCTCTGAACAGTATCAGTAGGACACAGAGCCTCGTTTATTCACAAAACACACACACACACACACACACACACACACATGCACATGTGCAGGCACACACACACTCACACCTCACTAGCAACTGTCATCCTACCCCAACTTCTGCAGCAAATGTAAACCATATCAAGTAATCAGTGCACAGTTCCTAGATAAGCTCTTCATGCAGCATGGACACACAGACTCACACAAGTGGACACACACACTAACATGTATAACTGTTAATTTCTTGAAAAGATATTGAATTTTCTTTGGTAGAACACTGTCACTGGCTGAAGCTGAACTGTGACCAATCAAAACTCTGCTGACAGGCCCAGCTGTAGCAGCTATAGCAGCCAATCAGGCAGCATGCATTACAAGTACCCTTTTTGAAACAAGTTGGTGGTGTCAGACCTGTCAGTCACTTGAGGACCACTACTACAGGAGAAACAGAAGAGACAGGAAAGAGACAGTCAAAGAAAAAGCACAACAATGGAGGGTAACAGAGACTGAGTAGATCTCACCATGCACACACATATGTCCACATACTTTTATGCACACATACCCACATGCATGCACACTAAGCTTACTTAACTTTAAGCGGTTCATCATGACGGAAGATGACAATATTTCCAGCATGGAATAACAGAGTGAAGTGGCTGCCACTGCTGCCAGCAGTGTCATTGTAAGAGAAAGAGGGGAAAGCTGTAAAGCTCATCTGCAGATCCACTTACCATGCCATGAGTGCTGCATTGCAACCAAGTGGGTGAATTTTGTGCACGTGGGCACTATCCTAGAACATATCTGTAATGGATACACTGCAGCTCAAAGTGATCAACACCTGAGTCACACGGTGAGCTCCATAGCTGTCGGTGTGCAGAGACATGATCAAAATCTCTGATATTTATGACATATTTTTCCAGGGTCACCTTGAGGTGATCTATGTACTTTCACATTTGGCTTCAGGTCTTCTATTAGCTCCAAGAAGTTAACCACAAAGGGGCCAGGATTAAGGATCACATAGCCAGCCCAGAGCAGTAGCCGCTTCAATTCCATTGACTAATTGCTGGGGGGGGTTTATTTTGTGTTGTAAGATGTTAATGTGGTGAATTTTGTCCTAAAATACGATACTAAGATTATACTGGAGGCATTGTACCATAAATGTCTTGAAGCACTGAATATAATGACGGTACAGAAAAGGCGAAGGTAATTGATGCAAACTTCATTTTTGTCATCTATAAGGTAGATAGTTGTTAGGACATGGCACCATGGCAAACCTTATAGAGGTATTTAAAAGGTGCAGAATACTTGGGTTTGGTCATTGGGATACAATTTGAATGACTTATGTGGCACTGAAAAAATGATGATAGAGTTATTTAACCATGGGTAGGAATGGGTGAAGATGACTGATGATATAGTCCACAGGGAAAGAGAAAGAGATTAGGCCATCATGTGATACATAGCTCAGTGTTTAAGGTGCTTGCCTTTTATACAGAAGGTTGCTAGCTCAAATCCCACCACCATGTTGCCACTGTTGGGTCATAACTGTAAGTTGTTTTGGATAAAAGCATCAGCTAAATGCCATAAATATAAAAATGCATGCGCTCATGAACCTGTCAAAAGAGGTCAAGGAATTGGGCTTGTACTCTGAACTTGTACATGGCTTTCCAGAGTGAAGCACTGCCTTTTCCCTGCCACATGTGAATATGCCCAACAATGTGCTGGGTCAGGCAAAACAGCATGAGCTGAGCCATGACCTATCAAGCAACTGTTAAAATGCATATGCCACAACTGTTATTGCAGATGGTTTTTTATAGATCATAATGATGTAGGAGTTCTTCCAGTCTTGAAGTACAAGTACATTGAGATCACACTGCTTGTTTGAAGTTGTATGTTGTTCCACAGCAAATCATAAAGCTGCTGTGCCAAAGGAGGTCTGACACTGTTGAGCTTTATCAGTTTTTTTTTTTAATTAAATTAATATAGTACATATGTTTTGGGTTTTTTTCAGAATTTCAAGACTTTGTCAGGACAAATTCCTCTATGCATCTCACATGGGTGATGTTTTGTTACTGGAAATTATAGATTGATTTTTTTGCATCATAGAATGTGTTATTGCATTTGATTTCATGACCTCTACTGAGCCATATTTAATTTTCCGATTTGTAAAGCTTCTTAGTCTTAGCCAGGATGGATTCAAATCTGAAAGACCAGTGGGGAATTTAGGGTTTAATGTGTTTGGACATATTGGAATCTTTCAATTTTACTGGGAGGAGGTGAAGTATATCTGCTGCCATTGAATGAATTATGATGCTTCAAAATGAAGTGGAATGTTTCAGAGATGTACTGTTGGTTTGAAGGAGCACATTTCATTTTTTGGGGGTACAGGGTGCATCCAGGACTTATGTACCTATTTTTTTAAAAATTATATATTTGTTTTAACCAGATAGCTAGATGAGAGGGGTCTTAGACCACTACTGTTTAGATTGTCAGCTTTGTGTTTTCCAAGACACTGGAACAAAGCCTGTCAGTGTCTATGCGGTCTTCCATCAGCTTTTTTTCTCTACAGACGTAGGAGGATATTTCATTTCCATGTTGGGGGAGACAATAAACAGGAAAAATGGCTCAAGAGAAATTTCTGAAGGTGACACCGATGGTGCTGCCAAAAGTACTGTTGTGGTAAATGTATGTAGGGTAAGTTAATCTAATTCTAATAAATATAATATAAAATACATATTACTGTTATCATCTACAAAAAGGATTTTGATCTGAAAATCAAGCATCCTCATCGTAAATACGTCTCACATTTGTAACAAACTAATCAGCTTGCAAATCATAATAAACTTCACTAAGCTATGATGGTTTAAAATGTGCATTAGATTGCATTTATTCAATATTTTAAAATTGTTCTCTGACGTCTATCAGTGCATGACTTTCATTTTGGCGAAAAATGCCCTGATGCAGTTTTACACTCCCATTTACAACCCTATCATTTGGCCCTAGAAGGAAACAAGCTGGGTTTTATTACAACCCTTTTTTGGTGGGCTCATCAATAATTGATCATTTACAGCAAGACAATATGATGGCTCACACAGAATCAACGGGTCAAAATCAATTGTGGGAGGTGAACCTCAGAGTGTTTAGACATGCAACCATATATGTTCGAGCCTGCATCAGAAAATATTTCAGTTCTGGAACAAAACTGATTAACAGATTTACTAGATGTCATCATACTAGTTTGCTAGCTATGATCGTTACTAAGAGCTAGTAATGAATGTTTCCTAAATTAGGATAGCTAACGTTATTTGCATTTGATCTCAACAACAAAGTAAATTAAAACTATGGAGTGTTTAGGCATACAAGCATACATTTTTAGGCCGGAATTGAAGGATATTTATTCTCTTAAAACTGATTTCAACAAATAATTTCCATTTCCATGGTAGAGGAGGTGGGCAGCCATAGGTAAATCTCACTCCAAAAAAATGACCAAATTTATAGCCAAAATTTTGACAAACATCAGCCCTTAAGTAGGATGGCATGTACATTCTTCTTAATTTGACATTAACACCTACAGTCCTTTTCAAATGTGAGTATTCTTTTTGATGCAATTTCCCAAGAGACCTGTGATTATATCCCTAGATGCTTAGAAGACATATCTGTAAAGGTATACGCCCTCATTAATTATAAGTAATGTTAGCTTACAAAGAGGAATTAGACAGAGGCGTGCTTCGTCACCTTTTCTTTTTGCTTTTGGCCAAAGCCAAAAGAGATGATCACTTATAGAGATGATACAAGCAGATTGTTCAATTCATACAAACCTGAGGCTACACCTAACAAAATCTCATTGTATGCAGATGACATATTATTGTATATAATTAAACCACAGTTTACTATCTGAAGACTTCTATAGCTTATCAATCATTCTGGGACTTTTTAGGAATGTAGAGTAACCTGCTCTAAAACTGAGTTATACAATCTGTTTCAGTCTGTGTCAGTGTTTGATGCATTTGGTGTAATGTCAATTAGCAGAAGATATGTGCTCTGTTTGATGCTACTTCCATTGTAGATTTGTTTTTGGAGGAACAGCAACAGTGCCGTAGCTTTTAAATTAACATTCCCTGTGCATGGTACCTAATGTGAAATTAATAATTACGTATTTTTTTCATACTATACATAATGATATGCAAGTATCCTGGAACAAAAAATAAACTAGGAGTAATAGAATAATTCTGAAAACATATTTAGATTATATACTAAACATGTATTTTTTTGCAGCAAGCAAAATCATTGTTAACCGACAATGGGGGGACTATTTTGTTAGCTGTGGTTTATTCATTAAAATACTATATGTTTATCCATAATTCCTTTTGTTCTTACTGACTCCTTAAGTAAAATATACTTAAGTAAAATATACTTAAAGGTTTGAGAGTAGGCTTTGACATTACTAGGTCATTTTGAGTTTAATATATTATATATCATCAGGCATTGGTTTGGTCTGAGGCATGTTTGCAAGCACTTCTCTTGAGAATAGGGAAGCTGGGGATGACAGAGGAGGCCCCAGAATTGCCTTTTTGTTCTGGGCCTTGACATCAAAGGCATGATGGATTCTCTGATTAATAAACAGACAGGCACCAAAGGTTGCATCATACATCATACATAAGGTCATATATCTAAAAAAGAATACAAGATAAAAAAAGTTACACTGTATTCAAACAGAGATCTTTGACCACTAATCATGTAATCCGTACCCAAGAGCTGACTTTAGTCAACAGTTTAATTAACCTTTGACCCCTTGAATTTTTCACCTTGCCTGAGCTCAAAAACCCCTGCCAAATTTCTACTAACATAAAAAGGTAATAAAACCCACTACTGTTCTGATCATACATTTCTCTCTCTTTTGTTTGTCTCTTGGATTAAAATACATTTATTTGACAGCCCCGAGGCTTTCGTTAAAAAAAAGATCTTTATGGGAATGTATGCATAGCTGTCAAAATAAGTATTCACATCTGTGGACTGACCATAAAGGAGAGAAAGTGGTTTGTCAGTCAAGGTTAGTCAAATGTGCGAAAGAATTTTGAAAAGGCTCATCAGACTGCCTACTTAACCCCCACAGCCTCCTTCAAAAGTTCTTATAAATTACAGGCTACTGCTAGCATTAAGCCAGGTAATTTTCTTTTGTGAGTTTTTTCTCCCTGTCGACACAAAAATGTCCTCCGACCCCATCCATAAAAACAGGGTGGAACCGAAGATACTTCAAAGGCTACATGCCTTTCCTTCTTTTTAAGAAGCAAATTGAAAGACAATCTTCAGTTTTTCTTTCAAGGTGTGTTATTATAGCAGCACTTGAATAAATGTGCCATATTGAACATATTTTCAGCATTTTACATTGCTTTAAAAATGTTCCTCAACTTGTCTTTTCTTTCAGTTGCCTATAGACAAAGTTGTCAGGCTGGATAGATACTACATCTTGACTCTGTGGTATAACTTTAACACAGATACACTGGGTCACCTAAATGTAGGATTAAAGGTTAAGGGTGAACAGTACTTCCAAATAGCTTGACATTGCAGAGTATTTATTGTTTAGATATAGGTGAGTTATAGAGCTTTGACTGCTGTGTAGCTCTACACAAAACCCACTCTCACTGAAGAGCAGTGTGTATATAGCCTCTTTTATACTTATTTATATTTATACTGTGGACACTTTGCAAAAGAGGTTTGTAAAAAAGGATTTTTTTTCTCTGTTCTCTGTGCTCTAAGATTCGTTTATTTCATCAAATGTGGCTGACAAAACAGAGACAGAATACAGGCTGGAGATCAACCAGCTGCAAAAGATTGAGGAAGTGGGTAGTTATTAATAGAATTCCAGATATAGAGCTGGAGGCTTCTGATACCTGGAGATCTGGAAACACTGTTGCTACGGTAATTACAAATAAGTAAATTATACTGGGATCTGACAAAGTGCTAGAATTCTGCACCTGCCTTCTGCACAAGGGCTGCTGATCATCAGAGAGAAGCGTGAACCAGCACAGCTGTGTTAAATCTTTGTATTAAACTGTTATGTTACTTCAGTGTTCAGGAAACTGGATTCTTGCTATGGAATGCCAGGGTGTAAGTAATCAGGAAAGTCTAGTGCCACAAGTTTGCAACATCTGGCACAAACTATAACTGAAGCTTGACTAGCCACGTTAATGTGGACTTAGAACTTCATCATTTTTAAAAAATTAATCATTCAATGGTTTTCAATCACTAAGAGTGTTTTGCACAGAAATGCATCTTTCTAGAGAAATTTACAAAGTAAGAATTGTTCACAATGTAGTACTAGGAACCAGATGTCCAAAGCATTTAATGGCTCTAAAAGCTACATTCCATTATTACATAAAATGCTGATCAAGAGATCACACTGGACATTAGAAGTACTGTTGGGAACCTCTGGTTTTCACTCGGCATGGAGTAGACATGTGTTTGCTGGGTCCCTCAGAGCGAAACTAACATTTAATCTATTGATGCTCCTACACCTTCTTTTGTTCACACACCAGTCTTTAATATTGCCTGTTCAGTTCTGACAAATTGACCATCTCCATTGCAATGCCTCCAAAACTGAACAAAACATTGGGCTCAACACAATCCTCATTTGGCTTGTTGTACAATCCGCATCCTTGTCTAGTGACTCTACCAACCCCCCAGGACAGGCATTCGTTACATCGGCCCCTACTCTAGACACTGCGGCATTGAGCTTGTGGTGGTGTGCCAAGTTGTTAAGGTGATTAAGGTTCTTGACTTGTAATTGGAAGGTTGCTGGTTCAAGCCCCACCACTGACAAGTTGCCTCTGTTGGGCCCCTGATCAAGACTTTTTGCTCTTGAACAATTGCTCAAGTTGCACTTAGTCATAATTGTAAGTTGCTTTTATCAGCTAAATGCCATAAATGTAAAGACCACTCCAACATTAAAGAGTTTACTCGGGACTTTGCAACATTGAGGTCTGAGTTCATTAGTCTGAAAAGTAGTCATTGACATTGAACATTCTTTGTCATCATGCACTGATGAGGTGGTTGCACTACAGTCTAAAGTTGAGTTTCTTACCAAAGAGTTCAGCAACCTTGATGCTAAGTGTGAGGATTTAGAGTCCAGATCTTGCCACCAAAATCTTTGAATGTGGGAGTCCTGGAAGGCAACTCATTTTCACTGACTAATTGTACCCTATCAAAGATACTCAAAGAGGCATTTTCACTGGACAAAAGTCCGCTGGTAGATAGGGCTAATTGCTCCCTTGCACCCAAACTGAAGCCTGGCGAAACACCGCACCCTATTATAGAGTGCATTATTATGAAGACTGCATTGATAATCCTCAGGAGAGCTAGATGTCAACAGCAGATCATTGTTTCTGGTATGATGCTCTCATTCTTCCCTGACTTTACTGGTAAGACGGCGAGAGCTCGCGCTGCCTTCAACGACGTTCGTAAAGAGCTTTGCGCTATTGAAGGTGTTCTACCCAGCGCATCTCCGAATAAAAAACTATGGCAAATACCACAACTTCACATCACCTGATGAGGTAAAGCAATTTGCCGCTATGCTAACCAAGTAAATTTCCTATTTGTATTTTAGATTTCTTTAAAAAAAAAACTTATTTGCTGAGCCAAATAATGCCCAGAATCTTGAACGTTTTATCTCCGACTGATTACTAGCCGATCCCCCTATCCTGAAGACGTTATAATTTTAACTCAAGTTGCACTACTTACAGTGGTCCTTGTTGCCTTTAGTTTTTCTACTTGTACCACTCCCAATATTTAATATTATGGGGGTTTTTTTGTGGATATCTCTCTCATTTCCAAAACCAATTCTTCACATTATCATCCAACAGTCATTTCATATCATGCCCCTCTCATCGTAGACATGAAACCTTTGAACCATCCCATCTTTTTGGCATCCTGGAGATTCAACCCATTTCTGCTGTCAAATAGTGCATTTAACACATTTATTTCATCCTCTATTGATGATTTTATTATTATCAATTAGAATGCCACTACTTATTTTTCTCTCCTTTGGGAATCTCTTAAAGCTTATCTACGTGGACAAATTATTTCAAACACATCTTACTCAAACAGATTAAGGAAAGACCTAATGATGAAAATAACAGAGCTGGACAAGCTCACTGCAATCAGCCCTTCATCTATTATAATAAAATCCCAACTCAATCTACAGTCTGAATTCAAACTTATTACATCAACTGAAGCAGAACAACGATTGTTACATACACATAGTAATTATTATAAGTATGGTGACAAGACATCCAGATTTATGGCAAATCAGTTAAAGAGGCAGGCTACATCCAGATTAATCCCTCAAATAAAGGACCCAACAGGTGTACTGCACTCTGATCTATTGTCAATCAATGCAGCTTTCAAAGGTGTTCCAGTCTCCATTAGATGATGTTGGGATGTCTTCATTTTTTGAGAGTATGGCCTTTCCTACCGTGGACCCAATGGTAGCAGATCATCTTGATTCACCTTTGAACTTGGAAGAGATTACTATATCTATTAAGTCTATGCAAAACAGCAAGTCTCCTGGTCCCAACGGATTCCCTATTGAGTTTTTTTAAGAGATTTATAGATAAATTGGCCCCTCTTCTATTAGCAGTTGATGAATCCTTGTCAGCTGGGGCCTTGCCCCCAATCCTAACTCAAGCATCTATATCCCTTATTTTAAAGAAGGACAAAGATCCTACTTCTTGGACTTCATATAGACCCCTGTCTCTTTAAATGTTGACATGAAAATGTTATTCCCGATATAATTTCACAGGACCAAAACGGCTTTGTTAAAGATTATCAGTTTTTTTTAACATGTTTACTTTTGAATGCTAACTTTCTTCTGTACCAGAGCTCGTCGTCTCTCTGGATGTGGAAAAGGCAATCGATCGAGTAGAGTGGAATTACCTCTTTACAATGTTAAAAAGATTTTGATTTGGGGACAAATTTATATCCTGGATAAAATTACTATACACTTCCCCTCAATCTAGTGTTCATACTTCTAGAAAACTGGACTAGACATTGATTGCTTATTTTTTTTATTTTTACTCCTATTTATTTATTTTTCTGTTTCACTACTTATTCTGCTCCTTATTGTTTATATTGTTAGTATTGTAGTGCTCATTGCCCACCTGATCCTTGTTGTGTGTAATCGTCGAGTGTATATATATGTCTCATTTGTCAGTGTTTGATGTAAAGTAGTATGTGTGCTAAATGTAGGTGTTTGGTGTTAAATAAAACATTTGTCTCAACGTGCCTCGTTCCTCGTTCCTGCTTAAGCCTCATTCTGTCACATTCAGTTTTATAGAACACCATAAATGAAGATTCTTTTTGAGGCACAATGCATGTTTGTAGTAGCAAGCTATTAAATAGGGAAACTCTTTTACTGTATTATTAGCCTTTATTATTTAATTAATTACTATATTGGCCATAGTGCATAAAATAATATTTAGTATATAACTGTATAACTAACATTGTTATACACACCTAAGTAGTAGCAGCAGTAGGTCTATTGAAATATATTGTTCTAATATACATTAAACAATGAAAAAGAGGTAATGCTAACTAATTCAATACTAACTCAGAAGTGCAGTTCACTGTCAGTTTGTTTATTTGTACAGATACATTTTATGTAGCTTTGTCCATAGTACACAAAAACGCTCTGACAAATATTGATATCCAAGAGGTTGGACATGAGCGTAAAGTAAAAAATTGTATGTGTGAAGATATGTAACTTGAGTTTTTCTTTCAATTAGATGCTGGGGTTATCCACGAGGTTTATAAAGATATCCAGCTACTAACTTTGGTGATTTAATTTGATCCTTGACCTGACAGTACATTTTAGAAAACCTCACCCCATTACAAAAATCAGTTTGCATAAAATTTGACTACTTCAATACTTTTCAGTAGTTCTGATGTACTCAAATATACTTTCTTGAAAATCAATCTGTTTTAGATACGAAAAATTAGGTTTCAATAATGCAGATGTGTGATCCTTATGTGGGAATACACTTCTGTGAAGCAGCTACTCACACATGCCAAAAAGTAGTGAGACCAATGGTTATATGTAAGTGGGTTAGTGGGTGAATTATCATTTATTTAATTAATAACTGCATAAGTTACACAAACATGCTGTATAGTAGTCAGTCTTGTATCTTCCCATCTTCTACAGTAATTTATGGTTCCTGCACCCCAACCAGCAACTACATGTAAGCCATTGCTGTACGTAAATCCAAAAGTATTGCTTGTGCTTCTATTTATATGTCTAATGTTCCTTTTATGGAGCATTAATGTATAATAAAATTACCATTAATTTTAATGCTTAATTCTTATTTGTCCTAAAATCACTTATGTGACTACATCCACTACAACCTTGGATGTACTTAAATGGAAAACTGGGAACCATGCACACACAGATTTTCATCTGATACCTTAAAGGCCAGTGCATTCTTGCAGCTCTTGATTTCCTGTTGATTTTGGGGTGATGTCATTCTCAGCTGTTTTTATAAGTGTGATGCACTAGTGGTGTTAGAATGAGTATTGTCTGCGTGTGTGTCTGCTGAGGAACATAGAAGTGCCACTGTAGTAGGCTGCTTAACCTCACTTGGCATAACTGACACCTCCCACAGAATGAGGCTCTGTGGACTGTGGATATTCGGGTCTAAAACCTCTCATTTATCTCTCTTTACCCTCAATGTTTTGTTGTTTCACTATTACCCTCTATGTAAAAGTACCATGTCTGTCTGTCCATCTATTTATCTATTCTGGTTGTGAGTTTGCCTTCACACCCCAACATGCCTCAAAAATGCTTAACAGCTAATATTTTGTTCATATAAATAATGCCACAAGTATGGTATGTGTGTGTCTTACAGTCTTTTATTGTGTGTACAGGGTGACATGACTTGGAGACGTGTACACTGTGGTGGCAAAAAAAAGTTGCAGAAACAAGTGGAAGAAATAACATCATTATAAACACCTAGATAGTAGCAGCAGTAGGTCTAGTGATGTACATTGTTCTAATATCCATTAAACAGTGAAAAAGAGGTAATATTAACCCAGCCAGGCAAGTGCAGTTCGCTGTCATTACATAATGGTGTTAGAATCAGTATTGTCTTTGTTTGTTTGCATGTGTTTGTGTGTGTCTGCTGAGGAACTGCCACTGCAGCAGGCTGCTTGACACAGCGAGGAAGGAGATTAATTCAGAGCCCATCATGAAGTTGTTGAGATGTCCAGATGAGAGCAAGCAAGCAGCTGTAAAGGAATGACTCACTGACACCTGAGAGCTCAATGCTAACCCAGAAGACATGAGCAGAAGTCCTTGCCTGAGCTTCAGTGCATGTGGGGGAAAAAAAAGCAGTACTAATACAAGCAGGACAAAGAGGGAATGAAAGCAGCAGTGGGCAGGAAGCTGAAGGTGCTGTTTGCGTTCTATGAGCAGGTACTAAAAAAATAAATCCAGGGCACGTACCTGATCAACAAATAGTGACATCCAAAAAGGCGGGACCTATACGGAATGGTCAAAGCAATGCAAAAACAGCTGCACAGCCTATGGCTAGTGTAGAAAGCAAATGTTTGCCATACATGCCTTTGCTAGGACATGCCTTATTTCCAGCAGTAGGTCACATGTCCTACCAGAAATGGTAAAATATTGTATAATTGCTACTGTACTACTGATGTTGCATACTGTGCATTCTTAAGAGCCCCTTTGGACAAATCATGATCATGCCATGGTGCTGATTATTCTAGCATATCAACAAAAACTTAAGTCAAGTCAAAAACTCAAATCAAACCCAAGAAAGTAATTGATAAATCTTGGTCGACTGATGTTGTAGAACATTTTAAAGCCTGTCTGGAATGCACAAACTGGGATGTTTTTAAAACTGCATGTGAATCTTTTGATGAATTTGTTGAGACAATAATTGCTTATATTAACTTTTGTGAAGAGCTGTGTATTCCTGGTAAAATGGTATCACTATACAGCAATACAAAACCATGGTTTTCTAAAGAGTTAAGGATACATTTGCATATGTAATTGGTAATTTAGATCAGTATAAGGCAGCAAAATATGAATTGCGTTCTGCAATAAGGAATGCAAAGATGAACTATGCAAAGCAATTAGAGTAGAAGATGAAAAATTAATGATGCTAGATCTGTTTGGAAAAGTCTTATGACCAGTTATAAAGTTATAAAGCACAGTCTTTGCCCATATCAGCAATGACCAAACAAATTTAACCAAACAAATTAATCTTTTTTATGAACAATTTGAAAAGGGTCCACCTTTGATTGTATCTAGCTGTGTGCCCTTTTCAACATTGTTTATCATGAAGATGAAGTTAGATATGTTTTTAATATACAAAACCCAAATAAATCTCTAGGACCAGATAAGCTTTGCCCCGTTATGTTAAAACATAGCCTTTCTGTAGCGGCATGGCCCCGTCTTCCTAGACTCCTTCCTATGTGTGTGTGTGTGTGTGTGTGTGTATCACACTTGTTCCTTGTTATGGTTGTTACCGTGTAGTTTAGTGCTGTTTAATCGTTAGTCTTGTTGGTGTTTGACTCTATACTGTGTATCAGCTGTTTTTTGTGTTTTAGACCATCAGTTACGTTCTGAGTATTGCTTATTGTTCTTCGTGTTTTGGTTCATTTTGTTCTATGTGCAATAAACATCTATTTGTGAAGTGTCATCTTATTTCTGCATCCTGCCTCACTTCCTCATATCAAATCAAACCAAATTTATTTATATAGTGTTTTTTAGAACAGCTGTTGTAACAAAGCAGCTTTACAAATGTTCAAGTCCAAGCCCTAGAGCATGAGGAAGAAACCTTCAGAGGAACCAAGACTCAAAGGGGGAGCCCATCCTCCTCTGACTGACCACAATAGTAACAATTTTAAAATAAAAATAAATTAATAATAATAAAATTTAAAAATAAGCAATTAATGTGTAGTCCAGTTTTCTAGAAGTCCTTGTCTTCTCCCGTGTCTGAAACTCATCCTGCAAGAGAATGTCCATCGAAGACAACAGAGAAGTAGTTGGCTGGGTTGGAGGTGTGGTGTGCTACAGCAGGTGATATGAGGGCAAGGTTGGAGTAACCATGGCAGCTGAGACAGGCTGAGGCTCAGTAACATCATGACATCAGAAAGAGAGAATAGATCATTAGGCATGTCCAGGTACGAGGGTGTGTAAATTAGGGAACTATAATGTGCAAAAATGGACTCCGGAAGATCTAGTTACGGCAGCACAGCTAAAAGGATAGAGCCAGAAGGAACCACAGGCATGAGGGCACCCTGGAACATCAGAACTCCACCTTTCTCAGTCAACAAACTTAAGTGACAAATGACAGGTGAAGTGACAGGATAATAACATCCCAGTTTACCATAACTGTCAATCTACGCCTTTACCTAAGATGGGAAATAGTTAATAAAATGCCTGACTGTTATTCCATAGTGTGGGAGCTTTATAGAAAAAGGCTCTGCCCACTGTGGTAATTTTCTTATTCTTGGTACTAGTGAAGAGCCTGCACTTTTTGATCTAAGCAGATGTGGTGGATCGTAATGCACTAGGAGTTCCCTAAGGTACTGTGGAGCAAGGCCATTCGTTAGAAGTATTTTATAAAGATGAAATTTTACTGGGAACCAATGTAAAGTAGCTAAGATAGGAACAATGTGATCAAATTTTCTAGTTCTAGAAAGAACTCTCACTGTCGCCTTTTGAACTAGCTGGAGCTTGTTTAGGCACAGCCAGACAGCAAGGAATTACAGTAGTCCAATCTTGAAGTGATAAATGCATGGACTAGCCTTTCTGCATAATCTGAGGAAAGTATGTTCCTAATCTTTGAAAAGTTCCTGAGGTGGAGAAAGGCAGTCTTAGAAATATTATTTACATGAGCTTCGAGTGAGAGACTGGGATCCATAATAACTCCAAGATCTTTAACTGTTAGAGAACATGTGACTGGGAGACCACTGAAGTTCATTGAGTAATTAGAGCTAGTTGGACCTCGCTGTTTTGTCAGGATTAAGTGAGAGAAAGTTCCTCAACATCCAGTGTTTGACGCCCTTTATGCATTCCTCAATAATACTAAGATGATATATGTCCTGAGACATATAAACTGAGTATCATCAGTTTAGCGGTGAAAACTAGCACAGTGTTTATGTATAGTGTCACCTAGAGGTAGCAATATATAAAGAAAAAAAGCAAAGGCCCTAGAACAGATCCATGTGAGACACCATAGCTAACCTTGTATGCTGAGAAGTCTCCATTTACAGTGGTGTGAAAAAGTGTTTGCCCCCTTACTGATATCTTTTTTTTTTTTGCATGTCTGTCACACAAACAAATTTGAATATTAGACAAAGATAACACAAGTAAACACAAAATGCAGTTTTTAAATGAAGGTTTTTATTATTAAGGGGAAAAAAATCCAAACCTACATGGCCCTGTGTGAAAAAGTGATTGCCCTCCCCCCTGTTAAAACATAAATTAACTGTGGTTTATCACATCTTTGGAAAGCTGAGTTCAATTTCTCTAGCCACACCCAGGCCTGATTACTGCCACACCTGTTCTCAATCAAGAAATCACTTAAATAGGACCTACCTAAAAGTGAAGTAGACCAAAAGATCCTCAAAAGCTAGGCATCATGCTATGAGCCAAAGAAATTCAGCAACAAATGAGATACAAAGTAATTGAGATCTATCAGTCTGGAAAAGGTTAGAAAGCCATTTCTAAAGCTTTGAAACTCCAGCGAACCACAGTGAGAGCCATTATCCACAAATGGCAAAAACATGGAACTTCTGTGATCCTTCCCAGGAGTGGCCGGCCGACCAAAATTACCCCAAGAGCGCAGCGATGACTCATCCAAGAGGTCACAAAAGACCCCACAACATCATCCAAAGAACTGCAGGCCTCATTTGCCTCAGTTAAGGCTAGTGTTCATGACTACACCATAAGAAAGAGACTGGGCAAAAATGGTCTGCATGGCAGAGTTCCAGGACAAAAACAACTGCTGAGCAAAAAGAACATAAAAACTTATCTCAGTTTTGCCAGAAGACATCTTGATGATCCACAAGACTTTTGGGAAAATACTCTGTGGACTGACAAGACAAAAGTTTTTGTAAGATGTATGTCCCATTACATCTGGCATAAAAGTAACCCAGCATTTCAGAAAAAGAACATCATACCAACAGTAAAATATGGTGGTGGTAGTGTGATGGTCTGGAGCTGTTTTACTGCTTCAGGACCTGGAAGACTTGCTGTGCTAAATGGAACCATGAATTCTGCTGTCCTGAAGGAGCATATCCGGCCATCTGTTCGTGACCTCAAGCTGAAGCGCACTTGGGTTCTGCAGCAGGACAATGATCCAAAACACACCAGTAAGTCCACCCCTGAATGGCTTAAGAAAAACAAAATGAAGACTTTGGAGTGGCCTAGTCAAAGTCCCGACCTGAATCCAATTGAGATGCTGTGGCATGACCTTAAAAATGCAGTTCATGCTGGAAAGCCCTCCAATGTGGCCGAATTACAACAATTCTGCAAAGATGAGTGGGACAAAATGCCTCCACAGTGCTGTAAAAGACTCATTGCCAGTTATTGCAAACGCTTGATTGCAGTCGTTGCTGCTAAGGGTGGCCCAACAAGTTATTAGGTTTACGGGGCAATCACTTTTTTAAACAGGGCCATGTAGGTTTGGGTTTTTTTCCCTTAACAATAAAAACCTTCATTTAAAAGCTGCATTTTGTGTTTACTTGTGTTATCTTTGTCTAATATTTAAATTAGTTTGATGATCTGAAACATTTAAGTGTGACAAACTTGCAAAAAAATAAGATATCAGGAAAGAAGCAAACACTTTTTCACACCACTGTATGTTAACGGCCTATAGTTTGACAGCTGACATGGGTCATTGTTGGATTTTTTTTTTTTTAATGATCAGATTACTCCTAATTTATTTGATTTATGAACATAGCCAATGTTCATGGAGGAGTTTATTACATTTAGTAAAGGTTCAATTACTTCAGGTAGGATTTCCTAAGAATGCGTGACTCTAGAATGGGCAGTGACTCTAGGAAGCAAGTGGAGGATTTTGAGTGTGGATAAGAGATGTATGTTCTGGCTCTTGGATAGGTGTAAAGGATTCTAAAGTCCTTTTTGGCTTGGCTACCCAATGTCATCTTAATACCCTTAACGTTATCTCTAATGTGCTTAATTTTCTCATTAAAGAAATTTATGAACTCATTACTACTGTGCTGTACAACTGCTGTTGTAATATGAGCACTGCTCATATTAGATGTGCAATTGTACTAAATAGAAATCTAGGATTATTTTTTTTAATTTTCTATTAGGGTCAAGAGATAAGCTGTTCGAGCTGTAATAAGTGCCTTTCTATACTTGAGAAGGCTCTCCTTTCACGCAAGCTGGAAGACTACAAGTTTAGTGTGGTGCCATTTTTCATTTTTCAAGTGTTTTGTTTTAAATTGCGAATTGTATAGTTCAAATTAAATGAGGGAATGGTCACCATATGTCAGTACTAAATTTACATTTACCTGACACATATCCAAAGCAACTTACAATTATGACTGAGCACGACTTGAGGGCCTTGCTCATGGGCCCAGGGAATGCCGCGTCGTTGGTCATTGTTACCGTAACGTGTCAGTGTGGTGTGTAAATGTTCAACGTTTATGTTAAATGTTATGTTCGTTCTTGTTAAATGTATACGTGTTTATTATTCCTATTTAATGCTGATCTTTTCTCGTTTGTATTTATCGTGTGTGATTCTTGTGAGTGCCGTTAGTGTTCTATGTTAAATGTTAATAAATGTACGTGCCAGACGTTGGAGTCTGTGCGTCCTGCCCCTCGCCCTGTGGCACTCAGGATAGGTGGGAGGATAGGTGGGATTCTTATTGCTGACTACATCATTTATGCTAGTAAAAATAATTTCAAATCAGGCGAAATCATAACCAGCTTTCTGGTTTATACCTAATGTGTCAGTATAAATAACTCCGATGCCGCCTCCCTGGCCAGTTAGACAAGGGCGGTGTACATAGCTGTAGCCAGAAGGATACACTTTATTTAAAGGTATGCACTCATTTGGCTTGATCCAGGTTTCTGTTAGACAAAGTACATTAAATCTATGATCTGTTAAGATTTCAATTATCATTAGCACATTAATTTACTTTAGTATTTAGTAAACCCAACTTTAGATGAAAGGTGCAGGCACTGTTCTGTTACTTTAATACTAATTAGGATACTAAGACATGTTTTCCTTTGTTTTCTGTATTTCTGCTTAGCTTGAGGAACAGACACAATGTCAATATGATGAACCTTAGGTGACATCACGTAGCGACCAGCAATCAGTTGGTTTAGCCTCCTTGTCTGCTGCCTGGCCTCCACTCTGGATTGTAATATATTAACTAGGTCTGCCATAAAACTATGGCTTATGTTACAGGCGTTGTTAGAGCAGCGCCCTCCCTGGTAGGACTGGTACCATCCCATCCTAAAAGGCCAGACTTGCCCTCGAATGTGTTCCAATTATCTATAAATGCTACATCATTTTGTGAGCACCACTTGGACATCCTGCAGTTAACCGGTTACATTATATCGCTGTGCCGCATTGGGATGGGACCAGAGCATACTACAGCATCTGACATCGCCTTCGCTAATTGACAAACCTCTTCAATATTATTTTTAATAATCTCTGACTGGCAAAGGCATATATCATTAGCACAAACGTAAATAAGCATAAGAGAATCTATTCTTGCCTAAGACCTTAAGATTACCTGCAATGTCTGGCACTCTGGCTCTTGGTATACAGCTGGTATACAGCTTCTGCTGCTGGTGTCCTCAAAGGCCTAGCTAATTCCATGTGTCACAAAATAAGAGTCCCCTATAAGCATAGCTCTTTCAACAGGCTTCTCAGTGGGTGCCTTGCTAAGTGGGACAAACCTGTTGAACACGCGAATTGTGATGTGTGGTGCTCCCATGAGTGAGCCATAGCACGGCTATTTCGCCGTAACATCACCAATTCTGCAGTCCTGGAACTGAGGGTTTGCTAATTTCGCCTAAGGCATCCAGAGCTTGTACTTGTAGTTCCTCAAAAGGTCTAACACTTTCTAAGGTCTGGATGCGCATCACTAGCACTAGAACTTTCTCTGTCAAACTAGCAATTAATCTTAATGAAGAATAGCTAAACATGTACCTAAACACACTCTGCACACTGAAGGAGAACAGAAGCAGCCATGATAGAAAAAGAAAAATGTTAACATTACTTATGTTTTAGGTAGTTCTTTGGATGCATTTTTTGATGATAAAGTAGTTTTCAATGTCTAGTGGAAGTTGCCGGTTTCTAGGTTAAATGCACTTAAGTCCAAGGACAAAATTGATAAACAGAAAGCAGTAAAGGTTAGTATACCTAAGTATGCACGAAACAGTTTCCTCACCGTCATAGTTTCTCAACTGGCCTCAGTGTTTATGGATATATTTAACATTTCTCTGAGGCACTGTGTTGTGCCACAAGGTTTTAAAGAATCAATTGTTGTCCCTATCATGCCTAAAGCTGCCAAAAGCACTTCACTGAATAATTGTATACCCACAGCACTTACTTGCAATGAAGGTATTATGCTTATTTATCTTAAGCCACATACAGTCTCAGTACTGGATTTATATCAAATCATTTATGGAGCCAATCTATCAGCATTAATCTGGCTCTTTATTTGTCATTCTTCTTGAGACAAAAAATATACTTTTTTTTCATTTAATAAATGAACTGTGTGAGAAAAGTAAGTTTTATTATAGGTTTACTCATACCTTTTATAAGTTTTATAGTTAGTACACATAAAGCTAAAAATACAAAGTCAATTTTAATCTTAAAATAGAGCATGTTTGAATCTGTGCATGCACCTTTGGAAAAGACAATCTTCCGGCTATTTTTGAACAGAGATGTTAGGAGCAGAAGGCAGCTACAAGGGACAGATGTTTGTGTTTGTTATGGAGGTGCTACTTCTAGTACTGTTTTAAGGGGAACACAAGGTGCGTTCCCCTTTTCTGCTGCCCACTGTTTAAATATTTACATTTCATGAACATTTGTCAATGTTTACATTTTTTTCTTAATGTGGAGACTTCTGCCTAAGTACTTTAGTACTTTAAGACAAGAACATTGGGTAGAGGTGGAAGTGGGTGGGTGAGATATTATTATGGAGTTGACCGAGCAGTTAAGAGGCACTGATTGTTAATGTTGCTAATTCTAAAATATAGTTTGTATCTTATATTATCTTATAATCTTATATTTTCAAATTCAAATTTAATGTAAGTACAATTTTTAAGTCATTTTGGCAAGTAAGTTGTACCTTGATATAACAACAAAATGTCTTAAAAGGTAATAGTGCAAATTGGTACCAGGATTTTTTTCAAGTAAATCCTACAAGTTATTATTATTATTTGTATTATTTTTATTATTATTATTATTATTTGGTGATAAGGAAATACAGATATGCCAGACATGTAATAAATCGCAAGGTATAGTTCGTAAATAATGCAACGGTATCCTCCCCTTCCCACTTATCACATGGTACGGCCCACCACGTGCAGTGGGAGTTTACTGTTGACTGTGTTCACTGTGACTGCCTTGTTTGTTGCCACACCCCCTTGTTAGCACACACCTGCAACTTGTTATTCGTTTCACATATGTATGTGTATAAACCCGTGTTTGGTACCACATTGTTGGTCATTGTCAGATGTATCATGTCATGTAAGTGTTGATGTCAGTGTTCTTGTACCTATTATCGTTCATCATTTAAATCACACTGCACTAGCTTTTTATGTGTACCATATTGTTTATTGTTCATGTCTTGTGTAAATAAATGTCTGTCTTCGTCAAGAGAGATCTGAGGATTTCATCACCTTCTTTGAGGAGTAAGTTGCAACAATCCACCAACACTTTTCCTCTGTTCCCACTCTACCAACCAATGTTCATTCCCCTACATCCAACTCTCTGGCTTCTTTTTCTCATCTCTCCTCAGACAAAATTCTTCAACTCCTGACTTCCAGTAATCCAACTACATGTCCACATGTACCAACTGCATTCAAAACAGCCAGGGTGGTAACAGTCCTCAAAAAAGCCACACTTGATGGCTCCAACATAACCAATTACAGACCAGTATCACTTCTCTCTGTTCTCTCAAAAGCCCTTGAATGAGCAGTTCACAATCAATTATCTCTTTTCCTCACCCAGAACCAGCTGCATGATCCCTATCAGTCTGGCTACAAACCGGCACATTCAACAGAAACAGCCCTCATAACAGTAATGAAGAAACTGGTCTTCAATCTTCTGAAGTTCTCATATGTCACTCCACTGCTACACTCCCTTCATGGGCTTCCAGTAGCTGCCTGCATCAGATTTAAAACCTTGATGCTTGCCTACAAAGCCAAAAATGGACAAGCCCCTCCATACATGATGTCAATGGTCAAAGCAAAATCCATACCTCGAGTGCTTCAAACCTCAAGCACAGCACAGCTCTGCTTGAAATGCCATGCTTCAAGTCTCATGGAAGACGAGCAGCGAGACTATTCTCTGTCCTGGCACCTAGCTGGTGGAACAAACTTCCGCTTACTGTCTGGAGTCCCTTGCAGACTTCAAACGCAGACTGAAGACCCATCTATTTGTGGAATATTTAAATGACAAACTGACCATGCTCCTATGTTGGCTAACTGAAACTGTAGTACCTAATGTACAGCAGAGTACTGTTTATTGTGGTGATGCTGACTGCTCTTTTGTTGACTAACTGAAGCTCTAGCACTTATTGCTTATTGCACTGATTGTTGTATTTTGCACTTCTAGGCATCAGCATTGATATTTGTATTTCAACAGAATTCTAATTCATTGGTATCTTGGATACTAACCTACTCTACTGGCTAGGATGTATTCTATAAGTAAATGACAAAGCACTTTTGTAAGTCGCTCTGGATAAGAGCATCTGCCAAATGCCATAAAAGTAAATGTAAGAACAGTTTTTAGCCTGTGATAAGGTTACTAATCTCTTCTGAGAATTCTACATCATTAGTCTGTCTAAGATTTCTAGCATTTGGAAGAATCACAGATGAAAATACTGTGGAATTTTCTATTATTCTCCTTTACTAAATGTTGTACAATGTGTATTGTATTGTATATCATTTTACTGTATATGTATAACCTTGTATCTTATTTCACAGGATACAATTACCACCGACATGTCATATGGCGATAAGAAGAATCAATGTCAACATGAAAAGAGAGCCAAATCTCATACAGGAAAGATACCTACCACTCCATCATTTTAGGCTACTGTTAGCATTTAAGATCACTTCAGCATCAGATATATTCTTTTTATAGGGCATGAATTGTTCCAGCTATAGCAAGATGAACTATGCTGAATTATACTAAACTCTGCTGAATTATACTGATCTATGCTGATCAATGCTGAAATACATGATTGATGCTGAATTACACTGATCGATGCTGAACTGTGCCAAACTGAAACCTCCTGTGCTTTGGATTTATTTTTTGATGCCAAGAAAATAAACCAAAGAAATCCATAGCACAGGAACCAAGAGGACTATAGAAGGATGCTTCCTTCCCCTGTAACTAGCAAATAACATAAAAATCATGGAATGGTTAAGATATAGGTTTGAGAAAATATAAACTCTGAAAATACAGCATGGTAGCACATGCTCCCCCTCCCCCACCCCATCTCTCCCCTCACTCTCTCTCTGTCTCACAAACACACATTATCCAGCCAAAGATAAGCAATTAAATAACAATACTGATTATGAGGGAGAAGAATGTCTCATAGACAAAAGGAAAGAAAAACAGTGACACAGAGACAGTATTCCATTTCCTCCTTGCACCAGACAACACACACACAGATACACACAATGTATTAATGTAATATAAATACAACTGCATTCAGTATAATGATCTTTTACCTATACACTCACCCTGATGCCAGTACATGGTCCCATAATATTGCTTTGGTTTCTTACAACACAGACTCATATACATGCAGTCCTGCTTGTGTTGCAAAAACAAACAGCTCCCAATAGTGGCTTAGAATAATGGCTTCATTTTTCCCTCCTTCTTTCGTCTCTCTGAGACGGGTCATTCTTTATGTCCTATGAATACTGCATAAAGGCAGCCGTGTGCGCGTCCTAAGGGGCTTTTCCCCATGGCATTGCATTGCAAAGCAGACTAGGCCCCATTCAAAGAGCTCCCAGCCCTTTATTTGTGTACACACACAAATACACACAAATTTAAACACTAAAGTAAAAACATAAACTCTAGCTACATAAATATTGTACTCATATGAATTAAATGGCATCACACATTTATAGCCACAGAAAGATTAAAAATGCTGTAAAAATGTTCCTGCCCTGTAGTCTGTAGCCATTTACAGCACAGAGCTGGTGGTCACAGCTTTCTCATAAGCCTGGTCAGTTTAAGTCAGATCTTGCAATGAAATCCTGTGCTAAACATGTGCTAACATTATGAGGACAAGGCTTTTGTGGAGTTATAGTTCATTCTGATGCTTCAGAATGGCCATGTACCTGGAGCAAGCCACACCGAGCTCAGTCCACTAGAGCTTATACTTGGAATACAGTTAATAAGCTTCATTTATTGAGTTTTAGTTTCAAACGTATAGAGCACTGTGCCAAAGTAAATTAGCTGGTTGTTAAAAGTCACAAATATATGGCTTCTATGCCAGTCTATGGCAGAGATGCTCACTTTGTATGAGTCCGAGGATAAGTCCCGAATGCCTGGGGTGTGAATCTGAGTCAAGTCTCAAATATTCTGGAGTCCAAGAGTCCAACTCGAGTCGCAAGTCACATGAACAACAAAAATTTATGAGGTTGCTGGTCACATAAATGAACATAAATTCTCAGTCGTAAAGACTGAAAAGAATTTTAAAATGACACTGGTTTGCAAAATAACATTAGCTAATATAGATATGGCAGTAGGACAATGGAGCATGTACAAAAGCTAGAAATTCATTACTGTTTAAAATGATGTGGAGCTGACTAGAAAAGGTATGTATTACATATTGATCTAGCTGGGTAGCATACATTTTATCCAAACAACAGGTTAACTAGCTAGATTCTTGCTGTCCATACCATTTGGTGTGTTCAGATTTTGAGAATTTTTAGAAAGGAGAACTGCCACTCTGTAATGTCTTCTGCATTTGTAAGATTCCAAAACATATGGAAAATAAATGGTAGTGAATGGAACTAAAAGGCTAAAAATGAAAAATTCAGCAAGCAGTTTTTACATCCTACTGCCCCGAACCTGTCTGCTGTAGAAAAAAAAGAAACACAGATGTTTTCTTTGTTATTTTTAGTGTAATACATCTACTTCCAAAATTAAAGGAAAACCCTGGCCAAATAGAGAGAAACTATTTTAATTTGTCGTTTTTAGCTATTTACGCCATTCATTGAGGACTTTGTCAATACTCTCTAGGGTTTTGCAGTCAATTTTTGATATAACAGGAGGAATAGGAATTTGCCAGTGCTGCATGTAAGTTCATATAACTAGAACTTCGATGTCCGTCTGACTCAATTTTTGTATCCGAAGATGCTGACTAAAGGCTGTAATCTTTAAAAAAAAATATTTTATTTGAATGGTGGTCATACTACAAGGCAGGATTTGCTGGTAAAATTAAAGTCACAAGGACACCAATGGATATTCTGGTTGTATGTGAACAGGCTTGTACAAATATTTGTATTTTAATACAACTTTTATTTGGAAAACTGTATGTTTTTTCAGACCTAGTTCAGTAATGGTAGTTAGTTATCTACTGTATATGTTTGTGCAGGTAAAACAACTTTTACTGCAATGTTACTATTAAATCTAACATATAAAATAAAAACATTGTGTGGTCATTATGAGCTTTAATGTTTGTCCATTCCAAGCATAGCTTCCAAAACTCTAAATTTAAATGTCTAAAGTTGGTTTGCCTTGATAGTGAACATGGTCTTCTCTTTTCTATATCTTTTGGTGGTCTGTAAAAATATTCTAGCAATGCAGCTTTTCATATTTTAGTTGTACTTGTGTTTCTACAGTATTCAAACAATTGCTAATACTATCAATATGTCAATGGCTGCCACTCAGTGGACATAACCACAGAGATTCTCACTATCTGTGATGCCACGTGCATACCCTCTATTGTGGTGGTAATGTAGCTCCATTAAATAAAAAATAAAACTAATAAAAGCTAAAATTGATATAATTATAATGAACTAAATTGTACTGAACTACAGTAACTGAAATAAGCAAAGTAAGTAAAAATGAAAACTAAACTTACTTTTGCGGTCACTTCAGAGCTATGATACAGACTGCATGATTGTCAGTTAACTAGTGCAGTATTTCCTAATAATCTAATTCCTTTCATCTCTCTAAAAGTTTCTGTTTCACTTCGATTCTCCACTCATGTGTTCAGAATGAGGCTTGATTGGTGGTTGAGAAAGAGCGACTTGACATATTTGGCCATAAAAAAAAAATCTGGCCCAAAGCCCCTTCCTCCAGAGCAATAAACACTTATTGCTTAACCTCCCCTTCTATCCTTCTGTGTACACATTTAAATCCTCACTGTAGTTTACTGATTGGTTAATACAGCTGGTTGAAATTTAAGTGGTTGATTACAGAGCCCAGGGCAGTTACCAAGACCTTCCTTTAATAATAGCTGTCAGGATATAAAGAGAGTTTAGCCAAAGGGTTCTTAAAATAAATTGCTTACATCAGCTTTAAGCAATGTTGTATTCATAAAACTACTAATAGAGATTAGTGGCTAGTTTAGTTTTTCTGCCCTTCAAACCTATCAATACTGCACGGTCCCTGTTTGTGATGTTTTAATAATACTATATGATGATAGGGTTTTTTGCTGTTTTATATCTATGTGAAATGTATAAAATGAGTCAATAGTCATTCATAAAATGACTGTACATACATTTATGTTTTTTGGTATGAGAATAGTCAGCTAATTACAGAGTGTGTGTTTTATGTGGCACTGTTTTCTTACATGGCCATCTTGCTATACTCCAACCATTCTAGGATATACATTTGAAGTTACAGATATCCAGCTGCACTGTATCTTTGTGTGTGTACATAATAAACTACTCATAATCATAATCTGTTTTCACAAATACATAAATAAAATATTCAGTTAATTTTTCTTAAGTAGTACTGCTGCTAAGGAGACTTGACACTGTACAGATGACATTAAAACTTTGTTAAAGGGATATTGTTTTACAAAGGATATTTAAATATACTATGAGAATTGTATTTATTTGTTTAAATGAAAGAATCATGACAAGTTAGACTTGTAGCACATTTCACATACCCAAGGTTGCTTTACAATTTAAAAGAAACATAAACCAAACAACAACAAAAAAAAAAACTAACCAGAAGTAATTAAGAGGGATTGAAAGTGTTCCGAGACAAGGTTTTAAGCAGGCCTTTGTGATTTCATAGTGAAGTCAGATCTGGGGTTACACTACGTGAAAAACCTGTGTGACGGATACATCAAATCTGTTAGATGGACAACCTTTATTATACCCCAAACCACAAACACATACTCATACACCTTAAAGCTCACTCGTTCATCTCTTTGCCTCCTCCTTGTGTTTAGAGAAAAAAAACAAACTACTATTTCTTGATCTTTCTAACATAAATCACTTATTCAGTCAGAGTTGGAGCAGGGTCGCACACCTGATTTAGTTAAACCAGAGGAGGCAGGTTCTAGGGGCACAGCTAGGAATGTGATAAATTCAAAGGTAGACAAAGTAGAGAAATCGACAGCAGAGTGAGACAGGCATGAGGAGGCACTGAGAGGTTGTATTATTAAAAAAAAACCTGTGTACTGTTGCAGTTCCCTACTCAGCAGAACACACACACACACTTTCACTGCTTTCACCCTTTTGAGCTTAATGAAAAGACTGTCTACCAGAAAAACAAAAGTCAGAGGGAGAGGTAAAGGGAGAAGATTGAGAGAAAACAATTGGGAGCAGAACAATAGTGATGAATAGTTACATTCAGTCCTTACATGCTATACATTTTATATGTGTACAAAATGTTAAAACACTCCCATGTCTCATCAACCTGTTTTGATTAACTTATTGGGAGGCATAAAATCACAATAACACAGAAACTATGCAAGTGCAGTGTCTTCCAGTAATGGATAAGAGAATTAGGCCTTTCCATAAATAACCTGATAAAATTTTTCTGAAGACTATTAAAATTTAATTCAGTAAATTCTAAACCAGATGACATTCCATATTTACACTGGCCCATTTCTCCGTATATCATGTACAATCACAAACTCTATTTCTCCTGTTTGCTGTAATTTATTTGGTATTAGAGGAGGGATTGTGCATCAGTGCTCAGCACAGCATTTCCATTTTCCAATTAGCCTTGCTAAGCTAAAAGATGGGGAGGTAAAGGATGTGTGTCTGGAGAAATGAAAGACCCTTTTTGACGTTTCCCGAATCCTTCATGGCTGCCATTAATGATTTTATTTAGTATATTAGTTTATTTACAACTCCACCTTTTTGTATTTAAGCTCTTGTTACTTATGCCATAACATTTTTCGTATATTGTACTGGTGACTATGTTACACTGAAAGCTTCTATTGAAAGGCACACAGTGTGCTCTCTCTCTCTCTCTCTCCATTTCTCTTTATTACACACACACACAAATACATTTGCAGAGCAAAACACCATGACCAAGCATCATCAAACAGCACAGCAGGAAAGAAAGTGATGAGATTTTTATACCACCCAAAAACCACACACACACAGACATTTGATCTTTAATGGTCACACTACTGCCTCGCTTAGTAGAGGTTCAGAAACAAGCAATTATAGCACAGAATCACTAAATCCCTTCAGATACTCAACCCTAAAGATAAAATAGCATTTGGGCATGCCTGTTGTTTATATGATCAACAGGAGCAAGTAAAACTGATGAAATGCTTAATTTTTACCAGTTTCTTATTTTATTAGTCATTGATTAATATTCATGAATAGCACTTACAAAGCTCTTTGTAAAAGTTTACCCTTTATTCTTTTACTGTGCCATAAGCCTTGCTAAAATTCTAATCTCCACCACTACATGACAAGCAGCAAAACTGCTTTAGATCAGTGTAAACATGTCCACATGGGGCAGTGTCTGACCTTTAACTTCTCTGCACTTTCACCTCACTTTCTCAGCCAAGGGGGAAAAGGGATGGAAGGCCAGACACAAGAAAGAATGATAAAGTGCTTGATCCGTCTTTCAAGACTCGCTTTTAGCCACAGAGAGAGGATAGTCTGAGAGGGTGCCATGCTCAACTCTGTTTAGCCTTTGGCTCCACAAGGCTAAAGATATTACCAGAGTTAAGAGGGAAGATGTGTGGGAGGAGAATATAAACAACCTTGCTGCTTTGCTGTCTTTGTTTTCTCTCACTTTCTCCTTCATTCTCTCATTAAAATATAAAGTTCAGAACATGAAAGAAGTGGGGAAAATCATGGATGAAATAAGAAACACTATGAGAAAATTATGAGAAACATTACAAAGTGAAATAGTCATTACTCACTGATGAACAATTTGAGATCTCTGCATGTAAACACACCACTCAGCAACAGAGTAAGACCCATGAAACTTAACCCATCACCTAATCCAGTACTTGGCCTAGCACATAACACATACCTAATCCAATACCAACCCAGCACATAACCCAGTCTTACCTGCTGAAGGCACTGCCAAGTAAGGAATTTAGCTGATAATCAATACAGAGCCTGTGGAAACTACATGGAAAATTAGTAATACAGAACTAAACTAGACTGCTCATTTAGATCAAAGGAGATGTGAATTTATCATATAATATTATGACTTTTTGTTCATAAAATGTCATCATACTGTACTATCTCAGTCCATGCCCTGAAACAGTGTAATTGGCATGGCCAATGATTTACCCTCTCAATAGTTTCAATTCACTTTGATGAAAGATAGAATTACTAGCAGGACTATAACTGTCACGTTAGTCCCTCCCAGCTTCCGTGTTCCACAGTTTCCCTGTCATGTGTGTTTTCGTTCCAGTCCTTAGTTTCGTTTTCTCCATCCCTCGTTTGGTTTTCCATGCCTGTCATTACTTTCACCTGTTCCTCATTTCTTGTCTTGTTAAGTTAATGTATTTAAACCCTGTCTTGTTGCCTGTGCCTTGGCTGTTCATTGTATGTTTGAATGAATGGTTATTTGAATGTTTGGATGTGTTAGAAAGCCTGTGTGTGTTAGCCCATGTGATTCTAGCCCTTTGTTTTTCCTTACCTCCATGTGTTTTTTCCTAGCCTTCGTGTTTCTTAGTCTCAGAGTTTATCCTAGCCTTTATTATAGCCTGCTTCCCTTGTTTGCCTTTGTGTGTTTTTTGGTTCATAATGTATCCCCGTAATCTCCGCATTGGCTCAATGACCCTGGACTACTCCAATGACTACGACTCTGGATTTGCCCCTAATAAATCTCGCTCTTCCCCGCACTTGCATCCACCTGCTTACCGCTCAGCGTTACAATAACAAACACAGCATTGCCAAAGCCTATATGATACCCTTCATAATTGAAGACAAAAATAACAAAAAGTAACATTATTGACAGAAAAAACATTCATTTTAGAAATTATAAAAACAATCCATTATCAAATGGCACTGCTGTAATCAGTGCTCTCTCAGATGGTGTAATGATATATTGATGGCAATAGTGGCTGTGTCCCTCTCTCAGTTTTTCATATTCTGTCATAAGAACCTGAATATGACTTTTGAGTTTGTCATAGTTTCTCTTGATCATTTAAATTTGATTTTCACGTCCACCTCTCATGTGACTACATATTCTTTTTTTGACAACCAAACCTTTTCACGTAATTCACTCACTCATGGTGATTCTCCCTCCTACAGAAAAGTAAGATATATCATCAGTGTAAAGTGTCTGTGTGTAGATATGTGCTTGTGCGAGATACATCACTAAACCTCCATTGCCCTGACTGCCAGATCTGGGTTAAGTGAATATCACCCACTGCACTCCACACACCAGAGCCCTCTCTTGAGCTTTCTTTTTCTTTTTTGGGGGGAGGGGGGGTTCTTTTCTATTTTCATGGGAAGTCGTTTTAGTCCTTTTATAGAAGGTCATAAAATATATAGTGGATTTTTTAGCCTTTTGCATAACATTTACATTTTCTATTGTATAGCTGTGATGAGGGAGAAGTGTGAATAAAACATTCATAGCAGAAGCCATTTCTCCCGTGACATTTGGAGCAGTATCTATCATCATGCTTCTCTCTCTTTCTCTCCGTCTCTCTTTCAAACATAGCCAGGGGAGCAAATGATGGCACGTTGTTAAAATGTGGCCTCCACAAATAAAATTTTAGCTGTTTCTACATTCATGCCTGTTGGCTAGTCGATGAAGATAACAGAAAAGTCAAATGGAAATTATGCTTGTGTGTGTGTGTGTGTGTGTGTGTGTGTGTGTGTGTGTGTGTGTGTGCACGTGAGGGGACCATATAAACATACCACAGACTCTTTCACATATTTTCTTAAGTGTCAGATGTCTAATTACAATATTGCAGTGTTTCAATAAGTCAGAAAGTAAATGTGCAAAACACTTGATAAAACAGTTTTGGTGTGACAAATTTTGACTTCAGTGTAACTTGTTTAGGGGAAAATAAATAAGATATGCACTGTGTTACCTGATGTCTATTACTAAGGTATTACCACCACGCCAAAAAACTAATTGATGAAATGTATTTATTTTGCCCAATAACCAATTTTTTATCAGGCATTTAAATGCTAACCCATGCCAACACTGCCACTTAAAAATTAATTTTCTTGTCACAGTAAGCTTAAAAAAGGAACCTCACATACAGTGCAAACGACCTGACTTTACGCCTGTATGTTTAAATTACAGGTACAGTAAATAAAATATGACAACTGTCTCACAGACATAAAGACATGGGTCATATGTCTACTCGCGCGAGCGTACACACACACACACAGAGAGAGAGAGAGAGAGAGAGAGAGAGAGAGAGAGAGAGAGAGAGAGAGAGAGAGAGAGAGAGAGAGAGAGAGAGAGAGAGAGAGAGAGAGAGAGAGAGAGAGAGAGAGAGACTTGGCGAAGGGCACAAATTCTAGCCGAACAACAAAGGGCAGTGGCAAATAATTCCGCCTGTCGGAAAGGAAAAGTACACTCCACGTGCGGACGCCTCCGCTGCACGCGGGCTATCATGGCACCGGCGGCTTCTTTTTACGGGTCGCGTTCAGACGGGGAGGGGTGAGCGCACTCTCACGCACACTCTCCGCCATGCTTGTACGAGGAGGCTATGCTCTCGCTAATGCTCTCTGACCCCCGTGGCAGTTCCTTCTCCCTACACTGCGGTTGAAACTCCCCCTCTGCCAGATCGAGGCTTGCCTGCACTCCCTCTCTCCCCCCCCCCCCCCCCACCCCCCCACCAACCCCTTCACCGTTTCTGCCCGTCTCGCCAGAGCCACAGCTAGCCGAAGGTCTCGCAGGGTCGAGGGTCCTGCCCCGCTCGCTCCGTGTTCCACGCCTCGGCTACTGAGATCTACGCTCGCTTGCTTTGTGGTCCAGCATCGTTATCAGTGAAGAGCGTGACCCCGGACTTATCCGCGGAAAGGTATTCACCTTTTGTTGTAGATTTTTAAATTCACTAAGGAAAAAAAAAAAAGACACAAAAGCCGCGGGTTAGAGGTCCCTTGCCATTTGTCAGGGGGGATCAAGATTACAGCAGTTTCTTGCCGCTGAATGAACCTCTTTACGGTGTTCTACTTGGTACCAAACCACAAGAGTTCAATGTTTCATTCAAATATTGTGCATTTCTATATCGGCAGCGGCGCTGAAAGCGACGCGGTTATCTGGTAGTACGCGGTGTCACAGGTTCAATTTCATGCCTTTTCCTTTCTATGAGGCAAGTAATTTGACCGAAAGAATATTATATACTTGTAATATATGTGCTCCAGACTTAATTAATCGAATTTTCTCCCTTTCGAACCATTGAAGAGTTGAGAGCAAAAGGCTCAGGAAAGCAATGGTTTGTCTGTAGCTAAACCGTGCGTTTTAAATGCAGTGGCAGGTTCTAGCCAGCTAAGCTAGTTGCTAGCTAGCTAAGGTAAGGTAAACGATGGGTTTTGCAGAATACGCTACGCAAAGTAAGTGGGGTGAACATTTGTTTTATTACAGCTAGTTTTACGTGTCCGAGTGCGCCTACCAAGTTTATTGCAATCAAAGTTAGTTTATTGTTTTATATACACATCAAGCATGCATGCCTCATGTGTATAGTTTAAATATATTTATACTCTTTGGATATTTTGGTACTGAATTTGTTTTCAGAGGCCTGGGCAGAGAGGAAGGGATTTGTATAACTAACAAAGCTAGCATAGCGTAATTGATAGATTTTTATGCCTCACAGGGAAAGCACGAGATCTGTTCGTAAGGTAAAATTATAGAACAGTAATGAAACACTTAAAAAGTTACAGTGTCCCCCCACGGCCGACAACGTCCAGCTGTTGGAAACATTATTATTTATGTGTAAATACTTTGGATTTAACTAGTTTGGTTACTCACCTCCGAATCGTTCCGAAAGTGAACCAGTAGATCTGCAGTTGGTGTTGCATGAGTGACGGCATGTCTTGTATAAATGCTCGAGGCTGAGATGTCAACCCCGTACTGGCTACTGACAAGACCAACCTCGAGGATCCGCTGTCGGAACAGCGGTCTGAGAGTGACGGGGCAGAAGTCCCGGTTAGTTGCCCTCCAGGACTGCATGAGTGTGAACGATTTGCTGGTAACTCGTTTTGCTGTCCACTCGGTTTACATTTTTATCTGCTTTTCCACAGGAGCCTCCGCATTTTATGCATGATTGTATCGTATAACTTTGATAAGAACCAGTTTCGTGCATGCATGGTGCCACAAATATGTGATTTTTTCATTGTTTGAAACGTGTTTGTTTCATTTTCAACAGAGCGTTCAATAAACTGTAACTGAACGTTTGGCTGCTTAGTGAAGCTTAGACTTTTCATACTGTTGATTTGTGCTGCAAGTTTTTACTGATAAACTGTATTGACTCTAATTATATTTATTATATGTATTTCTATTTATATGTAGTTAATTATATATTTGTAAAGTACTTGAATTTGCATTTGTAGCATCGTTTTTTAAAAAGTAAATGGTTTGTACTTGGAAATCATTTAGATATTTCAGTATAAAATAAAACATAAGCAACTTGTACAAAAGATCTTTCTTATGTGAAAGCAATGATAATACAGTAAAATCAGTTAAAGATTTAAATGAGGCAAATGGGCTCTGATTCATCAGCAAAATAAGTAGATACATCAATGCATAAATGTCAGATTTTACATAAATAACTGAGATAATAAGATAATTAAAGTTTGGTTTTCCAAAGTGACAGAATTGGCATTGCTTTGTGAGGGGAAAGATGTTTACTTTATGATATAATGATTTTTTAAAAATATGACTTTCTTTTTATGATGAATGATCAGACATTAGTACTTAGCTTGTGGACAACACTTTAATTTATTAGGGAACCAATTTAATTTTTTTTCTAGGTTTAACGGATCTTATGGTTGTTTACATAGTCAGTATGAATGTACAGTTATTTTAAAATGTAAATGTATTCTGTTTTTTAATTTTATTTTTGTTTTGGAAAATTTCAAATATGTTGATATAACCAGCTTTCATTCATTTACTAATTTGATCCCATAGAGCTCATACGCTTTATTTTCCATTCTTTGTTCCAGGTACTGGTTGCAGGTTGCAGGTTCTGGTCAGTGACTTTGCAGGATGCTAGTTGTGTGGGCCACTCCAGCGTGCTGGTGAAGCTTCTCGTGTGTGACTGGGAGGAAAGATGGCCCACAGAATGCCGGCGCAGGGAAAAGTGACCATCTCGGTGGATGAGTACAGCTCTAACCCAACACAGGCCTTCACACACTACAACATCAACCAGAGCCGCTTCCAGCCACCCCATGTGCACATGTGAGTAACCTGCTGTGCATTTGTATGATGCTTCTATGCTGATTTATTGCAAGGACAAATGAGTAATGTGTTGTCTTTAAACTATTTATACAATACATTTTTTGAGTGCCTTGTAGTTGTACTGTTGTCTCAGTGCATTTTTAAAAAATTTCTTTGAACATCATGTTCCAAACTTGTATTTGCATATCCTTTTTACTCAGTGGTGATTTCCTGCTTGTAAGGCCTTTGCTGTGTTTAGATGTGTCTCTGCTGTTTGGCTTAGCACTTCACATAGATGCTCCAACATCAGTGCAGGACTTATGTTATTTACTGCATTATCATCTTCATAAACCACAGCCTGTCCCAAAATGAACATTATTTACTCAGACAGGTTTGTTGAAGGGAGCTTCTGGATCTGGACACTTTTAGATATAGTCTTAACAAGCTCTAGATAGGAAAGTGTGATTTATGCTGCTTTGCTGATGTATAAATATTGCATGTTGTTCTGTGTAGGCCTTTAGCTTCATCACTGCTTGACAAGAGAACATGGTGTTTATTTTAACATGCTGTTTTTTTGTTGTTGTTTTTTTAAGAAAAAAAGCTCCTTCTTTTTCTTCAAATGAACAGCATGTTCAAATGTTCAAATCACACTGTAAGACCTAGTGTGTCTTTTGAATGTGGCTTATCACAAGATTATTCCATTTAATCTACTCTGTGTAGTTGTTTATGGTTTGGGAGAGGAGTGTCTCATCACAGTGGATTTTCAGAACAGACACCTTTCAATGTCTATGTGTTCGCTTCATGGCTTTATTAGCCTGTAGAATTCACCCATGAACCATGACTGCTCTTGCATAAGAGAGCCAGATTGTATTACAGCAGCTTTTCTAATGTCTCCCAGTCTTTTTTCTACTGCTGTCTTTGTCTTTTTTTTCACACTGAAGCTCCCACTTACTACTGTAGTAACACGCACTAAATAAACATGGTAATTTGAGCTAATCTCATTATTTCCAATTGTGTATACATTTAGGATAACAGACGAATGTCACGTGTCCTCCCTCACCCCCTTACCCATTTCCTCTTTAGTTCTGTGAGTAACAGCAGACATTCTCTTCTGCTTCATGATTCCCCTTTTCTGGATGGTTATAGAATACTATGAGAGGACTGCCATGTTTAGATTTGGGAGATAACGATCTGATTGGCTGTGGGTTGGTGCTCTGTCAGGTGCATTTTCACATTATCACAAGTATGTGGCCTTCATTAAGGAGAGGGAAATGGGGAAGAAATGGAAGCACACAGGCCCCTTTCTGAAGCAATGGCAGTTTTAAAGTGCATCATGGAGATTTGTGATACTGTTGACTTGGGTATCATATCTAGGCACTGGCGTGGTCCCGCTCTTGTTCTGACTAAACTGATCCAGAGGCGATCTCATTCTGTGTATCGAGCACGTTCGTACTTGTTTAGAAGTCCCCCTTTTTTGTTTCTTTTTTATTTTTGTATTTGCCGAGCTAAAGTAGCAGAAAATATTGGCACGTGTGGTAGTGCTCACTACTAGTGATCATCAGGCATCCGATGTGCTAGGTTCAAATGGCATACCGTGTGAAAGCAAGAAGCATAGGCACTGATTCACCTCACTTCTTGTTTGACCTGATGGAGCAGACATAGACCAACATAGATAAGAGACTGTTTTCTTGACAATTGCTTGGTCTTTGTCCATCACAACTAGAGAGGTGTATGCATATAATTAGCATAGAATATGTTCTGTTTCTGAAATGTATGTGTGGAAAGATTCTTGTATCCTAACATGGAAAGATGAATTAATTCTTATTTGTTTAATTGCTTTACTATCTATAAAGACGTCTCCCTAAAGAAGCATTGAACTCCTTTAAGAGCTTAAGGTTCCTCTGCCTGTTTTATGTGTGTGTGTGTGCGTGTGTGTGTGTGTGTGTGTGTGTGTGTGTGTGAGTCTGTGAGTGTGTGTGTGTGTGTGTGTGTGTGTGTGTATGTGTGTGTTTTCTGATGCCTTTGAAATGAGAGAACCCTCGATTACACCCTCACAGTGAGTCAAGGTCATTTAGGTCAAGTGGCAGTTGATGTTGGGCAGGTCTAGGACATGTTTGATGTTGGTGGAGAAGCTGACCTGCCCCCACACCCCTGCATGGTGCTTGCTGTGATCAGGGTGATGTCAGCCCAGGATGCCAGTGGTGCAAAGCAATCTGCCCCTGACCAGTGAGTAGAGACTAGATATAAATGGACCTATTAGTCAAACACCTAACTGAGAAAGGCTAATAGTTAAAAAAAGAAAAGCTTTTAGAGCTCAGTAAGTATAATGCACGTGGGTTCATGCTGTCATTCACTACCCTGTTTTAATTCTTGAGTACCCTGTTTCTTTAAGGATAACCTGGAATTTTGGGCAGTCTGGTTTTGCATTTTCATTTAAATAAGCTGTTACATAGTTGATCTACAAAGACTCACATAGCCTCAGCCTTCCAGCTGCCTCACCAATTAAATCAGCTCTGAGGTGAAAAAGAACTCCGCTGAACTTTCTGCAGTGATTCACAGTCAGGTTATAAAGATTGGTCAATAAAAATTTAAAACAAGTCTCATGTGTTACTGCTTGCACTATACATTAGAATTGTAAAACTGTGTGTGTGCAAGTGTGCCCACAAGTGGGTATATACGTAGGTGCTGCAGGTCTTCTCCAAGGCATGTGTTAATGATAGCAGTATCAGATTAAGCAATTTAGGAGTGAAATTTAAGGGTGATTCTCGGATGAAGCAATTAGCTACAGTTTGGTGTGTTTGTCTGCTTAATTCTATGTGCCCTCTCTCCTCCCGCTCTCTCTTCTGTGCATGAATTTTTTGTGCTCTGAAGTTTATTGAATTAGTGCTGACATCTGAGGGGCTGCAGATAAGATATCTCTTCTTCTCTTTCCTTTGTCATCCCTCTATCCCCGTTTTATATCCTTCTTCTCTTATTTTCTTCTCTCTCAAAATTGGTGTATGTGTGTACCCATGTTTGTGTGTGTGTATATGTTTGCGTGTGCTTGTGTGTGTGTGTGTGTGTGTGTGTGTGTGAGAGAGAGAGAGAGAGAGAGAGAGAGAGAGAGAGATGTTGATGTTTCACCTCCAAGAGCAGGAGTTAAGCAGCATGAGCGGAAAGGCCAGTAAATATTTGTTACCTTGACGATTATCATTTTAATTTGTTTTTTACCCCCGGCATGGAGATTTTTTTTTTGCCCCTGCTTGTCCTACACATGCACGCACAAATGCATGCATAGCCCTGAGAGAGGATGATAAGATGGGAAAGTGCATTTCCTGTTGCAGATCACTGACGTGGTGATGCTCTCCCCATCAAAGGCTTGGCTGTAGGACTCTTTTCATAGCTCTGTGCCCCACATCTCCAAAACATGGCCTTCTGAAATATTAATATAGAGAACACTCTGTATAACCTCGCCCTCCCTGAAAAAAAATCCATACTTCAGAAAACGGCAGCATCCATAGAGAAGGTGAAAATTAGCACAGATGTGAGCTGATAAATCACAAAAACCAGGACACCTTTTGGCCTTTAAAAATCCTGCTTTTTACTTCTAAATATGATAGGTTATAGTAAAGCTGCCATCCCTATTCCTAATTCGCTTATTCACAATCAAGCAAATCATGCAATTTCACATGCGTTAACAAGTGTCAAGACTAAGCCTTTTCAACTTTTCCTGTTGGTTAGCAATCAGGGGAATGCTCTTTGACCTTCTGGGTCAAAGGCCCAGCTCTAAATTATTAGGCCATTGAAGGGTGAATCATTAAGTCATAATGAGTGTTGCAGAGGAAGGAGGCTTCAAGATAATTACTCCCCTGTCTTGCTGGGCAGCAGGTGGCTTGTGGGTATGCAGCACTTTGACTGACAGCTCCTCCTAGTCAATCTGATGAGGTGGGCATGGTGGTTGACCTCAGCAGGTTGAAGGAGAAATGGGCTTTAAACAGCATGTAGTGCCATTTTAGCTGTTTGAGTCCTTGAAAGCAGTGGACTCATAAATTATCTGTCTGTTTGCTGTCATTTCTTCAAAAATAATTGGGGACATAGGAATGGTTTTCCCTTTTGATTGTCAAAATGAAGGCAATTAAATAAAAATAATTAAAGTGTTGCTGATTTCTCTGAGGTTCAAATTTCTGCAGTTTCCATAATGAAACATCAGACATGTTTAGTTGTTCATCTGTAAAGTGAAGTGTTATTTTGAATAATTAAATAGAAAAGTGAATATCATGGTATTTGATTGTTATATATTTTCAGTAGGGGACTGAATATTATATAAGGTATATGATAAATTTGATTATTTTTTCTTCTTCTGCTGTATGGTTTACCAGATTTTCACTTGTTGGATGATTTGGTTAATAAATGTCCTACAAGGTTTTATGATTCTCTGTGTATATGTGGCATAAATTACCGTGGGGAGGTTTTAAAAAACAGCTCTGTTTGCATGTAATCCAAGTGTAGTCTGTTTTTTGTCTCAGGCTGTCATCTTTGAACTAGTTGATTGTGTGCGTATTGTCTGTTTCTAGAAACAGCCTGAGAAAACACAAGCTATGCAAATCAAAGATCTTTCATGTAGGTGCCCTTTCCACTCTGTATTCTTTTCCAGCTTTGTCTGTATGGCACATGTAATCAATAAAGGCTTTATTGAATATCCAAAGTCTAAACTCCATTGTGCAGAAATTCTGCCCTGCACAGGGGACACGGGCTATATTAAGGCATTCGTGTCATTCACATTTACATTCAGTTGTAGTGTGTGCAGATGAGAATATCTGAGATTAAGACCTATTTCTATTTAAGGCTGATTGTTGTCCTTTTGCTGTGAGCTTAGTGTTCATAGTGTGCTTTGGAAACAAAACAAAAGCTGTATCCTGTGCCAAAGAGGCTGTAAAGTCGGATAAGACTGCCTATCTGTCTTAAATCTCCGTTTCTCTTCCTGTCACTTGTCAGGTGATAAGATAAAACAGTAATATGAGACTACTTAATTTCAGATGTTTGAATCTGACTTTCAGGTATTGAGTAAAAATTCCAGATTGAATCAGAACTCTAGGTAATGGGTTGAGATTTCAGTTTTAACTTTTGCTAAATGTAGAATATAAAACAATGTATCATATAATGTAATGTAATTTAATTGTCATCAAAAATTAAAATGATTCCTAGAAGAGTTCACCCATATCATAATGTTTGAACAGTATGTTTGCAAATAAATGCACGTTATAATAAACCTTATGCGCCTTATCATTATAATTAAAGGATATGTAGTTGTTTATGTTAACACTGATACAGTATGCCTTTGGGAGGTGATGTAATTTTAACAAATATTAGGGTCTGATATAATATTTACACAAGTAAATATTAGTAATTAATATTATTGCTAGGCGTGGACGATATAAGAAAATATTTCCATCTTATTTTTTTGTACATTTTAAACAGGAATCAGCGTATCATGGTATATACTTTTTTACTGAATTGCAATCTAAAAATGATTACTAAACATCCCTTTTCACTTAAATTTAAGGGATGCGCCTTTTTCTCTCTCAAGCTCCTGGGGTTCACTGTGTGTCATGTGGGGCTGAGCAGTAGCCACTAAGCTGGCTTTGTTTTATCACTGGCCAGCTGAGCATGAAGCAGCTGCAGGGTGCACTGTGCTTCGGAGTTGCCTTTGGTGTGGTAGAAATGATATTATACAAACCACCCACCACTAATACCAATATGCAACTTCAGCTATAAGATCTTAATATTATTAATCTGTACCTGTACATGCTCTGAGGCAAGTATAATAGTAAAATGGACAATCTATAATGCAGTTCAATATACCAGTAACTGATATCTGATTCTACGAAAGGAGATTTCTGTTTTTGGAGTTGTGTAGCTGATTTTTAAAAATGTTTTCAGTACCAAATTATTTTAGTTTTTGGTAAAGGCATCAGGCTGGTGAAATGGAACATAACACATGATTATGAAAAAGATTACAAAAGCACATAAAATGCATCCTAACTTAACCATAGTAACATACACAACAACAACAGACCTTTTAGCTGATGTGAAATGTCAATAGAAATGTAGAAATAAACAACAAAAATGAGCAGGAATGTTGGGAAGATGCCATACAGTGGAGCTTCACTTCTTCCTTTGCAAAAGGCCCAGTCCTTCTTTGACAAACTGAAAATCTGGTACACAATTCCAAATCTCATTTAAAGTTATTCTATAAACTATAATAAAATAACCACAGATAAGCATCATTCAATAAAGGACTTTTTTAAATAAAGGGAAACTCTTCAAAGTCAGGAGTGATTTTCACACAGTATAGGTGACAGTCATTCTATAGCAGTGTAGCACAAAAGAATGAAGACTTTCCTGTTGGAAATTGTACCAGTTGTACCAAATTTATTAACTAGCTGGTCAATATGCTTTATATTAATGGTGGCATTTAATTGTGGACAAAATATTGTCTCTGTTCATTTTTACAAGTGATACTAAATTAGGTTTTAGACATATGTAGAATTTGTTACAAATGTTGCCTTCATGTGGTCTAACAATATTCGCTAACTTATATCATGGAGCTGTGTTAGCTCTGACAATAATACATTTTCACATGACCCATGTGAGCCACACAGTCGAGGAGGAGGCAGGGTGTGAGAGAGAAAGGAGATCGGCGCTGTCACTGCCTCTATAACTAGATCTACCGAGTCCTTTAAAGCAGATCTGAGCACCAAGGACCGAATTTAATCAGAGAGACAGAGAAAGAAAGAGTATTTGAGAGAAAGAATGTGTACGTGTGTATAAGTGTGTCTGCATGTTTGCGTGTGTGCCTACATTCACTTGCTGTTATTTGCTGCATTCAATCAATAATAAACAAATTTTTTGCTTTTTATTCTGCCCATCTCTGTTCTGGGAGAGTGGATTTTCTGTCGCTGTGGTTAATTTCAGATCTTACTTGGAACACAAAGACACATTCACACACACACACACAAACGCACACGTACAAATAAAAAAATTGGTCATTGAAAATGTCTGTTCCATAAAAAGTACTATTCTTTTCTTTTTCTTTCTTTCTTTCCTCATCTCTACTTTAGTTTCTCATCCCTGTACTTCAAATGTCCCTTTGCTCTTTTCACATTATTCTTGCTCCCTGTTTTTTATCTGCTCACACTGTTTATCATCCTCTGATTTTCTTGTGCTGTTTTTAGAGGTTTTCTTTGTATATGCAACTGATTCCTGCTTCTTTCCCTTTAATGGCACATCTGAGAGAGAGAGAGAGAGAGAGAGAGAGCGTGTACATGTGCATGTGGTGCGCGTGTGCATGTGGTGTGTGTGCGTGTGTGTGTGTGTGTGTGCGTGCGTGCGTGCGTGTGTGTGCTCGCATACAAGGCTATGTGTTTTCACCCTGCTCCTCTCCTAAAGGGCCTTTATATTTTTAGTCAGACAGGCGCTGTAAGTGTTAATTAGAGCGAAGGGTTTTCTTGGGGACTGACAGCCCCCTTTAGTAATGAAATAATAGTGAAGGCAGAAAGTGCTGCTTATTGCATGTTGCTGACTTCAATTACCACCATGTCTTTTTCCCAGACATGAAGAGACTCCCCTCCCCATTTTTTCCCTGCAAACAGTATTTGGAAAAATAAATGAAAAGATGTCCAGTTGAAAATTGTTCTAAATAGACAAAATCTCTACTTTTCTTCAGAGGCTACAGAAGCCTTTAGCTCCTCTTCTTCTTCTTGTTCTTCTTTGTGTAAAAATGGCTTTCAGTGCAAATAATTACACACATTTCAGACCCTGTTTTTATAATCAGTGCAAATGTGAAAATAAGATGCAAAATCATTACGTTGGTGCATGTGGGTGTGGCAGTTTTAACATATAACAGACATTAGTATTTTTGTTATGGTCTGTGCAGGCTGTAATCTGGTGAATAGTGGCGCAATCATAAAAATGGCTTGTCTACAATGACTATATTATCAACAGGTGTGGGTAGGCGTGTTGCTACATCATTCAGTCAAACCAAAGTCTTCATTTGCTTTAAAACCAGAAACATTTTCTTAATTGTAGGGCCACAACAGCGACGGAAACACCCTGTGTATGGTCACCTTTGTAAAAAATGGACACAGATACTCCTACAGATGATGAAAAAATAGAATTTTTTCCCACCTATAGATAGTATAGGTAGTAAAATATATGATTAGATTTCACAATGGCAGTGCTAGAAATAACTGGCTGGCTGACATAACTCACAGCAAATGTGTTTTTAGTATGTTTGTGGGTGTTCATTCTCATGTATGAGCACTCTAGAACAGAGTTTGTGTATTGGCTAGCTGTCTCTATGATGGCAATGAATTCAGTGAGTCTGGATATAGTTTTATTAGACCTTTTATTGATTCCAAAAATATGTTATGTGATGTTCCATGCTAAAGGCTCACCAGCTGTCTGATTCACAATTGGCACCCACAATTTACTTATTTTATTATTTGTTACGTCATCATCATTGAATCATTGTCAAGTGTTTAGTTTCTCATTGCGTTAAATATCCTATTTATATTAAAATGGTGTGACATAATGTACATCCAGAGTGTGAGAAATAGGACCAAACTTTTGAGGTTTCGCTTAAAGTCAAGAAAATTCAATTTCAGACTTGGGTCTGCTCTAAGAGTGGGTCATGGGAGGTGGTAATGTAAGATCAATTTTGGAGCAAAGTGGGTTTGAAAATAGCATTGCACTGGCAGATTTCAAATGTCACACCTCCAGGTGTGCCACTCTACCCACACTAGTGCAGGCACATTCATATCTGACCATGAACACAGCAACCTGATGCATTCATCCCAGAGAAACTGGTAGTTTTGCTTAAACTTCAGATGTACACATCCTACCTCCTATGTAGAGGAAATACTGCTGTAATAGATGCAATAATTGTGCATCATTATTACATTTCATGTTATGCCACTTTAAGAATTTCTCCTCCCTCACCCCTTTGTCTCTTTTACTTTAATTTCCAGGGTAGACCCCATTCCGTATGACACTCCCAAGCCCAGTGGTCACACGCGCTTCGTGTGCGTGTCGGATACACATTCTCGGACAGATGGTATCCAGATGCCGTATGGGGACGTGCTGTTACACACAGGGGACTTCACGGAGCTCGGCCTGCCCTCCGAGGTCAAGAAGTTTAACGACTGGTTAGGTAAAGATCTGCGATTAAGTCTCATTTGACTTCTAGGCAGTGTATGTCAGACCCTATTACGCACACACGCATCCACCCCTCACCCCCATCCCACAACACTGTTCTTGCTGGCATGTGGAAAATTCTTGGGTTCCAGAGTCTCAGAGCCAACCTGTCAAATGTGTCTTCCTTCCTCCCTCAGTTATACTGCTGAAGCACAGCTTAAATAACATATCATAATGAAAATGTTTGAACTTTTTTCCATAGGCCTCCTATTGTAAATTGATACTGCAATGATAAGACTATTTATCTGTTTATTTACCATTCTGATTTAAACACAAAAATAAACACTGACATCCTTTTCATAAAAGGGGAGTACTAAAAGAAAGTAGTTAAAGGATTCCAGACACACAAGGTGGTTTAGAAAAACTTTTACATCAGCTTGGCTCCTTTCCCAAACGGTATGAAAGTGCCAAGTGTTTGTTCCTCACCTGCCAGGCACCTCATCGTCAAACTCAAGAGAAACGGCAAGTTTAAGTTTTGTATTAAAATCAATGGTTTCTACAAAATCACATTGCTAACTAGTTATTGGTCCTTGAATGGAAAACCTCCTCAGGAGTAAGCCAACCTTTAAAGAATGAAAGTGTTTTTTTTCCTTGCCTTTTTCTTTATTCTGTGATAAAACCATTTTGTCATTTGGTCTTAATGTCTTTAGCAGGAAACACATGCTGGTTTCAATTTTGTCTTAATTAGCTTTCACCATCTTTCTATCTTTTTTTCCCCCAGGTCTCAATTATTTAGCGCAGTCTTATAAAAGTAGCTTTAAAGGGTGAATTTTTGGTACATGCTCTATTTTTCCCAAATTATGTAACATTCTGGTTTATTTTTTCCCATTTTGTGAGTCTCTTTGAAAATGATCTTTTATTCTTTTCTTTGTTCTCCTCACCAGTAATCAATCATATGTATTGTCACGTGAAATAAAGCAGAAGTCTTTTATTGCATTAAATAAGTTTCAGTCAAAATTTCAGACTGAATTTATTTCCAGCTTGCCGTCCAAACAGATGAAATCACATTTTTAGTCCAAGGTATCTCAAATGTCAAAATTTCCTCAGCAGAGGAATCCTATCTCCTCACGGCACCTATCAGTGTGCTGCTTCCGCAAAGGCGTCTGGCTGTCTTCACCACGCTGGCCCCTGCACCTGTCATTCTCTGGCAATGCCAGACAGTTCTGCAGTGGGTGCTGCTTACAGTCGAGCTGAGAGCTTAACAGTTAGCCACTTTTAACAATATTTCGGTAGCCATCTTACATTTCTCTTTGGTCCTTCGTGTCCTGATTTTTGCTGTGCTTCGTCTCTTCTCCTCCCTTTAGCAGCATTTTCATCTATTGTGTTTCCCCTGCTCCCTCACTCTCTTCTGCTCACATTTTGATGGCCTGTCAATGCAGGGTTTTGTGGGGGCGTGTCAGAAAGACAGAGTGTCTCGTCTTTAATGGTGCACACAATCTTTCTGAGATTAAAACATCAATCCTGGCTAGCATAGCGCTAGCGTAGCAATGGGCTAATTTATCTCTTTAGAGGGCTCTGATGCGTGACGTGCAGTCATTAGTACTGGAGCTAGTGTAAACATCACACTGTAATATCATCATACATATTCTCTGTCTCGCTTTTACACACAGAAACACAGACCAAACTCTTCTATCCAGCTGCTGACAGAAGACCTTTGTTTGTTTATTTGGTTTTTACAATCATTCTTTTAAACTGTTGTTGTAATACTTAATACAAATACCTTTTTTTAATAAAATAATTTTTCATTTAATAATTTGTAGTATGAAGACCTCACCCTTATCCTGTCAGACTTGGTAGGAACCGACTGCAGCATTTGCCCTTCTCACTAAGCGTCTCATAAAGCAAGCAGCCTTCTGCTCAGTATAATAGAGCAAAGGGTAAAACAATCAGAGCTCAGACTCCAGCATTTTTACCAATAGCACTCTACTGTAGTACACACTGTCGCCTGAGTTATTAATACAATTTTTACATTTGGACTTCGCTGCATCTTTATGTAAATTATGCCACTGGTTTGGCAGCCATAAGATAATATTCTGCTGAGGGGAACTATATTTAACACTAACATGAAGGCAGTCTGTGGAAAAGATAAAATAAAGAAAAAAAAGTGAAGTGTCTAACATATTTCCTTGTGTGCAACATATATCTTTGTATAAGATAGATATATGTGTCTAACTTTTTTGCAGGCATAAAATCTCTCTCTCTCTCTCTCTCTCTCTCTTCTCTCTCTCTCTCTCTCTCTCTCTCTCTCTCTCTCTCTCTCTCTCTCTCTCTCTCTCTATATATATATATATATATATGTATGTATGTATGTGTGTGTGTGTGTGTGTGTGTGTGTGTGTAGTTTGTATGTGCATATATGCTCACCAATCACTTTACTGAATCATTTATAGCCCATCTGTTCTCATGCACAATTTATAACCATCCCCCAGTCTTTCATTAATGGTCAGTTTCTGACCACAGAACTGCTGTGCTTGGTAAACTTATACCAACTCATCACTCACTGCTCAGAGTGAAGAATGGGCCACCCAGTCAGCAGCAGTTCGTACCAGAACAGACATGACTGTTGTAGAGAGCTGAATCTGGAAATCTGCACTCTGATGAATGTAGGAGTTTCACACATAGGTAACAGCCACTGCCCATTTCAGCTTTTACACCAAATTCATTTTCATGCATTTATTGTGCATAATGACTTCTTTTGCTCTATAACAGTACGGTACCAATGCAGAAGTGAGAGCTCTCTCTCTCTCGCTCTCTCTCTCTCTCTCTCTCTCTCTCTCTCTCTCTCTCTCACACACACACACACACACACACACACATACACACACACAGTCACATACATGTGCATGCTCACACAAACAGTAATTTAGGGCTATGCTGGAGTATGGGGTCCAGGGAACATGCTTTAGGTAGCTGACACCTGGCAGTACTGCAAATCATTCTAGTGGCACCATCCTTCCCCCCATTCCAGTCTAGTGAGAAAGTGGATGCCTTCCGCAAAGCTGGACTCCTGTATCATGTGGAGGTGGGGTGCATGTAAGGAGTTGGAGAGGGCGATCCTTCTCTCTTTCTGTCTATCAGTTCCCTTCCACACATGCACATACCTTTTCATTTTTGGTTTTTTCCAGCATGTAACACTGTCAGTGTCTGAAGGTGTGTGTGGGGGTGGGGGATGGGGGGTACTGTTTCCTGTGTAATGCTCTGTATTTCACATAAGAGGTGTGTGTGTGTGTGTGTGTGTGTGTGTGTGTGTCAGCCAAATTCACATTTTTATTGCCTATTTCATTTTGTAATCTGGCTTCCAGTGGTATGAAGAAATGTAAGACTATTGGAATAAAATAATTTAGTTTGTTTCAAAGTAGAGATGACACAATACCAGTTTTTCTGGTGCAGAACCAATACTAATATCTTGCATTTGAATGTAATTTGAATTAGTTGTTTGGGAGAATTGTTTTGTGTGAGATGTATTATATATGCTACTTTCCAGATACCATACATGGATATGACAGATAAAAAGAAATAGAATGATTAAAAACTTGTTTATAACACTAAAGGATTCAATTTTTCCATCCATTGCCTTACAGTCAGTGTTTCTTAGTGAGCTGATATCATCACCTGCTTGGTTCTCAGCTTTACTGTATTCACCCTCAGCACACACATCTACCATAATGGTACTCATTACTGAGGTTTACCTGCAACTCATTGCAACCCACTTCACCATTATTCTCCCTCTCTCTTTGTCTCTCTCTCTCTCTCTCTCTCTCTCTCTCTCTCTCTCTCTCTCTCTCTCTCTCTCTCTCTCTCTGGTCAATACGGCTGCCTCACTCACTCACTACTGAAATTCACACTATAGTTCATCTGCATTTTTCTTTTACTGAATACAACTCTAATTCCACATCAACTTAATAATAACCTTATAACTATTATTATGAATTTCATTGGTAAATCGCCGTTCTGGCAAACGCACTAAATAAGAAGATAGAATTAGACTACCAGTACTATGAGTCTCTCTTCACTCGAGCTCTGCTTAAACCAATAGAAATGTAATCTGATAATGTTTACAATATGGCAATTATTTCTAGACAAACAAAATATATGAAATCTAAATCTTAATTCAAAATATTAAGTCTACCTTCTTAAATCCCAGCAGGCGAAAGAAAAGTAGCGTTTTGTCCACTTTTTTTTCCATGCGGCTTGAATTTACTAAAGCCATGGAGTAATTGCTAACTTCCTGAATTTTGAGAAGACGAGTACTTTATTAGTTTGGTTATTATTTCTCATCTCTGGCTCTGGTTCTGACAGGTTTCCGCTGCCATGAATTTCATTTGCTTCATGGTCAAACTTTAAACGTCATCGTTTTTTAATGAACGGATTGAGAAAACAATACCGTTGGTCGCGGATACGACATTGAACAGTGCTAAAACGCTATTTTGTCTCATTTAAATGCTCTCACTAGAAGATAGGTAGCCTATTCCCTACACTGCGTGGATCGCAATGGAAATTACAAGTGTGTGAGTGCATGGATATTTGCATTTAAACATAATAGTTTTTAATCGTTAATGTGAAGAAAAGGCTACTTAAACTCTTAACTTCATAAACTGTGATCAAACTAACCCAGCTTTCATTTGACCAAGCCTAGTTATCATGTGGCTTGCTAAATCTAACCTGGCTGTTATCACATACGTTTCGCTGCTGTGCTATTTTCAGGCTGGATATGTGCTGGTATCGGACCGGTTTTTTCACCAATATGTGATCCAGCATTTGGCTGATATCGGACTCGGGCCGTGACATACGTGATATTGGATTAGTGCCCTCTCCATTTCACAGCGAGATCACTATTTTCTGCCTTTTGGTTTCGTACAAATGTAGATAGCAAACTGTGTTGACTGTAAATGGTTGTGAAGTGAATAGAAATTGAGCTTTTTCTTTTCACTGCCAAAGCGAGGTGATCAGCTGCTGTTCAGCTGGGGGGTTTTACATGTGTGACATGCATATTTCCAAGGTTGTGCCTCCATCCGATAATAAATGCGTGCATATAATTCCTTTGTTGGGGAAAATTCACTGTGCAGGTCTGAACACCAAATGTGATTCTCCTTCCTCAGCCTTCTCTTTTCTTTTGCACTTTTCTTTTGTCTTCATCTCTGGCTTTTTTCTTTTCCTACTAGGTTTTCTTTTCCAATCACAACTTGCGTGCTTTAGTCTAAATTAGAGTTTCTTTTCTGTTGGTCTTGGGAATCAAATACTGTGTTGTCAATAGAATGGATGGTGAATGGGTGGTTAAAAATCATTGCAGGAGAAATTGTGAGCTGTAGCCTCTCTTTTTTCTATATCTTTTGGCTTCTGTGAAGCTTAAACCAATGTGTTTTATTTAATAACTTCTGTCCTGTTTAATATGCAGGATAGAAGTTCCAATTTCACTGATGAAACTGCTAATGTTCACTTTTTTTAAACATGTTTTTGTGATGATTCTAAAATTCTAAATGGGGAGAAAAATAAGCTTTTAATTATTTTGTACTTTTAAAGCAGTCCAACTACTAGACCTGTGTGCTTTTGTACTGGGTATTTTCTAAATTTCAGCTGGCATTTTATCATCTCCATCCAAAACATCAAGGTATGCTGTTATCACTACTGATGATGCAATTACTTTCTGAAGAAATAAAAAATTGTGGTAGGTTGTAATAAATAAGACACAACTATCAAACTCTTTCTTATGCCTGTAGTTCTTTGGTGATCTATACTCATGGTGAACTTCTGTCTTCACTAATTTGAATTTAATTATCCAGTGTTGTGCTATAACAAGATCCTGTCATATGTAATTAAAATAATAGGTTTTTCTTAAAAAAAACACTTCCAGAGTTTTCAATAAACTACTAAGCACAATGATTTCATATGTTAAAGCTCTTAAAGAGTGACCAGTTCAAACTGCAGCTTACATGAATCAGAAAGTTCTGTAGCACATAGCTTTCCACTACATAGGCCTATGTTAAAGTTTCATAGCTGCCGACTGGTTTTGAAAACTGCATTTTGATGGCAATAAAATGTGGAAATTGTGGCCTGGCTGGCAGGAGCAGGTGCCGGTGGGCTATGATTGTGTTATGGGTCCTCAGCTTGCTCCAGCAGCTGGCAGGCAGCAGATCCAGTAGGGATACAGACTCAGTCTGGAGACACAAAAAAAATGGAAGATAAATGCAGGAGGGCCCGTGTGTGATTGTGTGTGGACTACAGAATGTCTGTGCTTCATTATTGGGTTACACTGAGAGGTATGTCTCTTACTAACTCAGTGATACAGAGAATACAGGATCTGTGCTGGCCCCAGTGTGAGGAAATTAAACTGCTGAAATCTGTTTTCATATAAAATCCTTATTATTTGTTAGAATAATATTTGCACCTTTCTGCCTCCTGGTTTCTTGCATTTTTAAAGCATTCATTTCTCCATGTGAAGATATAATATAGATTTAAATACTGATAAAATACAAATGAACAAAACATTCATCTTTAACAAAACACAGATAAACATATATTGTCTAAATGAAACTGAAACATTTTGTAAAAATAAAGGATAGGCACAAGGAGGCCCTCATCATTCTGAGAGCATTCAGACCAACCTCAGACATTTGCATGGCCTCTCATGCTGGAGTAAATACAATGTGATTCAATTTGGGTCATTTCACAATCAGAAAATATTTACAGTACTTGGTAGATAAACAGGTCTTATCCAGATGGATTTGGGCCTGGGAATTGAATGCATAACTTTGTGTACCAGATGAGCCACACAAGCATGTGCTTATGCATTTGTGTGTAGCAGGTACAATCCCTGAGTTAGAAGTTCCCCTTTTAGCCTCATCCAAATATACCCTGACCCAAATATAGCCCGAGTAAAAATGTAGTGGGACAAAAAGGAAGGCCAGAGAAATGGGAATCTGACTTCAATTGATGTTTGCTGCTGTCCAATCCAGCCGGTGGGCTTTAGCTCTGGTTGCTCTAGAAGACAGTGAACAGATGCTGGGAGGACAAACCAAGCTTTTCTCCCACGGTCATAGTGGTCATAGTGCCCTCTCATATCACGAGTTCTTTTCTACCTTTCACATAGTTCAGCACATTTTTCTCTTTGTATAATGGCAAGAGCATAAAAGACTAGCAAAAGGACTGCACAGTAAACTATAAACTGCAAGTTTGAAGGTTTTGTGTGTGTGTGTGTGTGTGTGTGTGTGTGTGTGTGTGTGTGATTGCAGTTTAGAGTGGAAAGGATAAATAATTCTTCAAGGTTATGCTCTTGCATTTTCCACCAACAGTTATTGTCAGTGCATGAATTTTTCTGTTATAGGCACAGATTTCGATTTATGATTATTCCACAGTACATCAACATACCAACTGTTAGTTGTTTAAAACTGTATTTTAAACTGTTTTTAAATTTTCAAAGGTCTTTCAGAGTTTATCCCTCTTATGCATGGCCATCTGGTCTTAATGGTCAGTGGTAGAACCTAATATAAACTATGCTTATCATGTGTGCAAATGATTATTATACTTTCAGAGCTGCCCTGCATTGATTTCATAGTGGATGACAAGCTAGATAGAGCTCTTAATGCTCACTTGGAAAAATGCATCTCTTTGGCTGTGTACGCAGGGACTCTGCCATATGAGATTAAGGTGGTCATCGCCGGGAACCATGAGCTCACCTTCGATAAGGACTTCATGGCTGAGCTCGTGAAACAGGATTACTACCGCTTCCCCTCAGTCTCCAAGCTCAAACCTGAGGATTTTGACAATGTGCAGTCTCTCCTCACGAACTGTATTTACCTGCAAGACACAGATGTCACAGTCAAAGGTTTTCGAATATATGGGACGCCATGGTGAGTTCACTTTTGATTGGTCTTTTTACGTAAATTTCCTTGAGTTAGGATTACCCATTGTTCATTTGTCTGATTCTAACTGTGATTTAATAAAGTACAATAACACAATAATAAGGCAGACTTAACTTTTTGCTTTTATTGTTGTTATTATCTTTACATTGATCACAAATGGATTCTTCCCCCCTCATTTGCCCACTCACTTAATTTCATTCAGAGCTGTGAGTTGGTGATCAGCAGGGTTTCCAATTAGAAATGTGCACCCACAGACATCTACACAGTACTTGCTGTCTTCATGAGTGCTCAAGCACCTTGTTTGTGTGTATGTGTATGTGTGACTGTGACAATGGTCCCCTGTACTGGTACCGTGCTCAGATTTCAGCTTCATACTAGCAGGTTAAGTGATATGTGTGTTGTCTGTGTACTGCTGGCACAAGGAGCTGGCATAGACCAGGGCTTTTGTAGTTAAGGGAATATCTTTGCTTCTATTCTGCTGGGGAAACCCATTCCTCTGCTCCTTAACTTACCATTTTTTCCATGTAGTTTAAAATAGAATTAAAAAATACATCCTCCATCCATGAAGAGTCAAACCAAGACAGAATTTGTATTTCCTGACATTTTCTGTTTATCCTTTTCCTGTCCTTAGTTACTAGCTTACTCTTGTTTTTTTGGGGGTGAATCTTAAAATAACTATTTAGATCATGGTGTTGACCTGTTGCGGGTTATAATTAGCTATGGAGATGGACTAGATCAGTCAGAGATAGCTGGAGAAGGCCTTTCTCAGACGCTGAGGAAGGAGACCAGTGATGGGGCCTCAAGGAAGGAAGCCCCCTGTGACTGTTTAGTGTGAAAGCTGCTAAATGTGTGTTGTGACAGCTTGAAGTCCGCAGGGAGACTGCAGGAGCAATGATAACCCAGAGCACACACACACACACACACACACACACACACACACACACAGATGGCCCCCGGACTGGTCAGTCTGTCCAGCAGTATGAGGTCTCACTTAGACAGCCTGGGTAGCCAAGTGTGTATGGTGTGTGTAGTGATCCTGCGCTCAAGATTCTCTATAACCACCTCTTATGGGACATCTTAATAATATCAAAGTCAGTGTTTTATTGGCCATAGAAGAAATGGAAACAAATGCTTTTCACTTAAACTTTGGGATACCACAGTTCTGCTCTGTGGTGCATGATCTGCTTAACTGGACAGAATGATTTTCTTGTGTTTGCCATTTAATGTATAGATCTAATAATTGTATCATTGAATACAAATGACATTCCATGCAATAGGCAAAAATGGGAAAATATTGATGATGTTTACTGCATCTTATTCCTTAACAGACAAGCAGTCATTTTCATGTACTTTATTTATGGATTTATGATAATTGTCCATTTACATTTTCATGCTTGGGTGAGTACGAGAGAAAAAGGGAGACAGAGAGAGAGAGGTGGTGATGATGATGATGGTGTGAACAGCAGATGCACTGCCCCGCTGACCCTGGTAATTATTATGTGATTATTTTACACACATTGTGAGCCACTCCTGTGGAAACATACTGCACATCATCTGGCAGGTTGAACCAGATGATTGGCAGTGAATATCCAAACCATAATCACATGAGACATGTCAAAGTTATGTGTGTGAGGGCTAAAATATTTGTGTTGCTGAAAATAATCGTTGATGTGGCAGAAACTTGGATGTGTCCAGAAAAGTTGCCAAATGCTATGTAAAATTAACTTTTACCTATGTGGATTTAGCTAAAGAAGACTATTTATCTCATAATAACTAGCAGTTATTAATTCAAAACAGATAAACAGCAACACAGTTGGCTTACATTAATAAGGTAAGTAGCTGCCAAGGTTGCACAGTTGGCAGTTAATAATAAAAACATGGGTCATGCTTGTTGTCTTCTTGATGACTGGAATTCCTTTTATTCTAATTAGGAAACAGAATTTAACAGCCATGAGCACCTTTTGCAGTCTGGTCACATCAATAGTAATAGCAAAATAAAGTTGCACTAGAATTAGGCCCCTAATTTCATGTTTTGTCTCTGTTTAAAAGAAAATAATTAGTTTAGCATTTCTGCCATATTTTTTTATATGACCTGCTACTTCCTAGACCCTCAGTTACCAATACTTTAAGCTGACTAAAGCTGGGCTTGCACTGTGATTTCAATGGACTTTTAAGACATGTCAGCCTGTACAAGATGATGACTGTAAAATCTTGGCAGAATTCTATGTCTGACTGGGTGATATTGTCTGTTTTTAAAGTCAGACTGTATGATAAAAAAAACTCTAATGATAGATGGATGATTAAAGGAAATTACTACATTCGGCATATATTGTAATTTGACCTATTGCAGCAAAATCAGGCCGACTGTTGCCCAGTGTGAGTTGCAGGAGGTGCAGGTTGTGTCAGGAGGGAGGGCTGTGAGGGGAGGTGAAGGCTGTGTCAGGAGGGAGGGCTGTGAGGGGAGGTGAAGGCTGTGTCAGGAGGGAGGGCTGTGAGGGGAGGTGAAGGCTGTGTCAGGAGGGAGGGCTGTGAGGGGAGGTGCAGGTTGTGTCAGGAGGGAGGGCTGTGAGGGGAGGTGCAGGTTGTGTCAGGAGGGAGGGCTGTGAGGGGAGGTGAAGGTTGTGTCAGGAGGGAGGGCTGTGAGGGGAGGTGAAGGCTGTGTCAGGAGGGAGGGCTGTGAGGGGAGGTGCAGGTTGTGTCAGGAGGGAGGGCTGTGAGGGGAGGTGAAGGCTATGTCAGGAGGGAGGGCTGTGAGGGGAGGTGCAGGAGGTGTCCAGTTTTTCTAGAACATCCTGCTGTCTTTGTCAAAGGCCCAAGAGCAGACCTTGACCTGACCCTGGAGTGCCTTTGTCAAGGGGAACTCACACACACACATACACATAGCACACATACAAACACAGTGCAAGACACTTTTGAACTTGAAAAAAGTATGACAAGAATAAGGCTGAATGATGAATGTCAGCTTTATTCTGCTTAATTGTAACTATTGCTGATTCTAGATCTACTGCTTCTTAAATAAGTGAAATATGCAAGACCAGTGTTAGTAAATTAAGGATGAGAATTTTCAGTTGGGTTTCAGCAGACCCTCAGCTAGCCGTTTCAGGCTGGCTGACCTGTGGTACTGGAGGTCAGTGGGTTGAGGGGGTATCTGGCGGTGTTGTGGAATGAGTGAATGCTACAGAGGATTGTGGTACACGGGTTTTAGGGGCAGAGAAAACTTGTGTGGCTTTTAAAAGCACATGATTGCTCTAATCTCCCCAAGGCCGGCCCACTCTTTATGTCCCTATGGTTCAGTCATCATGTGACATGCTGAGTGGGGTGACCTGCCCTTCTCTCCCAGGCTGTCAGTGTGGGCTTGGTGACTGGGGTGGAGGTTGTGCGGGGGTGGAGGTGGGAGAAGCTGCAAGTTTCAGATCGATGGGAGATCAGCTTCATCTCATAACTCGGTGCATAACCAGAACATAAATCTTATTGGTGGAAATTCCTATAAGGTCTGAACGATAGGGTAAATACTCACATGCTCATGTTTATTCATGACTGTGAATGTGAGGGCTGTAAGAGCGTGTGTGTGTGTACTGGGTAAATATTTCTCCATGGCTCTAATGGACTACAGGCGCCAGGCTCTCCTCCCGCTTGTGTTGGCCCACTACCCTCTGCCTACGTCCACACACACACACACACACACACACACACACACACACACACACACACACACTTTGTGAATAATTCCCAACTGCTCATAGTGTTTCTTTCCCTAATGGCTCTTAGGAGCAGGATTGGAGTCTGGAAGTAAGACCAATCTGCAGTTTTAGTTTCTCTGTCTTCATCAGAAGTAGTATATCAAATAATGAATATTAAGTGTGAACAAGATTTATGTTAGATGCAGCAATGAAACCGATTCAGTTTTGACTTTCTGCTGGAACACCGTGAGATTAGAGATAGAGGCACCAGGTCAAGGACTGACATCACTACACAAACACTAGTCCTCTGTACCAGAGCTACAGGCTTGAGTATGTAGGGTCATAATGCAGATGACTAATACAGTGGCGTTTAAGCAACCATAGTCTATACAGACTTTATGGAGCCTACAGTGTATGTGTACGTATAAAGTCCAGAAGCAGAATAGATTCCCTAGAATAAGTCACATGCTTGACTGAGTGGGTTTTAAATGACACAGTTATCATCGCCTTTGCTCTGTAGAGTGTGATGGGATGCAGAGCTACCCTCCAAAAAACTCCAATCTTCCCCTACCACCATCCCCCATTATTTACTCATCAGGCAGTTCTTCTTCCCAAAGGTTACTCCCCATCGCATTCTCTCCATCAGTCAAAGGTTGATGAAATGGCAACTACTGCTACACACACACACACACACACACACACACACACAGACACACACACACACACACACACACACACAGACACACACACACACACAGAGCCATAACATTGTAACTTTATTAATCTGCTGGAATGTGTGCTGAGAAGAGTGGTAGAAAAATAGCCGTGGTTTAAGAGAACAGTGAGCTGCTTCTCATAATTTTTGCATGTTTCTGAGATTAAATAAAGGATGTGGTTGGTCTTGCATAATTTGAAAGTCGCTCTGGATAAGAGCGTCTGATAAATGCCATAAATGTAAATGTAATTTGTGTTCAGGTTGCCAGTTTTTGATAGTAATTTTATAATTTCCTCGACCACTTGGTTGTTTTGAATATTGTGTGGTAACCCGTATGATGGAAGAATAAACTAAGTCTCTTTCCTGAAGGCTGCTGCTGCTATTGTGTAGTTGACTAAGAGCATTGGACAATGCTGAGGTTTGAAAGATGCCATTTTATTCATAGCTACTTATTGGTGTTTGTTCCTCTTTCTATTTTATTTTAACATTTTAGTATTATTTATTACTTTGAATGAGAAACCTGCTTTTCTTTGTTGGAGCCTCCTGGTAAATAAGCTCTAGCAACTTTCTCCTCTCTCTTCTCTCACTCTTTTGATTTTCTGTTCTTTTATTCCTTAATAAACAAATGCTGTGGAGTCTCTGATTCCCCCCAAAGAGAAATGCAACAGAAGCCCAGTGCCCCCAAGGCCACAAAGAGCAGCTCTGTAGTGTAAGTAGTAGTAGGGAGGAGGGCTAGAGCAGTGGGGGTTTCAGGGGGAGGGGTGTTGCTTGAGGATTGGCATCTCTCTCCAATCCAGCCGCTACCTGTTCTTCTGGGTGATTGCAGGATAACCTTTGACCTGGAGGAATGGAGGCTTGTCAGCATTAATTAGTGGCCAGTATATATGTATGCTTCTCAGAGCCACAGCCTTAACCAGCAGACAGACACACAGGGCCAGGCCTGGGGGAGGGGTCAGGAAACGCAGGGAAGGGGAGGACAGTTTCAGGGCTGATGAGTGGCTGGAACGCCTTTCACCTCTACATGCATTCTTTTTTTTCCTGCATCATAGGTCACTCTGTAAGCTGCTGTCTTGCTTCTTTGTTAACTGTTGGGATCGAACAGCACATCTGAGCAAGAGAGGCTGAGCTGTAACGAGCATCAGAGCTGCCGCATAAACCTACTCAGCAGTGAAATGAGGCCTGAACCAGCAAACACAAAGGCCCACTTCCCTCCATCTCTTATAGGCCCACAATACCAGTTTCTGTTTTCACAAGAAATAGAGGTGCTTCTGGCCCCTGTTTAGGTGACTGCAATGCTGTGTTTAGGTCACTGATACTGGAGGTCATCCATTGTTGTTGATGAGAACCTCGACATGACTGATCATTCAGGTTGGCTGACTATGCATCCAAAGATGACTGCTCAGGCCAAAGATGACTGCTCAATTCGGGTGCAGAATGTTCAAGCATGTATTGGGCAAATATGTGGAAAAGCAGCCGCTGGCTCTGGGCTTTCATACATGGCGATTTGCCTGTGCTGCAGCAGCTCTCTTTGTTTTGTGTGCTTGACAGTGATTGCGCACGAGCCTGTGCCAGGTGGAACAGTTCTGCAGCAGTGTTTCCCATATCATCGCCATAATGTCAAGCAACTTCAGGTAGACTTTCAGTGCGTCTTTGTAGTGTTTCCTTCGTTCAGTGCATGAGCTTATACAGCAGAAAGTTCCCCATGAAGGAGTTGCTTGGGCATGGGTTTGTCTGGCATACAAATGATGTGACCTGTCCACTGGGTCTGTGCTCTCATCAGGTGTGTGTAGACTGAAAGTAGATTCACTCTGGCTGTTACTGTTGCACCAGCTCACACCATGTTGTTCAATAACTCCTTGCCAGGCTATAGAGTTGCACCACTCTTGCATTAAAGTTACCGAGTAGGATCAACTTATCTGCATTGCTCACTATTGATAGCAGCCTGGCAATTAAGGCTGCTGTTCTCTCTGGTTTAGTCAATGTAGGGATGTCCATAAGTGTACACCCGTTGCAGGTACCAAGGTCACCTTGCCTGCCGGTTTCTTCTTTCGACCGCCAACATAGGATCCCCTGCAGCCATGGTAAGCTGGCCAGTGTCTGATCTGCCAGAATCTGTCTTCACATGCTGGGATAGACATCTCTTTAACTCACAGAGGGTAACTCACCCATCCGCTACCCTCACCTGGTTTAGCCGACCTGTCAAAGCTGTTACCCAGGATGTGGCCACTGGCATATACAAACAGCTACGGGAAGTTACAGGTGAGAGCTGACTGCCAGGGGAGGACCAAGGGGATGGACAAAACTGCCCTGATAAAGGATGCGACATGTTTGCCCACCAGAGGTACAACCCCTCCCTGACAATCCACACTCTTCACTCATACTGTGTTTAGTATTCTTTGTCACTGACACACACACACACACACTTTCTCATGCTCGTCTGCATAATTACAGGCTTATCTGTTTTCACTGCATATCAAGTAAGCATGTCAATTAGCTCAGTGGTAACAGTACTTGACTAGTAATCAGAAGGTTGCCAGTTTAAGCCCCACCATTGCCAGGTTGCCACTGTTGGGCCCCTCTGCAAGGCCCTTAACCCTTGTTTGTGTTCAGTCAGAATTTTAAGTCACTTAAAACGTCAGGGAAATGTGAATTGGGTTTTGAAACCTGTATTGAATCTCTGTCTCTCTTTCCCACTGTGCATGAGAATGTTTGTGTGATTAGTATCAGTGGACTTAACACTCAGCACTGCAGTCATCCAGTTGGGGACCAGAAGCGGTAGCATCTGGACTTGATGCCAATAAGCCTTTGCTGCTCTCCCTGTATTGGTGGAGTTCTGTGTGCTAAAGGGTTCTGTGGCAGGCTTGGCCAGCATCTTTGGAGACAAATAAAAGCCAACATGCCCATTTCCTTTGGCATTCTTAAATCAACATGGACAGTCCAGGTTGTTTAGATTGATATTTTGATAGGTCAGAATTATACACTTTCCGCAATGTAAGGTTCAATGTTTGTACTAGACTGAAAAGACCTTTTCTAGCAAGCGTTTTGATCGCACACAGGTGGTCAGGAGAGACCATGGGATATTTTCTGTGTGTGGCAGTTGCTTTAGTGCTGTGTTTGTGCAAACAAAAAAGTCCAGATCACCTTCAGGACAGACACCAGGGGCAGAGGAGGGCTGCTGTTATACCCACTGGGGTTCAGCCAAACACAGGAGCAGTCCACAATTAACTGCACAGAACAATATGTATATAAACAGGTTGTCTATGTATGAATCGCATACACTGTGCTCAGGGAAAACCATGCTGTGTGTTCTTTGGAATGGGCATCACTGCAGTCAGAACAGATGTCTATATGCTCTAATAAAGATCAGGACTGATTGGAAATCCTTCTCCCAGGCACTGCTTCAGAATTATTGCAGTTCCCGCATTGGCTATAAAGTGAAACCTTGTTGAGAAGTTGTCCTCAAAGGAACTGATGTTGTAACACTAACTTTAAAACATTCAAACGATCTGATGTTGTAACAATCTCTTTAAGACAATATTCAAATGATCTGATGTTGCAATGCTCTCTTTAAGACAATATTAAAACTATCTGATGTTGTAACATTCTCTTTAAAACAATATTCAAACATTGCTCATTCATCTTAAGTTTGACAGATAGGCCCAACTGATGGCAGTGCTTCTGAATTAGTGCTGGGCGATCTCAAAACAGGATTGTGATAAAATATATGTTGATAATGTTAATAAACTTTTGACATTTTGACAGGATAGATGTAACAGCCTATCACACGGCAAAAATAAAAACAATAACTGCCAGTCAGTCAGTTTTGGCTTGCACGTCAAAGTACACACTTATTTTCTACAGCAAAGCATTGTTTTAGCTACTAGCACTGAAGAAAGAAATGAATGGAACCAATGAGTGGCACGTTGGTGACAAAAAAAGTTACCATGACATCAGTTATATGGACATGGTTTGGATATTGGAAAAGAGATGAAACATATAAAATCTATAAAATATGTCGGTGGATGGTGCAAACCAAGACCAACACAATAAACATCTTTTTTATAGGGAAACACAACAAACCTCTGTGTTAGTTCATCTACGTATTAGCAGCGCTGTACCAAAACAACAATGACTCATGTCCTCTTGCGTGGCTGTTACCCAATATGAAAAGCAATTAAAAAGAGAAAGGATATAACAAGCACATTTTCAGTGATATAACAAGGGCACATGTAGCGTAATGACTGATTTGCAGTGTTTACATTTTGTACTTTTTACACAAATTTCTATCTAAACCATTTGAGAGATGTAAAACCAGTGCATAATTAATATTACTTTATTTTTTAAATAAAGTTTAAGAAAGATAAAGCATGTTTGCACTGTGTTTACATTATATTATTCTATTTTTGCAAGTAAAGTATATACTATATTGAACCCTCCATTTTCCTTAGGCTTCAGTCATTAGCAGGATGCTCTTCAAGATGGCAGCGTTATCAAATTATATAAAAATATTATGATCATATTTTTACCATATTGCATAGCCATATTCTCAATGTGTGTCATTTGTTGTGATATGTTTGTGTCATTGACAAATCTGATTCTTGAAGAAGTGTAGACACACTTTAAATCGCAGCATATAGACGAAAAATTGATTTTACCTGGGTTCTTGTTCAATCTGCTTTAATGAGTTTACTCAACACTCCTCATCCATTTGTGTAATACATCCTGACCCACTGCCAACACCTGTTCACACAACGTACACTATTAAGGCTAAACAACATTTCTTTTCCATCTTTTGTTCTCTTACTCTATTCTTCCACTCCATTTCCCACTGAGCACAGCTTTGCTCCACTGCTCAGAATATTGAGGTGCTAGAGATGGCGAAATCTGCCAGGATTTCTTGCTCTGTCACTGCCTTTCATAAACCAGTAGATTTTAATCTCCATTCATGCGCACATCCACGTCTTTAGCTGCCTGAGTGGAAGATTCTGTCTCTCTCTCCCTGACTTTCTGCTTCTTGGACTCTTTCAGAACAATATCACAGTCCTGTGTCCAAAAAGAAAAACAGGATTCTGTGGCCTTTATTCTACTGTAGCCATCTCTCCACTTGTGTCAGCCTTTCACTTAAGTTTGACCCCATACTTTCGTGGAGTTCTGCATTTCATATTTTTTCCCCATGTTTTTGTTGTGGGTTTTTGAATGTTTCGAGTCTGGAGGGTAACTGTCATTTGGCAAGTGAAAGCGGAGCAATGCCATGGAAGTAATTGCTGCAATGTATGAGCTCAGCCTCATCATCCTCATTTGATCTGTAGAGTTCATGGTAGAAGACTAAAGTACAGGGTTTCTATTGGATCTTCTCCAAGCTTTACAACAATATAGTTCTCATTAATAACAAAAAGAGGGGGCAGAACTTGAACACTCAAGTCTCTCTTTTGAGACTTAACCTCAGAGCTGTGGCATGTTCTCCACATTTACCATGCTGTAAAGACAACCTGTTGCTGAGGTACCTTTATGCTTCAGCATTAGAATTCACATGTTCAGCCTTATAATTCAGCACCATAATCCACGTGTGCATCTTTATAATTCAGCATTATAATCCACATGTTCAGCCTTAGAATTCATATTCTCAGTCTTATAGTTAAGAAGTTTCTGAGCTAGTCTTCTAGTTTAGACCATTTCCTCTGGTTTAACCTATGGAACACACAACTTCTAATTCATCATAACAGAATTTGTGATTTTCCATGATTGATGTATCAATATTCTGAGTGACATTGTCTCTCTTGAAAGAACTGATATTCTTTCATGACAATTATTCAGACACCTTCAGTGTCCACTGCAACATTTGCCCCCACTGGCTAGGAAATTGGAAGAAAAACATGATCAGATACATGCCTTAAGTGGACAGTACAGAGTTAAATGCCAGAGCTTGTAACTTTTTTTTTTTTCTGTCGCTATGAAGACGTGTCAAACAAGAACATCTCATTTTTACAAATTTGTTCACCTTTTTCACCTTTTGATTTCTGATGTGGATTTAATTTTATAAACACTGACATTCCTGATTTTGACAAGAACATCTCTGTTGGAGGAACACTGGAAAGCGATGTGTCCATGCTCATTTGCTCCTGTATGTGGTATGCATCCGGTGCTGATGGCAGCCTTTTACCCTTCTGGGAGATATGGAGTGTTGCAGTGTGCAAACATGGAGTTCCTCCCATTATTATGGCAACACCACTTCACTGGGATGTGTTTGTTGGACTTGTAGATGCTTACAGTCCTTCATCCCAGCAGCGACACACTGTGCTACTTCTGAACAGATTCCAAAAGTAGCTGTTCCAGGAACTGTCTATTCTTCTTTGTGAAGAGTTATGGTAATATCAGCATGGTTGATATTTTACAGTGATGTGTGCAATTAGGCTTGATCTGTAGTTTTCAAACTGCAAACCTCTTCATTCTTGCTCCTAATAAATTTGTAGTGTAATATAAATAAATACAGTAATGACATACAAGTTAAAACATGTGCAAGCGGTGAGAGGGGTTGGAGTTGTAAGTTTGAGCAAAGTTGTGAGAAGTAAAAGAGTGATGAGAGTGATGAGTGGTGACAGGAGTCAGAATGAGTGAGAGTGACGAGAGTGATGAGTGGTGACAGTGTTAAAAGTGATGTGAGTGGTGAGAGTGTGGAATAGTGACAGGAATCAGAATGATGAGTGGTGACAGCGGTTGGGGTGATGAGACTAGTCAGAGTGATGCGATGGTCCTTCACATGAGTGGTCAGAGTGATGCAAGCAAACAGAGTGAATGCGAGTGGTCAAAGTGATGCAAGCAAACAGAGTGATGCAAGCGGTCAGAGTGATATAAGTGGTTTTAGGTTTGCTATGGTCAGAGTGTTGCGAGCAGACAGAATGATGTGAACAGTGAGAGTGATCACTAAGGCATTCTGCTGCTATGTTGCAGTCAAACGTCACTAAGCTGAGTTAATATTTAATGTACATGTCTGACACCTTTACTGAGTGGAACTCAGAATCTTCTAGGCAGAATTTCTACTCCTTTGTTTGTGTGTGTGTGTGTGTGTGTGTGTGTGTGTGTGTGTGTGTGTGTGTGTGTGTGTGATAGAGAGAGACCCACATGCAATGGTGTGTCCTGTTCTCAGTGAATATTTTACACACACAGCATGCCCTTTGATGCCCGCTTTAATCCTCTATGCCTCTAAGCAGATGGAACTCTCAAGGGAGGTGTGTGTTTGTGTGTCTGCGTGTGCACGTGCATGTCTTCATGCATGTGTGTGTGTAAGGTGGTTTTAATGATCTGTGTTTCTCTGTAAAGACTGCGGTCAGGTCATATTCACTAGAGGTTTTTTTAATGAAGCAAATCATGCACACACAAACTTTGACTCTCCCTTTCTCACTCACACACATATACACAATGACTCTCTCCTTTTCTCTCACATACATACACATTTTGTGCATAGCATAATAAACTCAAATCTTAAAATCTTAAATTAAATTATGTTTTTATAAGTTGGCAAATGTTTATATATTTTAGATACATAAAGGTTATATTTATATTTACACATACTAGTATATATATATATGTGTGTGTGTGTGTGTGTGTATGTGTGTGTAGTGTGTATGTGTATATATATATATATGTATATATATATATATATATATATATATATATACACACTATGTAAATTTTTTTTTGACAAGCAAGAAACAGACATTGTAGTTACCACACACCTCATCTCAGTCAATAAGCACAGGATACATGGTGCAAAATAAAGTGGTTCTGTGTGTGTAAAAGGACTCAGTATAGTATATAGAGCATAACTACAGATGATCAGTATCTGGTAATCTTGCATGGATTTTGTAACCTGTTTGAGGTCCCTGAAGGCAAGAGGCTAGAAACAGCCCACCATCACAAAGTATATGATGCCAATATCTCCTGCAGTGGGACTCTTGAAGAGAATCGGAACGTGCTTTTATCTTTTTAAACTTCAGGAAAGGAAATTGATGTCCTGCATCTCTGCTTTAGAATGGGTGGCTTCCTGATACAGAGCAAATATGACATACTTGCAAACTAACTGCTCCTGTAGCTCTCCTGGTAGAGCAGATCAGGAAAGGTGCTCTCAAGATGTCATTAATGAATGCTATATCATAGGAAATGCATATATGTCATAAATATATGTTTATATATACAAATATACAGTATATGTCGCTCTGGATATGAGCGTATGCTCAGCACTGATAATTTAAATATATATAAATCTATAAAACCTTCCACTGGGGATGAATAAAGTATTTCTTATTCTTAAAAAATAAATACATAATTCTTGTCTCACCCTTTCATTGGAGGTGTTTCATTCTTGAGGTGTTGTGCAGTAGTTTTGCTGTTCCTAGGATTGTGCTTGTCTAGTCTGAGATTAATGATGTAGTTCCTGGGATCTATTGGAACCACTCCTCCAACTTAGAGGTCACAGCCTCAAGTACCCCTGTCACCACATAGACAACCTTGGTGTTAACCTTACACACTCTTTCTGTTTCAACTGCCAGTCCCTGTATTTCCCAACTCCTCATATTCCTTCTTTTGGATTTCCCAAATTTGTTTCCACCATTTGGGTACTGCCACATCTATTATCACCATGGCTGTTGTTAGACCTGTTTTAGGGGGCCTATGGGGGGGGCATTATCTCCCATTAAATGTTTTTTAGCCCCAAATAAGCATGCATTGTTAGTTTAAATCATAAATAGTTCTCATTGATTCTATCTTATTCAACTGTCCAATAGAGGCTCCAAATTCACAATACACTGAGATAAAGGGCACTAGGACCTGGGAGAGGAGCTGCTGCCATTCAACAGGCCTGAAACCTGAGCCACAATTTGAGTCTGAAGGATTTAATGTTTGGGCAATATGTGACACCATTACCTTTCACTCTGCACTGCTTTGCTAAAATCTCAATCAGTTTGTGTCACACTGTGTGTGAGACAGAATGTTACTGAAGATTGTAAGGTTGTAACAAAAATACATAATTTGGATGTCTGTTACAATTGTCTAAAATAAAATCTCATTGACATGCTAGTGAAAATACCATTAAGATAGCAGAGGAACCCTGATACCTGATAAACATGTAACATTAGTAATGTAACATTAGCTAAAATGTCAACCAGTTTGTGTTGTGCTGTGTGAGACAGAATGTCTGTGTCAGAGAACGTTCCTGAAGACAAGGTAACTTCAAAATATAAGTAAAGAAAATACATAATCTGAATGTCTATTACAATTGTCCAATATGAAGTTTACAACCCTGATGATTGATGAACAAACCCTAAGGTAACATTACTTAAAAAGGGAAATAAAAAATGACTTTTGCATTACACAATGCAACATTTAGGACAGTTGTTAATGGATGGTATTGTTTCATTTTTGCAATTCTCCTGTGTGGCTTAGCCCCCCCCCCATTCATATATTCCTGTTGATTACCACTGCTGTTGTCTGCATCTTTTCCACCATTACTATGTCTGGTTGATTTGCAACTACTTGTTTATCTGGTTGGATAAAGAAGTCCCACAGGATCTTAGATTTGTTGTAACCACTCTCTGCAGTTCTTCTTGTTTAGACTTCCTCCTATTTGAGGTCTGCAGCTTATATGCCTTGGATATGTTCCTGTATATGATCCCTACCACTTGGTTGTGTTTGTCAGTGTATGCTATCTCTGCCAGCATCTTGCATCCTGTTGCTAGGTGCTGGATTGTCTGCACCATGGGTCTATCTCCCATCCTTCCACCGACCTAGTGTTTAGTTCTTGAGATTTTGTTGTCTGTGTTGTCCTTCAGTCCTGCCTTTTCCAGTCATTGTTAAGAATGTGTTTTGTCAGCTATGTTTGTTATCTGTTGGTGATACATTCCATGGAGACGCTTATGGCACCTCATCTGCTTCCATGGTGACCACATCCTACATCTGACTGAGGCACTCCCTCATCACCTCATCCCTCATAGCATTGGGGGCTATTGCTTTGATGTGTTCTTGGATGTTTTGTGTCTCACCCTGATCAATAGTTATTACACTTTCTTGACCCCTTTCCCCATCCTCCTGGATGGCATCTTGACGTCGGTAGCTTCCAGTTCTTCTCTTGGCCAGCTTATTGTGCCTTCTGGGTATCAGATAACTGACAGGGCATACATATTTATGGCTTTGATATGATTGTTCCCACTCAGCTGATCCTTGAGCACCTGCCTTACCCTATGAAGGTACTTGCATGTTGCTGTCCTTCTCATTTCTGCCTTGTGGTTCACATATAAGTGGAGAATCCTTGGGTATTTGTAGCTGTACTCTAGGTCTGTTACACACCCCTATGGAAGTTCCATTCTCACTGTTCCTTTTTTTCTAATAAAAGTCCCTCCTCCGGGTGGGCTTCAAGCTCAGGTCCTCTATATATAAACACAAATAGGGTTGTCCATCACAATAATAACATACAGTCATCCAGTGTGTAAATATTTTACTATAACATGCTTACAGCTATAACCTGATTAGACTTGGAGCACTGTATTGTTTAAACCTTTACTATATGTAAACATACAATAAAATAGACAATTCTTCATGTATACATATTGGCATGTGAAGGGGGAGAACTGAGTTCTCAATGTGTCTACAAGGAACTGAGTTCGCGAGTAAATGTTTGCATGCCATGTGGTTAGCACAATCATAATTACCTTGAAATCAGTGTGTGGTTCTACAGTGGTGATTAACCTGTTTTGCTTTCAGTAGTTGTGGTTTACAGTATTGAAAAGTGGGCAGCTGTAGGCTTTGCTCCATGCTGAGTGAGGCCTGCAGGAGTGTGTTTGCACTGTCCCCCTGCAGAGGTACACAGGCGCTACCCCACTTAACTGCTCTCTTCACCCCACTGCCCTCAAAAGGCCTTCGCTACTCACAGTGCAGCCCGGGGTATTAGAGTCGTCCCGCTCCGACAGAGACGAACTGCCCTATTACCCTCGCTGCCCCTCTCACAGACGAACTGCCCCATTACCCCTGCTCCCCTCTCTAGCAGGAGCCAGGGCCTTGGCCCACAGTCTGTTTATCAGGGTCATGCTGTGGCTGTCATTCCGGCGGCAGCGGCTGTGGGGTGTTAATAAAGTGGGGAAGAGTGTTTGGGAGTGAGGGGGAGTGTGTGGATATATATACACAGTGCTAGCCATCAGGCAGACATGCTCCCTAGGGCCAAATAAAAGTCCTATTAACATCCTCCCCCTCATTGGCTCTGACAGCTTGATCAATTAGGCCCCTCTTTAGGTGACCCCTCTACTGCTGTGACAGCAAGGTGAGGGAGCCAAATGAATGGAGCAGTCAGAGTTCTGCACCTCCCGGGATTTTTACTAGAGCTGCTTCTGCTCTCTCCCTCTCTCATTCCCTCTCTCTCTCCCACTCTCATTCCCTCTCTCTCTCCCTCTCTCTCTCCCTCTCTCATTCCCTCTCTTCCTCTCTCTGTCTCATTTTCTCTCCTTCTTTCTCCTTTACCCCCACCCCCAACCCCACATTGTCCTACAAAGGGCAGCTGTACAGCACCCCAGATATCTATCACCCTAAGGTTTCACAGAAAGGTCTGAGCTTATCATGTTGCTCTTTGCATGACTGAGTGAAAGGTATTTTTCAGATTTGGAGATGCATATGTGATGGAACTTGCCATTGGAATCCCTGATTTGCATCATCTCTCTTAAAAAAAGGCTTTGTCCTGTACTCTGGTGTGTGGTGCCATCACAAAACTCTCATATCACACAGTCTAAATATTTGTCTGTAATCCATAGTGACCGCCATTCACAGTTCACAGAATGTGTGAATGTGTTTCCTTTTCCTGCGCTACAGCAAACTGATTTTATATATAAAGGTTGTTTGGTAATTGCAGTGTCAGACCAGTACAGCTGATCTATGCATAGGAGAGTGTGTAGGTGTAATTCTTTGTGGTAGTGTAATTGGAGGCCAACTGTTTTCCAATGTGATTTTTTTTATGGGGGCAAAGCCTCTGTGTATGCTGGAACAGTATGAATGAGTAAAGCAGCATGATCCTTGTGTAGAGAGCTGTGCGCTCTCTCCCAGACTCCCTCACTCTCTGCTCTGCTGGGAACAGTAGAAGGCCTGTGCCCTGTGAAGTGTTGAGTGCAAGGTCTCCGTGCTTGACAGCTGGAGCTAATGACCCCTCCTACCCCCACCTACTACCACCACCTCACAACATCCCCCTTCGAGTGCACTGTTGGCTTCAATCAGATTTAAGCCTAAAACTGGCTGGGTATTACAAAACTGAGCTGTTTACAAAATGGCATGAATTGTACTTTGAGGAGTTCCTCATTGAAGAGTTAGGAGGACACATTAGCCCTGCCAACTCCTCATAGGAGCAAATAAGGGCATGCAGGAATCCCATACCATCTGTTAGGATTTATTTACAAAGTTGATATATATCCTCAATATTAACTAAAGTAGTTGGACTAAAACATTTGCATAGCTCCTGTAGTATTAATTTTCCAAATGAAAAATGAACTGCCAGATCTTTACAAATAAAACATGCCCAGGTTAAGATGATGTGAAATATTGATTCAGAAAAGGCACTTTAATTGCTGAATTAATTGCTGTGCTGAGTTAATGTGATTCCCCTTTAGTGTGTTAACTGATCATGTCATATCCTCTGTGTTCGACTCGCTGGCCTCTTCCTCCCTAATGATGAAGCTTCCCTACATCATTATGGAAATGGAGAAGGAGAAGGATGTGCACAGAGGGATGCTGGGATACTAAGCTGGGGGAAATAAGCAAAGGGCTAATTGAATATTGACATTCTACACACAAGCCTAAATCTGTTTTGGTGGAACTTGCAACTCATAGGCATAATCTCACTGCTGCTTCTAACAGACAACCAGTTTTGTTAGAAAATATTGATGGCTTTTTGTTAGGAAATATTGATGACTTTGCCTTTTTTCAGATATATTGTTCTGTTCAGTTTGGTTATGTACTTCTGCTCCAAGTTGTTTTGGCTCATAGAGAGTTTAGGGTACTCCTGCAACAGGGCTTGGCTGATTTAGTAATGTTATTCAGTATGCAGTGACTGATTTAGGTAATGTTATTCAGTGTGCAGTGACTTAAAGGTGGATAGTCTAAAGGGAATGGACTTTTGCATTAGCTCTGCTTCACTGAGATTTTCCTCAAAACACAGACTCGCTTCTGTCTCCCTGCATTTCTGATCCATCTCTGTTCGGCTCAGATCTGTCTCCATGAGTCTCTATGACATTGTCCAGATGGCAATACAGCTATCTAATCTGGCTGGCTGGGTCAGTCAGTTTGCGTTCGCTCTTAACCAGCCCCCTCACACGCACACACACACACACACACACACACACACACACACACACACACACACACACACACACATACATACATATGCACACTCTGCATTACTGCAGTACAGGATAATAAGACCTATGTGAACAGGGTGTAGAGGAAACAAGCCTTCCTTTATATGACAGGGATATCATTAATCTTTGTGAAGGTTAACAAATGTGCTCGTGAGAAAGGTATATTTCATACCAACAATGAAGCGATTGTGCAGACCTACTCTCCCAGAATGCCCTACCCCTACAGAGCAGTCAACACTGCCCAGCACTTCACTCCTCTCCAGCTTGACTTAAGAAAACTGTGAAAAAAAAGGACAAAACTTATTCTCTGAGCAACACCCCATGGATGATTTAAAACGTGGCCATTGCCTTCATGCTGAACATTTAAAATCTTCTCACCTTTTAACAATTAAAGCTGTAGGCATTCATTTTTGAAATCTTTTTTGTGAAATGTCTGAAAATTTTTGAAAAACTTTGTCAGAAATGGTTGCAACAGATCCAAAAGTGTGACATACCTGCTCTGCTGCACACAGCCCTATTCAGTGGCTATTTGCAATGTAGAATCTGTTCAGGGTCTCTCTCGCTCTCTCTCTCTCTCTCTCTCTCTCTCTCTCAGGTTCCTTTACTCCCTTCTTCTGTAATTTAGCAAGTCTAAATCTGTTTAATTCTCCTGCACTATTTTGGGTGCTCACAAATTTAATCTTTGGAGGTTTTGTATTTCTTCCTACCTCTCGTGCTTTTTCCCCCACCTTCCACACTGGATCGAAGATGGGTGAGGGTGGGCGGGGGTCCGCTTTCTTTGTGCTGGAGCTTTACCTCCTCCCACTGCCTGCTGCTCCATACTCACTGGTTGGTGTTGTTGCTGTAGCGATCCCTCACTGCAACAATCGTTATTGATGTTTCCCCAAGCCCCTTACCCCCACCCCAACTGTCAATTTCAGCACAAAAACATCATAGATAAGTGACTCAAAAATAGCGCCCACAACACCATGTTCTATCTCCTGTCTGCTTCTCTCTCTCTCTCTCTCCTCTCTCTCCTCTCTCTGTAATTTAACTTTCCTCTGAATATCTTCACTATAATATGCTTTCTGGGAGACATTGTAAATTTTAACAGGGAGCAAGATTTTCTATGCACTGACCATTGATCCCCATTCTCTGTATCACTGTCCTTTGTGTATCACAAGGCCTTTGGCTTGGTGAAGGGGAGTGTGTGTGTGTGTGTGTGTGTGTGTGTGTGTGTGTGTGTGTGTGTGTGTGTGTACAGTGCTTCCAAGTAGTATTCAACCCCCTGCAAATTTTGCAGGTTTACACATTTGGAGTTAACTTAGCATTGTGTAATTTGGACTGGAGATGGGCCTGGACATGTGAAATGCACTGCAGCAAAAAAGAATCGTTATTTCTCTTTTTTTTGTTTGTTTGTTTGTTTTTTAATTTTGCAAAGTTTACCAGAGGGTCAATTATTATCCAACCCATCAAACCACCAGAATTCTGTTTGGTTCCCTCAAGTATTAAGAAGTAATTGAGGTATTAAGAACAATGAGCTTCACATGCTTGGATTAAGTTTCAGTTTTTCCTGCCTTTTCTGACTATAAAAGCCTCTCCCCAAACAAGTGAACAGCACTCATATATGATCAACATAGGAAAGACTAAGGAGCATTCCAAGGCCATCACAGACAAATTGTAGAGGGTCACAAGGTTGGCAAGGGGTACAAAACCCTTTCAATAAATACCATAAGTAACATGCTCCACTGCAATGGTCTCTGTTCCAGGCAAGTCCGTAAGGTACCTTTACTTTCAAAGTCATGTCAAGGCCTGTATAAAGTTTGCTCATGATCACTTGGAGGACTCTGAGGCAGACTGGTTCATGGTTCTCTGGTCTGATGAGACCAAGATCGAGGTATATGATGCCGACTACACCCAGGGCGTTTGGTGAGAGGATGGCACTGCATACGACCCCAAAAATACCATTCCTACAGTCAAGCATGGTGGTGGCAACATCATGCTGTGAGGCTGCTTCTCAGCCAAGGGGCCCAGCCATCTGGTCCGCATCCATGGGAAGATGGATAGCACAGCCTACCTGGAGATTTTGGCCAAAAACCTCCACTCCTCCATCATGGATCTTAAGATGGGTCGTCATTTCATCTTCCATTAGGACAACGACCCCAAGCACACGGCCAAGAAAACCAAGGGCTGGTTTAAGAGGGAAAAGATCAAGGTGTTGCAGTGGCCTAGTCAGTCTCCTGACCTTAACCCAATTGAAAACCTCAGGAAGGAGCTCAAGATCAAAGATCAAAGTCCACAAGAGATACCCAAAGAACCTAGACAACTTGGAGAAGATCTGCATGGAGGAGTGGGCCAAGATTACTGCAGAGACCTATGCTGGCCTGATCAAGTCTTATAAAAAAGGATTAATAGCTGTAATTGCAAACAAGGGTTATTCCACAAAATATTAAATTTAGGGGTTGAATGATAATTGACCCTAATTTTTATGTTTAAAATGTATTATAATTTAATTGAGCAACTTGTACTTTTTGTTTGTAATATTTAGGCATCTGTTAATAATTGCTACTCTTGTACAAAGTTTGAAGACTCTAAATTATTTGCAACTTGTTGAATTTGCAAAATCTGCAGGGGGTTGAATACTACTTGAATTTAGCATTTGCATTGGTGATGCTAACCTGCAGTTTTTTACTGCGGTGTGTGTGTGTGTGTTTCTTCCCCTCAGGACCCCGTGGTTTAATGGCTGGGGTTTTAACCTACCCCGGGGCCAGTCCCTGCTTGATAAGTGGAACCTGATCCCAGAGGGTGTTGATATTCTCATGACCCATGGACCTCCTCTTGGTGGGTACAATTAACCAATCCTAATGGTCCTTTTTACAATTATTCATATATTCACACATACATTAATGTCTTTCTGTAAAGGTCAGAGCATGTCAATTAAACCTGTTTGTGATTTCTACTGTATTAGCATTCCATCAGTCTGTTAAAATATCACAGATTTTTTTTTCTTAAAATGTGTGTGCGTGTGTGTGTGTGTGTGTGTGTAGGCTTTCGTGACTGGGTGCCTAAGGAGCTGCAGCGTGTTGGCTGTGTGGAGCTGTTGAACACAGTGCAGCGGCGGGTGCGACCAAAATTGCACACCTTCGGGGGAATACATGAGGGTGAGGATTAAAGAGATCACACACACACACATACACGTGCACACACTTACACATGCACACACATACTCGCACACCTTGCCAAATATAAATGACTGCAAAAGTTTTGTAGTAACTGCTTTCTGTTTTTGAGATGTTGATTGCACCAACCTACACAATGACATCCCCATGCCCACACCTGTATGGCACACCTCTTCATATATACAGCCAACATCAATATTGTTCTGGTGCATTTCCGAAACAGATTTTCGGAAATCTGTTTTTAGATCTGTTTCATTCAGACAAAGATACCAAAAAAGGGAGAGTGACATACACACACCTGAGCCATCTCCCCAAAGAAGCAGTGGAGCCATAACAACCTTGGAACATTTAAAATAAAGCCTACATGCCTTGACTGTAGCATTGTAAACACTAAGTGCCTGTTCTGTGCAGGATGATCCAGAACAATGATGTAGTACACACAGCAATGTAGCAGGACCATTAAGCACTGTAACAATGATACATTATCCGTAAAATACTAAATGAGCAAAGTAGTTCTTTCTAGTAGTTCTTTCAAGATTGTGTCAGAACTCGTGACTGGTCCAGTCGCACACTCTCAAGTTTTTTAAGATGTTCAAGATAAACTGCATTACTGTAGTCCGTTTGGACAGGATTACATTTACATGGGGTGCTAATTACTTCTTTTACAGGTTCTCCCCTGTGATTGTATTTCCGCCAGGATTGGCCATGTCAGTGTTTTATCTACTGTTTTCCACCTAACTCAGTGCTCGGCTGATAATTTTAGTGCTGCCTGGATATCCGCCTGTGATTTACCAGGCAAATGTCACCTTGCATTAGAAAAAGGAAACTAAGATCAATGAGAGAAGCAAGATCCTACAGGCTTATTAAAGGGATGATTATAATCGCAGCAACAGGTATAGCTCATTATCATTAAGTCATTACAGGTATAGCTCACTATCATTAAGTCATTACAGGTGTAGCTCATTATCATTAAATCATTAGAGGTATAGATCATTATCATTAAGTCATTGCAGGTATAGATCATCATTAAATCATTACAGGTATAGATCATTATCATTAAGTCATTACAGGTATACATCATTATCATTAAGTTTTTACTAGTATAGATCATCACAGGTATAGATCATTATCATTAAGCTCATTACAGGTATAGATCAGTACAGGTATAAATCATTAAGATCATTACAGGTATAGATCATTACAGGTATAGATCATTATCATTAATTTTAATGCCATCTGGATGCATGAGTTTCATCACTGAGGAGACATGTAAAATGTTTCTTTACAAATGTTAATGATAAACTAATCTAATCTGAATAGGGTTTATGTGAGAGAATGTAAAATGTGAGGGAATGTAAAACAGATTAATTGCAGAATAAAATAACTACCACTCTAACTTGGACAATAGTCCTAAGGTGTAAGAAGGCAGATGTATGAATAGGTTAATTGAAATTCAAGTCCAGAGTAACACAGAAGTCCCTCATAAGTTTCGAAAAACAGATTTTCACATAAATGCTTTAAAATTTCATGTTTTGTAGACTTGTTGCAACAAGGAACATCTCTGTTTTCTCTTAATTTATTTCAGATGAATGGTTAGATTTTTTTAATGGAGGTCTAACTAATTCATTTTTTAAAAACCTATAAATGTTTGTAATGAAAAATGTGTCACACTTGCACTGTAACTGGCTGCTGGGTCAAATGATGAGCTTTAAAATGTTTAAATTGACAGTTTTCAATTATTTTCTTTAGTCCTTGCAAATGGCCATAGAGGTACAGGCCTAAGGCTGGGAAACCTTTCCATGCTGTTTCATTTCTGGGAGTATCATGAAAATTTGCTCTGTAGAGTTTGTGTGTTGTGTTAATGGTGTCCCCTTCTCTTTTCCCATAGGCTATGGCATTATGACAGACGGGTACACTACATTCATTAATGCTTCTACCTGCACCGTCAGCTTTCAGCCAACTAACCCTCCTATCGTGTTTGACCTCCCAAACCCCTCCAGCTCTTGAACATCTTGAAACCATCTCATTGCCCTCCTTTTCCCCTTAATATTACTTTAAAATAATTATGTTAAGTGTTTCTTTGTAAATTGTTCAGTGGAACTTGAACTTAGTGGGTGGAAAGGGTTGGGTGGGGTCAAGGTAAACAATTTCTTTAAAAAAAAGAAGAAATCTGTAAGATAACATTTGTGAATTTGTAAAAATTCTCTTTTTTTGCCATTGTCATAATTCCTTGATATTGGATGCCATTGTTCATTCTTTATATTATATTCAGGACAATTAAGCTTTCTTTTGGCTGACAGGGAAACTGCCTTAAACTAGCTTTAACCTCCCCAGCTAGGACCCCTCCTTTCTGCTAGCAAAGAGAAAGCCTCGTATTTATTATGTGTCAATTTGAAATGTTTCTTTTGCATTCAGAGAACACTTTTTACTTTTGTACAAAAGCAGGGAAGACTCTGATTAAACTTTATTCAGAAAGCTCTGGATGCCCCTTCGCCTGCGTATAAATTGGTAAATGTCTTAAAATAAGAATATAGGTATATGTATGTGTATGCTGTAAAATCTCTAAAGGTTTGTTCTAAACATCTTATCAGAAGAGAATATCGCTTTGCTTGTAAAGGATAATGTGCACAATGCACACTTGTTGGTTTCTAATGACTTTTTTAATGTTCTTTGAATGTTACCCACCTCATGGCAAATTTGCCGTACCATGTGTAAAAATCAGTATGCTAATTCAAAGGTATATTTTAATGTACAATCTAAAAGATTGTTTTCCTCATTTGCTTAAATAAGGTTTAGTTGTCCTTTAATGTATTATTGATTATGATAGTTTAGTTTTTATTTTAATTTTGTTTTGGGTTTTGGAAGGTTGGTGTGTTAGTTTTGTTTTGGTTTTTTGTTGTTGTTTTTTTGCACTGTGTGTAAATGCAATTTTGCTAGCACAAAAAAATTTGCCAATAGTTGTTTCAGCTCTGTCACTGTAAATGCCCCTTGGCCTTTTTATGGTCCTTAGTCTTGCTCCTGGGAAGGGTTACATCTTCTGTTCTTCTCCGCCTTTTATTGTGATATATTTAGCTGCCTTTATATGCAAATAAAATTGCAAAGTTTTTACTTAATATATTTAATGTTTTATGTTGTTATGTTTTGTGATTTTTTTGTTGTTGTTGTTTTTGGTTTCCACGGTAGTAAAACGTAGTGGGTTTTAATATTCACATGTACTATGCAAGAATCTTCTCAAGTACAGGAATCCTCTGAAAAGATTTACTCCATGCACATGGAAAAAAAAAGCAGGTCATGTGTAGAGTCACCCAGTCTAGTTTATCTCTGTAATCCCATTTGTATTCATGGAGAGCAGGAGAGCAGGAAACACAGATAAATATACATCAGTTAAGGATGAGAGGAAGGAAGCCAGCCAGCTCGGGGCTCCCAGACCAAACCAGGCCTCGTTTGTGCTCTAAAGCTAATGCCATCCCTCCGTGGCCAAAAATGGACACCTGTGAATTTGCTTCCACTCTAGCGCACACAAAAATGGCCCTCTACCTGCCTTCCACCAGGATCATATGAAGGGCACCAAATCAGTTAATACTTCCCCTAAACCAGACCATATGATATCACCATAAACTAGCTCACGAGCATAATCCAAGCTAATCACATTAACCTAACCCTGTGAATCAGCGCAGGTGCTCATAGCTGCTTTAGCTCTCCGCACTGAGTTAAGATGTGTTTGGGGCCTCTTGGATCTGATCTTTGAATCTGTCACCAAAACAGAAATTGTCAGAAATGCCAATTAATTTCACAAGTCTGTGTCTCTATACTATACAGATGGGTGTGGCAACAAACAACCACAAACATGGGATTTCGGAAATATTTATGAGGGAAACCAGTATAATAAAGACCTTGTGCTCTCAAGGATTTGCACAAAACACACATGTTCAGACCTATCATTACTCTCATTCAAAGCAGTTTCCCATCTACATATAACCTTCTAGCCACCACACACATTAATACATTTACAGCTTCTCTGTCCTTTAGTGAAATGACAGTGAGGATGCTGCCACAGAGATGCAGCTAGTCTGTGGACTCGTCCATCATTCAGGAGCAATAGCACAGGCCTACAGACATGAAAGCTGACACACACACACACACACACACACACACACACACAGCACAGCACAGTGACACCAGGAACAAAAATTAGGAATTCATGTATTCATCAGCAGCAGTGCCAAGTCTCTTAATGTCAACCCCCACCCCCAACCTTACGCACAAAAGCACACGCTCACATGTCTCCCTTCCTCCTCTCTCTCCCAGCCATGTAAGTGTGTGTGTTGTAAGTGCTGCATGTGTGTGTGTGCTATGCATGTGTAAGTGGAGTGGGAGTGTTAGATGGGGAGAGTATATTAATTACTCTGTCCTCCAGCAGGGGGTCTGGCAGTAATAGGTGTTGCTGACAGCAGGGACTATTAGCCTACCATGCCCCGACAGCTGCTATCGATATTGGAAATTTGTCAACTTAGCCTTCGTGCCACCATGATGGATGGGGTGTAACTCTCTTGAAGGCTAATGCCCTCTGTCATTATGTGAGAAAGTGTGTGTGTGTGTGTGTGTGTGTGTATTTTGATAAATCATAGACATAAACATAACATCTGAACTTTCATACCTTTTATACCAGTGAATAAAAGGTTTCTTTTTTAAAATCGAATTATTTAGTTGATGCACTTCATACAAGTGCACATAGCCATTATTTGTTTTGTTTTCAATATCACAAACTTCATATATCACAAACTGGATAAAACTATTTTATGCTAAAGTAGACTAATCTTTATTTGTGTAAGTGGTGAGCTTGGACATGAGGATGGGTGTGTTTTTTTATGATTAAAGATTTAGGTGGGCATATCTGTGTGTGTGTCTGAGAGTGAGACAGGGAGAGAGAGAAAGCCTGCTCCGCAAGGCTTTTCCTAGTGCCAGCAGCCCAGTATGGAGTGTTTACATTGTCCTAATTGAGGCCAGCTGGGCTGGTATTGTAGTCTTGATTTTACCCCCAAAGTAATGAACCAAAAGCAGCACCAGAAAGAACGTGTTTCTGTTCCTTTCCATGTTATCATCTCACACCTTTACAAATGTACAAATATTTATTAGCAATATTATTTTATTGTTTCTGTTAAGATTACAAAATTAGCAAAAACAAATTCAGCTGGGCAGAAATAGTCCAGAAAAAGCAAGTGCTGGAAGCTAAAATGTACAGAAATATCATGTAGTTATGGATGTATAATGCAGAATAAAAGGTAGTATTCTTCATTTTCCAGACTGACTTTCCCATTGTGCTAAAATTAGCAGATAATGTCTGCTACCTATCCCAGACTCTTGCAAATGTGGTAGAGCAGCAAAAAGGCACTAGACCATAAGATGGACCCGTGCAGCAACATTAAGGGTAGGATAATAGATTCTGGAATATTTCATAGCACTGTGATTTTTGAATTGGCTTTGCTGAGAGTGCTACTAATAATTTTACCATACTCTCTCCAGTCCCATAAACTGTACTGCTCACAGCACAATCAAGGTGAGTTCCAAACCTCAGCTGAGAGGTTTCTGTTTACGGTCAAAAGCTGATCCTGAATCTAGACTCAACATGTGAGATTCTTTTTGAATGCTGACCATTACTGGCTTTAAAACAGAAAACATGCCACTGTGTGTTAGTGGGTGGATTATGGATGTTCCCTGCACAATAGAACAGCAAAGCCAATAACTGATTATGGGTGAAAGCGCTTTTAAAATCTTCACCTTTTACCTGGGTTTATCACCTGCATTTACAAGGTCCTAAGTTATTCTCATTGTGTTGCTTCCTCCAGCAAGCTGTAGTTTAACCATTCACAGTTTTGTTTGGTCATGTAAACACACTCCCTCCTTTTCTGCACTGACATTACCGCTGCAGTGTTCCAGTAACGACATGGCCTGGTTCAGAGCTCTGGAGCTGCTGACTGGCTCAATCTGCTTCTGCAGGCCTGATGTGGGAGCCTGCAGGTCACTCAGAGCAGGATGAAAATATATAGCAGTGATCTCTCTGAATTCACACTTACAAACTCAATAAATGCGCAGCTGCTCATGATTTGTTTCCAAACTCAGCTTTCTTTAGTCATTTTCTGCTTATTTGACTGCTTCCCTCTGCCATGCACCAAGTCTTCATTTTCTCTTCTTCATCTATCTTTGTATCCCTTCTCTTTCTGCTTCTCCTCCTCAGAGTGACCACCTAGCTTCACAGCAGAGAAAGCCCCTGAAAGGCTCTATTTATTTGCTTTTTTTTTGTGATGATTACACTGTTAATTTGATTGAAACCTACTGGACTATATGTCACTCATAAACATGTGAAACATACATATAATGACTGGATTTAGGCGGGTACGATTAACATGTTGATTGTTCAAAGTAAAAACCAAATAAGCAGTAAAGGTCCTTAGCTTTCCCAGTTTCCGCTAATTAACCTCAGCTCTCCACTTCTCATTCTATCTTTTCACAAATAACCTGACTTGCTGTAAACTTTTGTATGTCTCGCAATGATTGGTGATTGGAAAATTAATGAAGCGCAATTAAGAGGGACTGCAATCAGACGCATTTGATGACTCATATAGTTTATCTCAATATGGCTGCAATCACATTCAGGCAGCATTCATTTCTTTCTTTAACCAACCACAACAATAGAGCAATCTATTTGAATTAGAAATTGATTAGGAACCGGTGTTAAATAAAATTAATTTGTGATAAAAATGAAAGTGATAATTATGAGTTGCCACTGAAGGTAGCAATCTAATTTTAATTTGTATAGCTTGGGTGCCTCTTCAACTGGCTTCCACTTCCCTTCAAACAGAATTTTAAAAATCTTGATCATCTTAGAATCAAACTAATTTCTAGTTGAACTGAAAGTCTTTAATAAATACTCTGACTTTGAAAGCATGTAAACTATTGTGGAATATGACTACCAGGTGGTTTAAATAAAAAAAAAATTAAAAAAACCCCAGTGTTATATAATAATGCCAATATTCATGAAACTATAAAGCACTGAATAAATTAATTTTCAGATCCGTTTTGTTTCTGTCCTGGCATTACCATGGTTGACAACCATTTCTTAGTTAGAGCTGTGGTTGGAGATCAGTTGAAGGAACTCTGAAATTTAAAAAAAAAGAAAATAACATAGGAACAAACCACAATATGAAGTATGCATATATATATATATATATATATATATATATATATATATATATATATATATATATATATATATATATATATATATATATATATATATATATATATATATATATATGCAGAGATGGTTCAGTATTGGGGAAAGGTCTGTTAAATTCAGAATGGCTGGTAGCAGATTAGTGTCTAGTTTTTCTTCAGTGAACAACTTTTCACCAATACAGTTTTAAAAGACACATCAATGTGTTTTTAGATTTCTCGCTTAAGTTCATACGTTCTTGCAGTACTATCACAGGATTTGTTCCTGTCACTAATGTAGCTGCCTTTTGAAGCAAAGAAGAAAAATCAGCCCACTTCTACATGGTATGCCTTTTAATGTAATGTTTCAGTTATTCTGTAACCATTTCCTCACAGTTCACATTTTTAATATTCACACAGTTCAAAGCACTAATGTGCCTATAAAGTCTCTTCCATATGCACATTCTTTGCATAGTCACCTAGCTTTGGACTTGCTGACTTTCCCACACACGTGTTCTTTGCAGTGTAGCCTGACTGTGGGCTTCTGAGTCATAGCAGTTGGTCATTCATGTCAGTCTGAACACACAAATGTAAGAGTGCATGCTGATGCCTTAATGTGTGCTTAGTATGTGGTGCCTGCGCATGCCAGGCTTGCCTTCAGTTCCTGTCATTTCCATTCCTGTGATTAGCTGCTGCCTACAGCACACAAAGATTAAGCCACTACATACAAATGACATGTCATCTCTGCCAACATTGCAGCTGACAACTTTGCGATGGCGCTGCTGTAACAGCCAAGTCTAAGTAAAGCTAAGTAGTGTCAGGGAAGTGAATGTCCTCTGATGTCACTGGAATTGGACCTTAAGACATTTTTTCTTGAGTTCATATGCTGAGGCAAGTATAGTTTTTCATACTGTAGATTTAAAAAGCATTTGTACTCTGCACCAAAATTTGGTGGCCAAAATATAATTCATTGTTTTATATAATAACAAATAATTAGTTTTACTCTTTCATGTAATCTCCAGATCTGGTGGAGAAATTTTGTGAACAGTATTCAGGAGTTTGTCTGGTAAAGGTCAGTGATTCTTGATAAACAGACATGCCACTGTAATTCATCACCAAACTGTTATGCTGGAGATTGAAACAAAATGAAACACATACATGTAAAACTGGAACACTGTGAAGGTACAAGACAGTTCATTTATATTCTGCCATTGTTACAAACGAATATTATCCTAGTTATTCATAGGTTATGATAAAATGTTATATGGAGTATATCATACATAAATGTGTCCCTTTAGCTGCAGTCATTTGTAGCATAAATCTTCAAACAGTAGGCAAACTGAGGGTGAATCTGTCAAAATTAACAACTTGTGAAATATGTACATTTAATTAACCTTGGCACTAGCATTGTCTTCAAGAAATACAGTTATAATTTTTAATTATCTAGGTACGTTGCATGTATGTTGCGAGGTTGCATCATAAATTACAGACTCAATCCAGAGGTGGATAAATTATTAATACAATTTGTTTGATTTTTCCAAATCCTGTCATGTTTAAAAGTAATTTTAGAATGTGTTTGACAGGCACTACTGCAGCCATGACAGCAGCCTGAATTACAGGTCTTCATTGCAAAGTAACTTTTAAGAATAGCTAAAATATCCATGAAGTGCCTTATGCAGAGTAGACAAATAGGTTCGTTGTATTTCTTTCTTTACATTCGTGCAAAGTAACTGAATCTTGTGTTACAAACTGATGTAAATAGTCTTTTATTTTAAGGTTGTTACACATCATACTACAACATACACGGAGGAATAACCATTTGTTTATGTGCAAAGTTTAAATGACCAATTACTAATTGTAATTTAGATCACTAAAGGTATGACACATTTGTGAGCAATTTAATGCAGCGCCAGGTATTAAAAATAAAGACGCTTTTGATGCTATCGCCACACTGCATTCGACAGGAAGAGTTGGGCCAATAAAAAAAAACGATAGAAAAGGAGCCATCGAGAGTCATCATTGGTTGTTCCGCCCCATGGAAACAGCTCCAGGACGCAGCCAGAACATATTGTTTAAATCCAGGCCACATTTGTTAATGGTCTATTTTTTAATTCCAGGAGCAAACAACAAAACAAATAATGCGTTCTTATACATTAATTAATTAATTATACATTAATCCCTAATCTAAATGTGTAATGATGAGCGGTAAGGAGGCGGACGCATGTGCGGAGAAGAGCGAGATTAATTAGGGGCAAATCCAGAGTCTGCGTCATTGTAATAGTCTAGGGTCAAATTACCAACTAAGAGAGTCCGAGAATACATGTTAAACACAAACACACGGCAACAGAAAGGCGAAGCAGGTTATAACAAACAGGCTAGGAGAAACGAAAACTAAAATTAACACACGGCTGGGAAACACGATAGCGACTACCATTAACAAACGCGACTTACAATGAACAGCCACAACACCTAACTAACACGTCTTAAATGCATGATGTAATGGACACTAAATAAGACGCAGGTACAAGTCATAAGGGCCGGAGAAAACAAAACTAAGGAACAGAACCACAATGAGGAAGTAAAGCAGATGAGTTCATCATTAGCCGTAATCATGATCAATAGTTCAATAGATTGATTGTCCATGAAGATAAGCAGTGGATTCAGAGTTGAGAAGCCTGACGGCCTAGTAATTTGGGAAGCCATGCTCCTATATTCTCTGCTAGATGGTAAAAAGGGGAGCAGCCTGCTTGCCTGGGTGACTGTGGTCCATTATTATGCTGTGTGCCTTCCACAGACACCATTGTTAGAAGATATCCTGAATGGCCAGGAGTCTGTTGCCAGTGATGTGCTGTGCCACTGCCACCATTCTCTGTAGTGATCTGCAACTCTGTAGTGAGCAGAGGAGCTCCTGTACCAGAACATGATGCAACCTGTCAGTAAGAGCTCAATGGTGCACCTGTAGAAGTTCATGTTCATGCCAAACCTCCACTCATGAGCTTTCTTGACCATGGTGTCCATGAAACATCCCCAGTGATGTGCACAACTGACCAAGGAACTTGAATATGCTGACCAACCAGCTGTCAACCTCAGCATCACCAATGTAGATGGGGTGGTGTTGGCCCCCCTGTTGCCTCCTGTGGTCCACAATCAACTCTTTAGTTTTACTAAAGAGAGATTGAGGGATAGGCATTGTCCACAATGGTTGTGTCATTATTTTCGTTCATTCATTCAGCTGACACTTTTATCCAAACTTATAATTATGATGGAGTACAACTTGAGCAACTGGTTCAGCCAATTCAGTAGCAACAGTGGAGCTTGACCCAGCAACCGTCCAGTTAAAAGTCAAGTACCTTAACCACTGAGCTACCACTACATTAGCAAACTTGGATATTGGATATTAGATATTAGATGTTAGATCTGTGTTTGGCAGCATGGTTGTAAGCGAACAAGGAGTAAAGGAGGGGACTGAGCACACAACCCTGATGTGTGCCCATGTTGAGGATCAACATGGAGGAGGCATAGCTGCCGATTCTCACCACCTGAGGCCTACTCATCAAAAAGTCAAATATCCAGCTGCAAATGGAAATGATCGTACTGAATGCTGAACTGTAATCAGTTAAGAGCATTCACATATATGTACTCCCTTTGACCAGGTATGTAAGTGCAGTCTGTGACCCACATTATATAATTTGTGGAACTGTTTGGTCTCCATGCAAAGTGAAAAGGGTATATAGGTTGTCAGAAAGAGAGGAGCAGATGTGGGATTTGACTAGTTGTGCAAAGTATGTCATAATGACCATTTGACTGACAGATTGATAGTTGTTTAAACAGGAGACTACTAATTTCTTTGGGATAGGAATGATGATGAATAAATTGAAGAGGTATGGGACCACAGATTGACTCAAGGAGAGGTTGAAGATGTTAGTGAACACCTCTGTCAGTTAATCATGCCCTGAGATCAGTGACTAGGATACCATCCAGCCCCAGAGCTTTGTAGGGGTCGACCCTTTTGAAGGACTCAATTGGGTTGGATTATAGACAACACACAACACAGAATAATCTAGGAAGATCATCATTTAAGATTACCTTTATGCTGAGAGAACTTTTGCAAATAAAGAAAGAGCAAATCAGCCTCAAAATCAGACAGATTTTCTTGTAATCTGGTCCAGGCATTACCTGCATCTTGTATAATCATGTATAATCTTATCTTTCTGGCTTTTCACTTTTTGTTTTCATTCTGTGCTTTAGTTTTTGAATGTTCATTTTTGAATGTTCCCTCTGCATTGTTTTTTTTAACTGGATTGAGTCTGTGTTATATTTCATGTTGCATCTCATCCCTCACAATCACATCTCATCCCTTTTGGACTGCCTATTTGTATTTCTGACCTGGTTATTTGATCTCTGATTTTTTGTACTTTCTGTTACATAAGACTTTTCCTATATGACATATTCCAGCAGAATTGCAGGAGCTACATGCTACAATTGCCAAACACGGCACCATACTTGATAATCACAACATTCAGGTGCAGCAGGTAATCACTGCACTGCAGGAAATTGTGGTGGCTTTCCAACAGGCAAAATAGACTCCATATGAATGCACATCACTTAAGTTGTACCTTCTGCCAACTATGAGGGTTCATCCGGTAAATGCAAGGGTTTCCTCGTGGTGCATCATTAATTGCTCCTCACTAGTAAGGTCTTTGACTTGGTGATGGCCATTTAGCACCAATCTCCATTGTTTTCATCTCTAGCTCAGTAAATCCAAGTTGAGAAACAATATTCTCCCTAACATTGAGTGCCATAGAGGCACAGTTCCTGTTAAGATCAGGTGATCAAACAGTTTGCATATGTTTTCAGCCCTTATAGATTCAGGTGTGGTTGAAAATTTCATCGAAGGGGAAACTGCTGCCGAAATTCTTGTTCTTCTCCTTTAGGATTCTCCAGTCCTCACTTTGTATGGTATAGACAACAAAATCCATGAAAAGGACAAGTTCAACAATGCTCAAAATGTTTAACTGAATCCTGCATTGAGTCCCATCTCCTTTCTGATCAAGCCCCTGAAAGGTCCTGTGGTCAGGCATGGCTCAGCCAAGACAGTGCTTCTTTCTTCTGGAAACTGGATGAGCTCACCACATGGAAGCCCCAATGCTTTTGTGATAATATGCCCTTGTGCTGTTTTATTACTTCCCCTGAAATCCCTGAAACTAACTCCTCATCTGACATTCTCTTCAAGATCTGGCTGAGGTGTTTAATAAGGCCAAAGTCCCCACATAGGACTAATGACTGGGCATATCCTCATTCTTGTCCTGAGCCTTTTGTGGAAAAGGATGGTGATCTCAGACCTTGTATTGACTATCATGGCCATCATGAGATTACCATGAAGTATCACTATTCTCTTCCCCTCATAACCTTAGCAGGAAAGAGTGGAACACATCATTCGTCACTTCCACTGGCCAAATCTCTAGCCATGAGCTATGGATTGGTCATTGTACCGGATTTCTAATCGTTCATTTGTTGTTGTGTCCTCCTCAGTTGTCATTGCTTTTATTGATGTCATGCTTATCTTCACTTCATATGCTCTCTCAAAATATGCAAAGATGTGCATCTAAAGTCGTGGCCAAAAGTTTTGAGGCTGACACAAATTTTGGTTTTCACAGTTTACTGCCTCAGTTTTTTTTTTAAAGATCCTTTTGTCATATGTTTAGATGGTATAGTGAAATACAATTATAAGCATTTCATAAGTTTTTAAAAACATTTTGTTGACAAATACATCCAGTTTAAGCAAAGATTTACAGTGTTGACCATTTTTTAAAACTTCTGCAATTGGCCTTTGCATGCTGGAAATCATCTTCTGGGCAAAATCTTGACTGATGGCAGCCCATTCTTGCCTAATCAGTAATTAGAGTTGATCACAGTTTCTGTATTTTTGTTTGTCCACCCTCTTTTTGAGGATTGACGACAGATTCTCAAAGAGATTGAGATCTGTGGAGTCTCCTGGCCTTGGACCCAAAATTTCAATGTGTTGTTCACTGAGCCACTTGGTTATCACTTTTGCCTTGTGACATGGTGCTCTGTCATGCTGGAAAAAACAATGTTCATCAGCAAATTGCTCCTGGATTGTTGGGAGAAGTTGTTCTTGATACCATGATACCTTGATGTTTTGATACCATTCCTTATTTATGGTAGTGTTCTTAGGCAAAATTTTGAGCAAACGCACCTCCTATCCTAGATGGCATCAGAAAGTCAATGTTGACCATGAATGTAGACCTCATTCTCAGTTCTGGCATGTTCAAATGGTCCACCAAAGGACCCATGGCTGCACCTTTACAGAAGGAAGTCCTTATACCCCTGTTCCTACACTTTTTTTGTGAATCCTTGTCTTTATTTTGTGAATCCTTGCCTGTGTATTTCTGAGTATTTATTCGCTGTGTAACTACAGTGTTTGACCTTTGTATTGCTTCTCATTTTATATTATATTTACAACACTTGGCTGAAGTTATTATCCAGAGCAACTTGCACATATTTGTCAGTATGACTGTGCCTATGATCCCTGGGAAATGAAACCATTGACCTTAGTGTTAGGGACTCTCATGTTTGTTCTTTTGGATTACCCCTTTGTATTTTTGCCCTGGTTGTTTTATCTGTTTTTGTTATTGGGTTTTTTGTTTGTTTGTTTTGGGGGGTTTTTTTTGGTACTTTTACTTTGTATTCTGACCTTGTTTTTTGATTTACCCTTGGATTGTGTGGTAATGTGTTTCTGATTAAACTTCCCATGGATTCTCATGAATTTGTGTGCCTGTCATCACACCTGTGTACTTGGGTATTTATAAATGTGGGTTTTACCTATGGTGCACATTTCCCAACAATTCAGAGCAAATGGTCAATGAAATCTTTACTCAAAAGCAAAATCACATTTTTCCTTGGGTCAAGTATACTGCAACTGACACCCCTTTGCCCACCTAAACCTTTAGCAGTTTACTATATAATGTAATACACACTTATTGTTTAAACATGCTACAAACTTCAAATACTATAAATAATTGTTTTGTGGGTTTTGTTTTCTACAAAGCCTAATCTTCTTTAAAGTCTAATATTCAGAATGTATTGCTTAATATGACCATACAAATTTCTTGAATGCTTGCACTGTAGTGTTCTATGCATTAAAATAGAAAAACAGCAGGACTTGTTGCTGAGATGTTGCCTTCTGGAGACTTCTGTGACATGTGAGACTGACACAACTGATACACATCTCAGGTATATGAGCTTCGCTTTGTCTGGATTTAGTAACATCAATCAGGTAGCAAGGCAACAAGATTAACTGCTGCTTGACAGCAAGTCATGCAATGACCTCGTACATTCTATCTTCATAACACTGTGATGGGTGTTTCAGCATCTGTGAGATGTCTCTTGTTTACCTTCTCCATTTCTCTCTGTCTCTTTTCTCTCTTCACCTGTTTCAGCTTTTTTCCCATTGAGCTGAAGGGTGATTGTTTAATTAGCCATAAATTATTTGCACAGTTGAGGCGATGAGGTATGTAGGCTTCCTTTAATGACCTTCTGAGTAATTACAGTCATTGTAAGCATGCAGGGGAAGCATACTGACTCTCCTCTCTCAGGCTGCTCCATGTGCAGGACAGTGGTAGCTCAGTGGTTAAGGTAATTGGAAGGTTGTTGGTTCAAGCCCCACCACTGCTAAGTTGCTACTGTTGGGGCCCTGAGCAAGGCCCTTGACCCTCAATTACTGAAGTCTTACTCATTCAAATATAACTGAGCGTCTATGGCTAATTGTTATAAAGATGGTCCTATAATTTAGGAGAATGTAGCCATAGAAAAAGTGTTTTTCTATATTTCACCAAACCCATAGAGTAATATATAATAGAAGAATAGCAAAATGCCACCTGAATATATATATATATATATATATATATATATATATATATATATATATATATATATGTTTTCCTTACAAAATCAATGAGTACTGCATTTATTTACATCTCATCTGAACAATAATGGGCATTAAGCACCTATAGCTGTGGGTGCACTTATTCCAGTGGCTAGAGTTTCTTGAAGAAGGTTGCTTTGTTAATCTCTGCACAGATGGATGTCACGTTCCTTTTGTTCTCTGTCTAATTAAATCACTGCTAATCACATTGTGGGTGATGAGGCGAGGAGAGAGAGAGAGAGAGAGAATGCTTGTACAACCTGCTTCCCACTGTTCACTAATGTCTCTCTTCATGTTATGACTTAGAGTTGATTAGCTTTGAACTTTAACTCTTTCTCTTGTCATCCCTATCTCATCCTCTCTGTCTCTCAGGTGTGTTAAAAAATACAGGTTAATAACCCTTATATGAACTTTCCAGTTTATTTCAGCCTGTTTAGTTCAAGCTGTACCACACTGAGCCACTGGTGCTTACTGTCCCTACTGAGCTTCATTAGCCAAGCAGTAAGTAGCTGTTATTCCTTTTAATTGGTATGGTTAACTTATTGTTATTGTGTACATTGTAATCCTTTAATAAAATTCTAAATTTCCTATCAGGGCTAGATGTTCACTTTTAATGAATCACAGTTCATTTTGCAATAGCAGCATTCAAAACAAACATCATTTGTTGTGAAGCTACGTGTGTGTGGGATTGTAATAACTTAATGGTACATGCCCAACTTCAGTGTGGTATCAGCATAGCCAGACTATTTCATTTAGACAAATTAACTATGGGGATGTTTTGCATGATAATGACAGGGAGAACAATGAGCTCTGAGGATGTAACAGGGAGTATGGTGGCATGGTCCAGCATGCTACTGCTTCCCTATAGCCAGTCTGCAGTTGCTAGGGCCCAAACAGAACAGAGACAATCAGAGTCCAAGCACTCAAGGAGCCTGTAAGTGAGAGGTGAATGGAGCTTCACTCAGGGCATTTCAAAATAAGGAAACCTGTGGACACTGGTTGTAACATCTGTGTTGTAGTGACATCCCCATTTCCCCATCCTCTCTCCTCCATCCAGCATTCACCACAGTACTGGACTCAGAACGAACACTGGAGTGACAGTAGATGTTTTCATCTTTTTTGGACAGGAAGACACCAAGAGAAATATATGGGTGAAATGCATTTGTGTGTGAGGGGGTGGGTTGCAGAGACTCTGCAGAAATCTACATTCTGAGGACATGTGTCTCACCATCACAGACAAAAAACACCAATATTCATAACAATTGTCATTTTCATACCAATGGACTGTAAAGACAAAGGCTAAATCTATATTTACTGGACCACATTAGTGCTAATAAGTTGTCAATGGTTAGTAATATTTTTCCACAATTTACATTATTTACTTTTGTGAGTCCTGGGAAGCCTTCATAAGGCTTGTCTGCTTTTCCTATTTGAGATTTATAGGTGAACTGTCCTCAGAGGCTGTACGTCTTCCTGTCCTGAAGTGCTGGCCCTGCACATGCTCTGGGAATGCTGAGATGGACTTTTGAGCAGCTGGAGATGACCTGGAAAAGGCTCTGGCCTGGAGATATTAGTCCTAAGTGCCTCTCTCCTCTAGTTTGTCCACTGAACAACAAGGAAATGCATAAAGTCAAAGCAGGTTGAACCTGCAATATAGAAGGTATCATTAAGAGCTTGTCTGTATGTGTGTGTGTATGTGTGTGTCGGGGGGGGGTGCCTGCATGTATTACTAGGAGATGGTTTGAAAGAAGACCAGCCTGGACCAGTGCATCTTGACTTGTTGAATTGTCCTGCTGCTAAGAGCAATTCTCATATCAGCCTGGGGCAAACGATCACGAATAAAAACCCAGCAAATCGCCAACGAGAGGAAACAGCCCCATAAAGGGCCAAACACTTTAGAGTTTACCATCTCTGAGAAAGAAAAAGAGCCAGCAGATGAACAGGGGAGGGACCTTTGAAAGTATTATCCTTAGATCCTCAGGCATTCTAGGCAAACAAATAGGGGAGGTGCCTGTGCTCCTGACCAGTTGCCAGGAGATGGAGGGTTGCTTTAATGCAACCTGGGTATTGATCCTACCCTGTTCTGAATGTGCTGGATGAAACTTTTTATTAACATAAGCATCTGGTCAATAAGGCTAGCCGGTAATGGGCACTGACTTTGGCCTAATTACCCTACCATAGTGCATTAATGGAGCCTCATTATGGAGAGTGGGTGCTTTAAACCTCAGCAAAGGGTAGAACTCTTTTTCTCCTGTGTGATGGGGCTTTCATACCTGCAAAACTAAGGGAAGTCACTGCAGGCCAACAGAACTGGAGCAGGTATTTTTCTTAATTAACATCATGCTTTGCACTGGCATAGACACAAAAATGAAGATCTATGCTATGTCACAGGATTTTCAACACCAGCACAGTCCCCCCAAACCCACCCCACCACACACACATTAATGCACACACACACAAACACTCCTTTGGCATGGGTAAACAAGAAGAAAGTGAACATGAGCGCCTGATTTACCATTCAATTTATGTTACACACAAGACCTACATGGGGGATGAAGTAGGTATTTGCCATAATTTAATTTTAAAAGAGTTGTCAAAATTAAGTATGTCTGTTTACATAGTCTGAAATCTGTGGCCCTGACACACCAACAAATGTGAACCAAGTGTAATACCCAATGTAAACCTTGGCGCATAAAAGTTCATATACACAGTAGAACTTTTACTAAGTTGTACATCTGCTGGATAAAAAAATAGGCTTGACTGTCTTCTTTACTGTTTTTGTGCACTTTAGAATGCCAAGAGCTACTTCCCTAAGCCTCCCTAAACCTTATTTGTTCTTAAACATTATAATTATGCTCCTCTCCTGAAGAGTCAATGTTTTGAATCGCTTAGGCTTTTGCAAAACTGCAATGTTAAGGTATTCTATTTGTTTTACCTCTGTGCAGCTTTGTATCTAAGGGCTTTGTATGTTTGGTGCCAAACATACACTAAACTGTGGCAATACCTAGAAAAGCAAATAAGAGAAGAATAAGGGAAGAAATCCTTAGCCAATCTGAGATTCAGAAGGGTATGCCATCCTGCACAGTGCACTTAAAAGGCTTGGTTAAGGGAGTAGATTAGATTAAATTTAGAATACAACTGTGATTTAACCTAAGGTAAAAGTAGATGATACTAAGGAGTTACACATGCATGGGATAAATTATGGTTATTTATAATATCTGAAAGTCTGATGGTTACTGAGCCAGCACTTCCGCATCTAAATGGGGCGGAAACATTCTAGATTAATGCTAGTTGAACACAGTATAAACTGTGTTTGGATGTTTTTGCTTTACCAGTTACACAGCACAACCTTGGCCATGGAATTCAATGAACGCACTGAATGCCTGCATGACTTTGTCTGGGTTATTCAAATGTAAATTTTCTCCTCTCCAATATGTCATCAAGTTGAGAGAGAGAGAGAGATAGAGAGAGAGAGAGAGAGAGAGAGAGAGAGAGAGAGAAAGAAAGAGATGGAGAGAGGGACAGGGAGGTTCTGGAAAAGGCAGCTTTGAATTGAAATGTCAATAGTAATTTTTGGCATGCAAGAATCTTTGAGAGTCAAGGATAGGTGGGGGAGGGAAGAAGGGAAAGGGAGAGAGAAGGAGGCAGAGAATGGGAGATGCCACCACCTGGGAGTCTATGTCTTCTTGACAGACATGCTGAAATACCAGAAGATACTACTGCTTTAATAGATTGATGAATGAGCTTCTCACACATACACACACACACACACACACACACACACACACACACACACCCAACATACACATACACACACGCACACACACACACACACACACACACACACACACCCAACATACACATACACACACGCACACACACACACACCCAACATACACATACACACACACACACACACACACACACACACACACACCAACATACACATACACACACGCACACACACACACACACACACACACACACACACACAACATACACATACACACACGCACACACACACACACCCAACATACACATACACACACACACACACACACACACACACCCAACATACACATACACACGCACGCACACACACACACACACACACACACACACACACACACACACACACAACATACACACACACACACACACACACACACACACACACACACACACACACACACCCAACATACACATACACACACGCACACACACACACACACACACACACACACACAACATACACATACACACACACACACACACACACACCCAACATACACATACACACACACACACAAAGACACCTGCATCAGAATGTCAAGTGACCTGAATGTGGTCATTCAGTTCTTATTCATGTCTGGGGGGAGTCTGAGGGAGAGGGGTAAACATCCCCTGCTTTTGACTCTCGTGTTTCATAATTCATGAAAAAACAGCAGCACTAGGAGTCAAACTCTGTTTGTGAATCAATTCAAACCATACCTCTTATTATACAACCAGAGCATTAACATATCACTATTATCATATCATTACCACTTAACATTAGTATATGGGTACAGCTGTACAGATTGATCACACTCTCAGTGGCCTATCTTAGCTTATTCTTTCCTATTATTTGCTTCTCAGTCAAATTAGTTGCATTATCCACTTTATTTCTAGTGTGCATACAATGAAACTGAGTCATCTTTAGAGGACTAGGGTGGGTGGGGGGTGCTAACTGTTCCCTCCAGATTCATAGCAAATCAAATGGCCAAGTCACTACTCTGCTGTTCTAAATGACATGTGTTTTTGATTAGAATGTCTGAAATTTTCTGTCAAACTAACTGCAGCTGTGCGGGGTAATGAGACTCTTTATTTCTGAGTTCAGAGTAAAGAGCCCTCAAATATCGATTTGGGAGTCATATTATATCACTTTTTTTGTGTGTGCATGTGTTCATAAGCAGAATCTTTTCAAATATCACTTCCCCACTGGAATATGCTGCCATATGTTATTAGCAGACTGACAGGTCTTGCTACAGTAGGCTTGCTGGCAGCTGTTTGTCTATTGCTCATAATGTGTCTCTACTTTGAATATGCTTGAAAAGGACATGTTTAGTTTCTGACTCTTTATAGAAATGTACCTGCTTTTCAAATTATGGGGGGGGGATCCTCATTAAAATCTAATTGTTGTTTAGCCTGGCTTCCACTAGCTAATTTTGTCTTAATACAAAAATAACATTATTTTCCCAGAATCCGCAGAAGACTGGATACTGGATGACCGAAGGTCATAATCAGGAACTTGCAGAGACAGCAATAACAAAGGTATTTGTATAGCTTTGTCCTTATGTTAGCCCTAATTCTAGCCTCTTCTAAACTGTACAACATGCACATTTGCTCTCTGCTGGTATATGCAGAGTTAACCTTGGGATGGCTATGCATGACTGAACAAGCTGTTAAAGAAGGCTGGCTCTGTGCTTGGAACTTCTCTGGAGGCCCTAGAGATGGTAATAGAGTGAAGGATGCTGCACAAACTGATCAGAATAATGGACAACACAACACACATCTTACGCAAGCTACTGAATAGTGCATCTTCAATCTTCATTGAGTACTGCTACATAAGTTGCACTATTTTTCTACATTTTTACAAAATATTCACTATATTTTTGTATTCCATTTGTGTGTTGTCATTAAGCATATACATTTATAAAGAACGCAACTGTCTGTGTGTCATAGATTCAACGAGGTGCTGGAAATATTCCTCAGAGATAAGAGAGTCCTTCATAGTATCTTAGCTGCACTCTTCTGGACCCAGATCTCAGATGTTCTTCCTGGTATCTATTGGAGCCATTCTCCCAGTTTGGGCATCACAGCCCCTAGTTCTCCAATTACCATGGGAACCACAGTTGCCTTCACCCTCCACATCTTTTCTGCCTCTTCCTTCAGCCCTTGGTATTCCTCAAGCTTCTTATGTTCCTTTTTCCTGATGTTGCAATCATTTGGGATTGACACATCTATCACTACAGCACTCTTCTGCTGTTTGTCCACAACTACTATGTCCAGTTGGTTAGCCATTACCATCTTGTCTGCCTGTATCTGGAAGTCCCACAGGATCTTAACACAGTAATTTTCCACCACCTTTGGGGGTATATCACAGTTAGACCTTGGAACTTCCAGCCCATACTTGGCACAGATGTTTCTGTACACTATGCCAGCCATTATGGTTCTTGTGGTGATGTTGTTTCCAGAGATTGGGGTGCTTTAGTAAGTGATGCAACCGAGGATAGGCAATGTTTACACCCTATTGCGCCTCAGCACACACTGTGGACTACTGTGGATGAGCTGTTGCTCCTTGTTACTTCCATTCCAATAATAAAAAAAAATTACAGTTGACCAGGGCATAAAAATCACAACCAAAGGTAGCAAAGGTAGCATCTTATAGTGGCATATATAAAATCACTGAGCTCAACAACAGCTTTATTTATAGATCACATTTATATAGCATATTGATCAACTGCATAAGAATATGAATTTGAAAAAATAAAAGAGATAACTAAAGGCAAAAGCTACCAAAGACTTGCACAGTAAGTAAAATAATTTACCTAGAAAAGCAACATGCTGAGAGAATAAAATAATCAATTAAGAAAAAACAAAAGACACATAGCAACTGATGACAGGACAGAAAGAACCCAAGATAGAATAGCTGACTGCAAGCATGATCTCTAAAAGGACTCAAATGCCTGAGAAAAAAGGTTTTTAAATTTTACTGGTCTAAAAATGCCTACTGTGTGGGATGATTTGATGAAAAACAGACGTTTTAGAGCAGCTACAGAGAACTTTTGACTTCAGCGTCAAACGTAGAGCAAATAAAATCATCTGATTAGTAGATTGTAGTGCTTGAGGGGTGGAATGGAGGCTGATAAGATTAGTGATATAGTTTGGAGCCATGCCATGTAGAGCTTTAAAAACAAAAAATAAAAACTTTAATTCCACTCTGTAGCTAACTGTTAGCCAGTGCAAGGATGCTCTCCCTGCTAATGTTTGTCTAAATGAACTGCATGGATATGTGCTTGATTTTATTCAGTTGTTAGTAATGGGCGTTGTTAAAGACCTAAAGTCCATAATTAGGAGGAGTGTCCACATTCTTTTAGCCATATAGTGTATAAGTCTAAAATTATGTGAGATATCATTTTTAAAACATTGGTTTGCATAAAGGGTTACAATTATCGAAAAAATCCCTAGACATTGGCATGGGTTGCTGTTGTAGAAGAGGAAACAGTAAAAGGTGGAACAAGAGTGTTGTGGAAAAGTGAAGAATCTGCACTGCTGTAAATGTTGCAGTGACCTCTGATCACACATACCAAACATCATCATTGCACTGCCTGAGAGTCACAGTGAAAGAGAAAAAAAGAGAGAGAGAAACACAAAAGAGCTCCTGGCAATAGGAAGATGATAATGATAAGAGTGAGACTAAAAGGAAGAGTAGGAGAAGAGGAATAGAGCGAGGGAAGATGAAAGAGAGGAAGTGGACAGTAGTCTGGATTAGGCCAAGGTCAAACCATTCAGTCAACCTCTTCCCTCCTCCTCTGCTGGACACACACGCACACACACATTTTATTCATTTTATACATTATTTTATATTATATATATATACACACACACACACACACACACACACACACACACACACACACATTTTATTCATTTTATACATTATTTTATATTTTATATATATATATACACACACACACACACACACACATTTTATTCATTTTATACATTATTTTATATTATATATATATATACACACACACACACACACACACACACACATTTTATTCATTTTATACATTATTTTATATTATATATATATATACACACACACACACACACATTTTATTCATTTTATACATTATTTTATATTATATATATATATATACACACACACACACACACATTTTATTCATTTTATACATTATTTTATATTATATATATATATATATACACACACACACACACACACACACACACACACGCGCTATTTTTATATGGCGTGTGAAATAAAACCTTTATCAAACACTCTGTATACACCACTATAACGAAAATAGCATAATCTGAGAACATATCTTCAGTCCTCTGTTCTGATGTTACTGAATCTGTATACTAACTGTTCCTGTGTTAAGAGGGTTGATTAGAAGAAATATAACTATTCTAAAAAATAACTATTGCACTGCAGTTTCAACTTAATAAACTATATGTGATTATTCAATAAAACCATACCACAGTGTAAATATATTTGGATGTACAATGTAATTAAACTACTTTACCTTTGGGGGAAAGAGAAAGAGAGAGAGAGAGAGAGAGAACAAAATGAGGTTACAAAAATGTTACAAAAGGTTACAAAATGAATTTCAGGAATGTTTAAGTTTGTTCATAGAATTATTTTCAAAATTAATGATCATCTTTTACTTTTCACTGCCCTTTTACTTTTATGGAGCAATATTCACTTATTTTTGAGGTACAGACTTCATGTAAAGTAGTGTGAAAAGGACATGATTTTGTTAAGAATGTAAATGTACCTCTAAAAATCTTTGATTTTGGTAAGGACATAAATGTGGATCTTTGATTTTGTAAGGACATAACTGTGGATCTGGTCTTTCAGTTTCCACTAAGTTGATAAAGCTGCTGTGAGGGCACAAGACGGGCTTTAATGGAAGTTAATGGGTTTAATATGAAAAAAAAAAAAAAAAAAAAAACATTACAGAAGAGGTATACTGCCACCCAGTGGTACTCTCCAGACTTTGCCGACTGGAACATACACCAAACTAATGAATACGGATGATTTATCTTTTCTCCAGGCTCTACTCAGTGGACGTGGCCTAGGTTGCTTTATAATGGATCAAAAACAAAACGAAAGAAAAACAAATAAGCAAAGAGACAAGCATTCAAGAAGAGAAAATGAATTATTGGGTAGGTATTGAAGAAAAGAGGGAGGAAGAAATAAAAGAGCAGTGAGGCAAAATAATGCGATAGAGAGGTCTAAACGTCGGCCCACTACTGAGCCTGCCTCCCACAGAGTACAGCCTGTGTTCTGTTGCTTCTGTTTGTTGCTTCTGTTGTTTTCCCAGGGTCCTTACATGGGGTCCTTACTCACAAAATTGGACTGTACCTGATAAAAAAAAAAAAGCATCAGGCTTATGGCACATAATTCAGGCTTTCATGTTTATTTGTAATATGGGCAAGTACTTTGTGCTAGTTTATTTAATGTGTTATTATTTATTGTTTTAACCTACTCTTCTGGTAACAATCACGTTTTTCCCGATATTGCTCATATTCAATATTCTTTTTTACACCTCATTTGTAGTATACCCATAATTTAAAATAGCTTTGTTTTATTTATTATTAGGGGTCTAAGCACCATAGGTGCTGGAACACTATTATATTTGTTAGCTTTTTTTCTTATTATTCTGATTCCTCAGTGAAACAAATTGCGCAGACCAGACTGAAAGTCAGACATAAAACTTGATCGATAGATAGCAGCCCTTCCCACTACATAAGCATATGTCTATGGGACTATAGGTGCTGCTATAGCACACCCAAACACATTGCAGACCATAACTCCTATATGTCATACAGACAATATTTCTAGTCTTACAGTCTATTAAAAATTTTCAAAAACCATCAAACTTTTGTTTTTAATAAGCATTAAGATTTTGAGATCATTCTTCAAAATGACACATATTTTTGAGCACAAACTAGCCTTAGATTTTTCACCAGACTTGTACAAATATATAACATTCAAGACACTTTACCATACATCAAGATAGTCTGATTAAAGTGATGCTTGGTACACAGCTTCTATATGCAAGTCTGACACAGGGCCTATAAGTGTGATATAATGTCTACAAAATGGCGGACGCTATCAGTGCACCAGAGCACATTTGAAAGGCTTACCACTGGAAATCCACAGAATTTGAAAGGTATATGTGGGCACACACTCTAATACATGCTGGAGCTTCATGGGAATTGGCCACTGGGAGACAAAATCTTTTTTTAAAATATGTCTACATGATATTGACTTCAAATAATGTGACTCTGTGAAACTTTGCCTCTTGAAGTGATTTTTTACATCTCACAGTTTTTGCACTATTCACCATTATTTAAAAGAAGCATTTTTCAAACTAGTCCTAGGTCTTTCACTCAGTTGACTCAAAATTGGTCACATCATAATCACAATCTCAAAGTAAATAATTATCAAAAATAACAAACCTTTGGTACAATGTAAATGTTATATGTCAGTCAATCATTGTGGGCGGAGCCCTTCCACACCAAGTTGAAAAAACCTGTACTTGGGATCATCAGTTGGCAATCATTTGACCAAAGTTGCTATTTGGTTATACTATTTTTGTTATGACATGATATATTGAGGAGTCATACCAAGGTGTGAATCGGCTTCTGGGGAGGCTACAGTGGTCATTTAGGTGAAAACAAGGTTAACCTGAAATACCTCATTTTGTTTAAAATAGAAGAACAGTGAATGCTGGCACAATGTAAAATGTTTCAGGATTGACAACTTTGCCATTACAAATCTGTTCATAAATTCTGCATATAATCAGGTATATTCAATATTTACACCACACCAGAAAAAAAAATCCTTAAGGGTTAGTTCAGTCATCACCAAAATTATATACGTGTTTATCTTGTTGAAGCCATCCACTAAATCTGATTTAGTTACACCAATGTGATTCAATGTAAAGGTAGCAAGATATGCTAATCTTGCTGTCATTTTATCATACAATCATTGCAGACTATTAGAGTAGCACAATATACTTCTTAGCTTTTCATACAATCACCAAAAACTCAGAAAGTCAGCAGCAACCACAGTTTAACAGCCTTGTGAACTTGATGAATGACTCACATGTATGTTTTACTTTTTTTGCTAGCCTGATGTGTGATTTTTATATCAGGTGTATCTGGTCCAAGCTCTTTGATGTGTAGTTTCTTCACCAAAGTTCAACTCTCAAATGAATTTTGGAGATCTTACTGAATTTGTGGGAGGCTGAAATCCTTCTCTTGACTAATCATGTTCCTCATTGTCAGATGTCAGATAATGTCAGATATCCCTACTCCATCACTGACTGACTCTGCTTTGGACGAAAGTGCCCTTTCTGACTTGGGGATGCTGATTGGCTAAATTTGTTGCCATATGTGTATCTTGTGTCAGCTATGGTCAACAATTGATTGCATTACTGCTCTGACTGGCTAATTTTCCCCAATATATTTTATATATTACATTTTATTGTGCATTAATGCTTAAAATAAGTAGTTACTGATAATGTTTTTAAATGTTTATTTTAAAAATGAAAATAAAACATTTCCCCCAGGGATGGTGACGGCCTAGCATCCTCTATTGGCCAGCCACCATTGCAGCGCAACAAGGCTTGGGACAGCTAGCTCTTACATTAAGTGAGTACAATTTGGTGGACAGAATTAGATAGATAGTTGAAAGTGAAATGCTGTGAACATACGTTCACTATATAAACGAAAACAAAAAAGGGCATATAAATTCAGCACTTATCGGTTTATTAATGCATTACTGGAATGAGAATATGTACACATCACTTCATTATGCTTCAGTTGTGATTTTGAGAGAGACCACTGTTAAGTGAAACAATTTATAGGAGAGCGTCGTTATGAAAATGGATGGGAGAGATGGGGTGAGTGAACCATTTATTCATCACAGGAGTCTCATGAATCCTCTAGCAAACCAACTTAGTAGCTTAGTTAACTAATTACACATAATTTTAGCTAGCGTTTAAAGAAAGCTGAATAATATTTAGTTTGCTTTTATACTCAAACATTATCTGATGAATATTAGCCCAGTTTATATATTAACCACTAAATTAGATTGAATTAACAGATGGGAACGTGGCAAACGCATCAAAAAGGTCCGATGGTTATACATACCATCAGCATTATCGCAAACTAAAAAGGCTAAAAATACCAGGACAGTGGGAACGAAGGGTAAAATATGAGATAAGTCTAGCGTGTAGCTTTTGTTATGGCGAACACAGTGACGTTGAAATTGACCAATCAACGGCTAGGAGTTGTGTCTCGTATCCAGGAAGTGCGATACAGCGTGAAGGAACACGCCGTTAAGACCAGCTAGCCAGATTAATAGAATAATTTGGTTTAAATTGTTAGAGAGCTACATGCAATATTAATGGATTGGAAAGAAGACGACGGGGTGATTTTTTTTCTCTTTTTTGGGTTTCATACAGTCTTTCGGTATTTAAATTTATAATATTGTTTACGGAGGATCTTAAGCTACAAAGTAGCTTGCTAGCTATCCTAAATTTGAGCCAACCTATTCAGCATTGGCTAGCATTGATGACAGCAAGAGTGCTAACGCTAGCTAGCTAGCGGTTAGATTACCTAACTAGCTAGAGTTATCGATACCTTGAGCAATTGTTAGTCAACTAAGTGTAACTAGTGACCTTAGCTATCTAGAAAACAAGTGTATGTTAATCAGCATATTTACTGAGATTTTCTTTGGAAACGCTCCCATTAACTTATCCTAGAGAAATATCGAAAGGCTAGTTAGGTAGCTAGCGATAGCTCTCTTGATTGCTAGGTTGAAACATCAAAATATAGAACTGGGTATGCGCGTCTCTTTTTTCCCCTTCTCGCTAGAAAGAGGGTGTAGGGGAGAGAAATTGTCTCGATAAATACAGTACTTAGCATAATGACAGTAAAGTTGATTATAATAGTAGCAAACTCAGGCAACTTGTGGCAAAGTGGTCATCTTGATCAGTTCTGTGACCTGCATATGTAGGGATCTGACCATCTTGGGGATTATGCCTGGCCAGATCATTGTTTTGTATAGGTTAATCTGATATTTTGGCACAATTTTACAACGCTGCATCTTTATTAAACAAATGGTTTAAACAAGGTTGTTGATTTGGGGAGGGGGGGGGGGGGGTGGTGGTGTATGTGATATTTAGTATTTTGTGTTGAATATTATATTTGCTTTAAGTTCTACTTAGTACTCTCTTTAGCTGCTGCTGTCTTGTTCAGCAGTTAGGGTGTATTTCGGCATATTCCTTAATGTTAAGCTGTTTCTTATTTTGGAATGTCTTTATTGTACAGTCTGCCTTAGAAAAAAGAAAAAAAGCCCTGCCATTCCACTGTAGAATGTCCTCACACAGTTTGGAAGGCATTGGTCCCTCAGTGATGATGATTGCAAGCCATCCAGGCACTGAGGCAGCAAGTCAGCTCTTTGCCATTACATTCCCTTCATTGTGCTTCTCAGTAGGGATAGCTTTTTGATATTTGGTGGCATGCAGGGTCTTCCAATAAAGTAACATTTACCATCTGCCCAAAGAAAACTGTAGATATTCTCAAATGCAAAGGATGCCTTAGCTATTGCCTTACCACCTGTTATCTACACACAATGGTCTTTGTTAGAGGAACACTCTTATTCAGAATAGCAACAGTGTTGAACTTATTCCAGTTGCAAAGTGGCTCCCTGACTGTGGACTGATAGAGATCCAAGTCTTTTAGAAATCCTCAACTTGCCTCTTCTAGTCTCATCAGTTTCAACAGTTTTTTCTGAGGTTGTCTAAAACCTCTTATTATTGCGCTATATTGCAAATATTGCTATAGAATTGTGAGTTGTGAAGAGCATGTGTGTGTTTTGTCTGACAGGACAGTTTAATTCCACTTTGAATTGACTAACACATGATGCCAATTTTGATGTCATTTTCTAGGCTTCTTTTCAAACATTAACCTCAGTTCTCAAACTATACCTTCAGTAAGGATATTGCAATGTATGCAATGCATGTAGAAGTAAAGGCTATAGCACCACAACTTTATATGTGTTTTTGGCCAAATTGTATTTCTCTAAACAGACTTAAATCTGAGTAAATAAGCCTCTGCAAGTGAGCATTTTCTAAATGTCTTTCTTTGCAGTGTCACTCTCATGGACATGGAGGCCACTCCCATAGCCATGGGCCTGGTGGCATGATGCATGGTTTCATGCCTGGTTTCCACACCCAGTTCAACCAGAGGAGCGAGGCCATGATGGATCCCACACAGCAGCCCAAGAAATACTCACACCTGGATGACAGTAGCAGCTGGGACATCGTCAAGGCAACACAGTAAGTTTCATCCCTGTGACACTGACACACTTTGCTGTGTCATGACTGTCAGAATCTTGTGCATAGATTTAGATTATGGGAGCAGGAAACAAGGAACACCTCTCCTTCCTGAAATTCTCCCCACTCCACTAAGTTTAAACAGTATTTGCCGTCTTCCCTAAAGTTTCACAGCTATCACTGTTAAATAGTTGATAGTATCTAAACTGAAACATTGTACCTAAATGGTTGAGTAAGAAACTCCTGCAGGCAGAATTCTAACTGCTGACTGCACAAAGCTTTGAATGAATCCTGTTGGGTCTTGAACATAATAATATTGACAATAATTCTCTAGAATTATGCTGAGGATGGACTACGTTTCCTTTAGTATGCTTTGAAGATAGACTTTGATACAGACTTCTTTAGCATGCTTTGATACAGACTGCTGTCTGTATTCTTTCAAACTGCAGGTTTAATCTATAAGAGTGAATCCATTGCTCTAGTTTGTATGATCTTACTTTAGAAGATTTTACTGTAGACTACAAGCACAAGTTATCTCTTGCTTTATCTTGGCAATAAATATTTTCTCATGGTGATACTGAGAGCCAGGTGTAGTGCTGATAGTCTGCCATCATGCTTTTCGGTATGTGAGGAATTAGCACTTATAGGCACTAGTTGAATGAAAGGAGTAAGCCATACGGGAAGACAAAGACTTCATTGTGCAGAGAAAGTGCAAGGCAGGAAAAACAGTTTTTAGCAACCTTGGAGCTTGCCCCTTTCTCTAGACTGCTAATCTTCATGCACCTTCTCTGCTGACTGGGTTTGAGCATGTGAGGAAAAAGGCCTTTTTGTTGGAGATCACAGATGTATCTAACAGGAACAGCTGAAATCGTGCCAACAGCAGCTTTTATTTTTATATATATATATATATATATATATATATAAAAGCTGCTGTTGGCACTATATATAATACACACACAGTATGCACAATTATGCTTGTTGGATTTAAGCATATCAGGTGATGTGTATTTGTGCAATGAGGGAGGCTGTGGCCTAAGGAGATCAATACCCTACATCAAGGTGTGCATAATTATTAGACAGCAGCTTTTCCTCAGGCAAAATGGGCCAAAAAAAAAGAGATTAAGATGACTCTGAAAAGTCTAAAACTGTAAAAAGTGCTTCAGAGAGATGCAGCACTCTTAAACTTTGCTAAGATATTTGGGCGTGATCACAGAACCATCAAACATTTTGTTGCAAATAGTCAGTAGGGTCGCGTGAAAAGTGTTGAGAGAAAAAAAGATGCAAATTAACTGCCAAAGATTTGAGAAGAATCAAACATGAAGCAATCAGGAACCCATTAACCTCCAGTGCCGTCATATTCCAGAACTGCAACCTGAAGTACAAGGTGCTCGGTACTCAGAGACTTGGCCAAGGTTACAAAGGCTGAAACCTGACCACCACTAAACAAGGCACATAAGGTGAAGTGTCAAGACTGGGCCAAGAAATATCTAAAGACAGATTTTTCAAAGGTTTTATGGACTGATGAGACGAGAGTGACTCTTGGCAGACCAGATGGATGGTGGCTGGATCAGTAACTGTCACATCGCTCAACTTGGACTCATGCCAGCTTGGTGGAGGTGGGGTACTGCTATGGGCTGGTATTATTAAAGATGAGCTAGTTGGATCTTTTCCAGTTGAAGATGGACTCAAAATCAACTCCGAAACCTAAAGCTAGTTTTTAGAAGGCACTTTCTTCAAGCACTGGTACAGGAAAAAGTCTGCGTCTTTCAAGAAGACCATGACAATGCTCCATCACATGCATCGAACTGCGTGATTATCCGGTAAAGGCCTTAAAGATGAAAAAATAATGACATGGCCCCCTTCCTCACCTGACCTAAACCTTATTGAGAACTTGTAACAGTGTCTGGGAGGCTGTGGTTGCTGCTACATAAAAAGTTGATCATCAACACATTAAGAAACTGACAGACTCCATGAATGGAAAGCTTATGACTGTTATTGAAAAGAAGGGTGGCTATATTGGTCACTGATTGTGAGAATTGTTTATTTGTAAATTTTGAGTTGTTGTTTATTATTCTCACTTTAACAGATGAAAATAAGATGGGAAAATTTGTTTTTCATTTAGTTGCATAATAATTCTGCCAACTTGTAGTCGCCCAATAATTATGCACACACAGATATTCTCCTAAGAAAGCCAAAACCTCACTTTTACTTTCTTATATATTCAGGTTTGAGGTTTATTAACATTTTGGATTGACTGAGAACATTAGTTGTTCAATAATAAAATGAATCCTCAAAAATCCAACTTAATAAATACAAAATATATATTTTACATATACACTCAGTCTGTCCCTGACATTCCATCTATCTATGCTGCAGTTCACATTCATGTAAATTGTGTTGTGTTACTTGCAGGTTTGGAGCCCTTGAGCGGTGTAAAGAGCTAGTGGAAGCTGGTTATGATGTCAGACAACCCGACAAGGAAAATGTTACTCTGCTGCACTGGGCTGCTATCAATAACCGGGTAGATCTGGTCAAGTAAGCGCTTGTTTCTTTCTCTTTCTCTCTTTCTCTCTCTGTCTCTGCACACCCTCACTCGTTTGTCAGTTGATGTATGTGTAACTAGATATCACCATTTGAGAGATTTGGGACAAGACTTCATAAAAAAAACAACGTCTCTTGTGTTATACTGTTGTTTAGCGCTAATGGTTTAGAAGTGCATCTCAGATTATATTGTATTCGAGTGGTGCAGCATGTTTGTGTTGTGCTTCTGCTGCAGATATTATATAGCTAAAGGTGCAGTTGTAGACCAGCTGGGCGGCGACCTCAATTCCACCCCCCTCCACTGGGTCATAAGGTGAACATCACTGTCACTCTAAACATCCTGTGCCATCCTATCCTGCCTACTCTATTCTGTGCTTTTCTAGCTGTGATTAATTACTGTACCTTGGACCATATTATACATGTTGCATACCATTATGTACACTGTGAATCATAGAGCCATGCAGTTGAAATCTGTAATTCTTAGGGGTGTAGCAATGCACTCTGTTCACGATTTGGTATGATTCACGATCCTGGGATATTTTTAAAAATGCAAAAAAACATTGCACAACAGAAAATAATCTTTAGTCCCATGCAATTAAAAGAAATTGGGAGCAGATATTTACAGTTAAGCAAAATGTACTGTAAACAAAATGTAGTTTCATAATATATTAAATAACCAAGTGAAAGCATTCCTTTTTATTTCTGAAGCATAAACAATGCCAAATACTGCAGATATTAAAGAATTTGTATTCCACTGCAATTAAAAGTTCAAGGAACATTTGTTTATAACATGCTACTGTATCAAAATTTGCAATTGTAACAACTTTGCCATAGGTCAAGTGCGACCTCTGGTGTTCAGACAATGCAATGGTACTAGATAGCATAATAAACAGAATGAAATGTCATCCATCGCCAAGATGCACACATTTCTGCATCATGATGAATCGTTGCATCCCTAGTACTGCTTATACGTGTTAACCTACCGTGAGTTTAAGTTGGCTATGATGTAGTAGTGTCCTACATTGCTGTTGGATGTAGATGTCAGTATGGGTGGTGGTACTACATGGGTATGTGGGTGTCATTCCTGGGGGTTGTCCAGACAGGGCCACCTGCAAATGGTCATCCAGCTGATGAGGTATGGGGCCGACCCTTCACTGGCCGACGGTGAGGGTTACAGAAGCCTGCATCTCGCTGTGCTTTTCCAACACATGCCGATAGCAGCCTACCTGATGGCCAAGGGCCAGGTGAGATACACACACACACACAGGACATTTGAAGCACTTCAACAGCAGATTCAAAATCTCCTTAGTATAATGCCAGATGACCCTATTGTCTCAAGCTCATTACTTATTACAGTAGCATTTTCTTTGCTTGTTCAAGTTTAACACATTTTTGGATGTGAAATTCTCTTGATGAAATTGTCCTGAATGATCCACGGGGTTAAGATGTGTTTTTTGAAAGCCTTCTGTACTGTGAGTGTTGAAACTGTGTGTGTGTGTGTGTGTGTGTGTGTGTGTGTGTGTGTGCGCGCGCGTGTACGTACGTACGTATGTATGTATGTATGTATGTGTTCATCCTCATAGGAAGTGGATGTACCAGACATAAATGGACAAACGTCTTTGATGCTGGCTGCACAAAAAATCATTGGGTAACTGCTCCAAAATAACAGTCTGTTTATATTTTGAAGTTTTTGGTGTGTGTGTGTGTGTGTGTGTACACACACACACTGCCTGGCCAAAAAAAAGGTCACCACCTGGATTTAACTATGCAAATAGGTAAGAGCCTCCCATTGGATAATTACTGCATGGGTGATTGTTTCAGCTGGTAACAAGTTATTTAACTCTAACTGATGCAGTGAGTAGCTGCTCATTTGTTAAACAACCATGCTAATTATTGACATGCATCAAGCAGAGAAAATTGCTTGAAAAAAGATTGCTGAAACTACTAAAATCGGGTTAAGAACTGTGCAATGCATTATTTAAAAGTGGAAGGACAGTGGGGAAAGCTCATCTTTTGAGGAAGAAATATGGTCAGAAAAAAATGTTGAATGATTGTGATCAGCGATCACTTAAACGTGTGGTGAAATTAATTCAGAGTAAAACTCAGGGATATGTTTAATAGTGAAAGTAAGAGCATTTCCACATGCACAATACAAAGGGAACTAAAGGGATTGGGACTAAACAGCTGTGCAGCCTCAAAAAAAAACATGTGTCCGTGAGGCTAACCAGCAAAAACAGCTTCAATTTGCTAGGGAACATAAAGATTCGACTCTGGAGCAATGAAAGAAGGTCATGTGGTCTGAGTCCAGATTTACCCTGTTCCAGAGTGATGGGCACATCAGGGTAAGAAGAGAGGCGGCTAAAGTGATGCACCCATCATGCCTAGTGCCTACTGTACAAGCCTGTGTGGGCTATGATCTGGGGTTGCTGCAGTTGGTCAGGTCTAGGTTCAGCAAAGTTATATGCCCAAAGAATGAGGTTAGCTGACTACCTGAATATACTGAATGACCAGGTTGTTCCATCAATGGATTTTTTCTTCCCTGATGGCACGGGCGTATTCCAAGATGACAATGCCAGAATTCATCGCGCTCAAATTGTGAAAGAGTGGGTCAGGGAGCATGGGTCATTTTCACACATGGATTGGCCACCACAGAGTCCAGACCTGAACCCCATTGAGAATCTTTGGGATGTGCTGGGGAAGACTTTGCACAGTGGTCAAGGGGTGGGGGGATTAATGCAACTCTGGACAGAAATAAATGTGACATTGCAAAAGCTTGTGGAAACAGTGCCACAGCAAATGCGTGCTATAATCAAAGCTAAACTTGGTCCAATGAAATATTAGTGTGTGGCCTTTTTTTTTTTGGCCTGTGTGTGTGCGCGTGCGTGGATGTGTGTGTGTGTAAGATATTAAACTAGAATCTTGATGAAATACAGACAGCAATGCTGATACCAGTGTGAAACAAGTATAAGCTCTATCTCAGACAAAGAAGTTCAGTAACTAACAATATCAAACTATACATGCTATACAAACTATACAAGTTTTGGTTACCCAACAAGTGCAGGATCAATGGTCGTTTAAATATTCCACAAATAGAGGCTTCAGTCTATGTTTGAAGTCTGTGAGGGACTCTTCTGTCCAGATAGTTCATTCCACCATCTGGGAGCCAGGACAGAGAATAGGAAGGCTAACAAGAAGCGAGTTGCATTAGTCTAGCAATGAGATGACAAGAACACCTTGGTAGCTTCCTGCGAGAGAAAGGGTCGACTCCTTTGTATGTTCTGCAAGTCCAGGTCAGATTTGAAATATAAGTTGAGAAGGACAACTGGTTGTCCAAAGTTATGCCCAGGCTACGAGCAGCTTCAGATGGTGATACCAGGGTGTTCTCAAAGGAAACTGTGAGGTCATGGTAAGGCTTGGGAGATCCTGAGATGTACAGAAGCTCAGTTTTGCTGGCTTTCATCCATGATGCAATGTCAGTCAAGCACGGTGAGATACACCTGGAAACTTGTGTGTCGGAGAGAGGGAATGAAAAAATTAATTGGGTGTCGTCAGCATAACAATGGTAGGAGGAGATATTGTATCACAGAGAAAGCAAGTATACAAAGAGAAGACAAAAGGACCTAATTCTGAGCCCTGGGAGATACCAGTGGAGAGTCTGCATGGAATGGATGTGGATCCTTTCCATGCAAGCAGAGAGCTTCTGATTGAGTAGGTGGAGGAACCAGTTTATATATGAAAAAGTAGATGTTTAAATCACAAAGGACCTGTCTGAAACAGGGGCAGTAGTAGCTCAGTGGTTAAGGTACTTGACTTGGACGGTTGCTGGTTCAAGTCCCACCTCTGCCAAGTTGCCACTGTTGGGGGCCCCTGAGCAAGGCCCTTAACCCTCAATTGCTCAAGTTGTACTCAGTCATAATTGTAAGTCGCTTTGGATAAAAGCGTCAGCTAAATGCCGTAAATGAAACCTTGTGTACTTCACTCCAATTTTGTCTCTCTCTATTTCTATTTCTCTCCCTGCATCATGCTCATCTCCCTCCTACACTTGACTCCTAATGGCCTGTGTAATATATTTCCTCTTTAACAGCCCTGAGCCCACAAATTTCCTGCTGAAGTGTAATGCGTCTGTAAATGCGGTGGACAAGGTGAACCAGAACTCTCCGCTGCACTATGCCGTGCTGGCGGGCAACGTGGATGCCGTGCACCTCCTTCTGGAGGCTGGAGCCAGCGTGGACCTGCAGAACACCAATGTGAGTGCACTGCTACTGGAGACGGCCACATCCGGCTTGCCTGCCCAACGCTTATGTTGCTGATTTAATATTGAAAGATAGTAGGGACCTGCTGAGGCTATGCTAATGGGTCCAAACTGGCCTTTCTTCAGCACTCAAAACTTCAGCAATGTTTTTGGATGGAGTATTTTAAGGCTGGTGTGCTGAATATGACTGCTGGTGATCAGACTCAGAAGTCTGCTCTTCTGTATTCTAAAAGATTTATGTAAAACTGTAAATGTAAACTACTTTGGTATTTGTGGTAAACAACAAAACAATATTTTGGCTTACTCGCCTGTGTGTGTCTGTCTGTCTGTTTGCTTGTTTGCAGGGTCATACACCGATTGACCTGGCCCACCAGGTGCACAGCCCCTTATTGAGTCACATGCTCATTGTGGTGAAGAAGGAACGCATGGAAGCAAACTCACCCTGCCGGAGAGTTCTCACCAGATACCGGGTATACACGCGTACTGTGATGGTTCTCAAAATATGCATTAGTTGGTGTGTAATCCTTTGGGAACATGAGTAAACAGGAACTGCTTATTGCTCATTATGCACATTTGACTAATTTTAGCTACAGCATCTACTTAGACCTTCACCTTTAGTCAGTTTTAATCTGTGTGCATGGGTGTGCGTGTATGTGTTTGCGCGTGTGTACATCTGATATGCCCGCCTGTCCATTTTTGTTAAACGCAGTAATGTTATTTGTTTGTGCTTTCTCAGTTCTATCTAACATTTTGCTCTATTCATTTTATTGGGGGGGGGTGTGTTTCTTAGGTTTACCTGCAGTGGTTATTCAATGTGTGTGTGTTGTGGGCTGTGGGAGCTATATTTGATATGAAAACAGAGTCTTGGCTACTGAAAGGATTGCTTCTGGCATGTGTAATCGCTGTGATCAACCTCACCTGCAGGTACACAAATGCACATAACCCACCACATGCTGCATACAAAAAAAAAAAACCTCTTATAAAACTAGTGCCTCACACACCCTGGACACCCCACTGTGATGTAAATAATGTACCTAGTGTATGTTTATATACTGATTTTAAGCTTTTAGATGTATTCCAGTGCCCCCCTCCAATCACATGCACACTTGGCCTTAGTCTGCTCTTCTATGTGATGCATACACATGCAAGCCCTGCTAAAGAAGGCAGGACTGCCACCATCTAGGAAACTGTCCTAATGGGTTGTTACAACTAGATCTTTTTTAGCCACTGATTTCAGAGCCTACAGTGGCAAGATGTTTAAGTGGCTAATAACTGCTTTAATATAAAGATTGTGTATGCAACATAGACACCCGAATAGGAAGATTTCTCATATAGTTTTGCTCAGTCAGTAAATACCTGACACTTAAAAGGATTATGTCAGGGGAGAGAATGTGGCAGTGCATTACAACAGCACTATTGTCTTAGCTAGATAACTACGGAGTCCTTTTCTGTGCTGATGCGCTCACTAACCCTTGCATAAAATGCCAAAATGGAGAGCACTGTGCCGTGCCAGTTAAATCAAGAGTTTTTTGGGTTTTTTTATCTTGGTTGGTAGTTGGTTACAAGGAAAGCACACAATCCTTATTAGTATATTTTCCATACAATATTATTTACCACCATAAGATGGCACTGGATGCATTCTAATGCTCAGAGGCGTTTCTCACGCAGCAGGCTAATGGTCTCTTAATTGTGACTTGAAAAAAACTAAATGGACAACTGGAGGTTTAAAAAACTTAATTGCGGCTGTGAAAAAAGCAATACTTTAGCAATATTTGAGGTTTGATTATATGTATTTTGTGTGTGTCTGTCTGTGTCTGTCTCTTTTAGGCAGGTGGCAAATGCTGCTGTTAAATCCCTGATTCCTTCCACAAGCCTCATAGCCACTATCTTCTTAATGCTGGTCACCTGGTGCCTCTGGTTTTTGCCTGATATCCTTTACCAACTCACACACGCACACGTACATGCGCACACAGTGTCTAACACACTGTTCAGGACAGAGTTTTTTCCTTGTTTCCTCACAGCATAAAACATACTAGGTGTGTTTTTGTTTTTTTTACCTTCAACTCTGCAACCCATAGACATCACAACCGAGTACTAAACGATTTTATTTAAGATGTTAATTTGATAATTAAGGCCTCTAACATAAAGAGGAATACAAATAAATCCTATGTGGTTTATTCTATAATATTTTCAAATTAAATCCAGTATTTTGTACTCTATCACAACAATTCTTTTCATTAGTCATTGTTTAATTTTAAGAGCCAAAACACCAGAAACGGTCACTGTTCAAATGTATATAGACTGTGTTATAAATTTGGATGTGTACATGTGTAGTTGTTTTTACAGTCTGTTTTGTATCTGGACATGTGTATGTGTGTTAAATCCCTTGACTGCAGTGGTGGCCACATGGTCCCAGCGCTGTGGTGCAGGTGCTCTTCACACTTAATGTCACAGCTCTCCTGTACTACTACCTCCGCACCTGCAGGACTGACCCTGGGGTCATCAAAGTCACAGAGGAGGAGAAGAAGAAGGTGATGATAAGCATGTGGCTCCTGGAGGTTCCTACTTTGACATGCTGCCCTATTTCTGCTATTTTAATCATTTCTCCAGTGTATTCTGATTTTTTTTTTATTTTGATTTTTCCTGATTGGCTATTTGTGTCTGTAGAAACTAATTGGTTCTTCTGGGAAGTGAAGTAATGTAATGTATTGATTGGTTGCTTCCATTTTCTGTAGAATATTGTGGTGCTGGCTGAAGCTGGTTGTTTGGACCCTAGAATTTTCTGCACATCATGTATGGTGAGTCAGTGCCACTGCTTACTGTACGAACCAAACCCACTGGCTCTCAAATGACAGGCAACAAGGGTCTTCCCCACCCACCATGTTTCCTCAGTGGTTGAGTGTTTTTAACTGTGTGTGTGTGTGTGTGTGTGTGTGTGTGTGTGTGTGTGTGTGTGTGTGTGTGTGTGTGTGTGTGTGTGTGTGTGTGTGTGTTTTTGGAGTATAGATGCGAAAACCAATGAGAGCCCACCACTGCTTCTCCTGTAATGCTTGCATCACTAAACAGGACCACCACTCAGTCTGGATAAATGGCTGTATAGGTGACCGGCAAAAGCAAAACACCACCTCTTTCTCTCATTCTCTCTCTGTCTCTTAAGCTATCTATCTAACTCTCTCTCCCCAGCTATCTCACTCTGGTACTCACATTCTCATTCCAGTTTGCCACATCTTATTCAATTCATCTCTCTATCTTTCTATAGGTGCCAGGAATCATCAGTTCTTTATCTTGTTCCTGGTGTTGTTGACCCTGCTGGGTTGCTGGATGTTTTATGGCAGCCTTATGTGTAAGTTGTTATTGCCAGGCATTACCAGCTGCACTAAAAATGGATCTTTAAACAATCAGAAATAGTGTTCATTTTTATTCAGAAACACTGAGCCCAGATCATCCACATATATTAAGTACATTTAAGTCCATATAAATCCAATAAGAAAAGCTGTGACTTTTCAGGGCAGATCTGGCCAGCAACTTTATGAAGTGTGTTTGCGCGTGTGTGTGTGCGCCCGTCCGTCCACAGACTGGTCGAAGCATTGCATTGGGCATTATGCAGACGACGGTATGTGGGGAGCAGTGACGGGGTTTGTGGGCTGCTCACCCTGGGTACTCTACATCTTTTGCATGGCCTTTTTCCACACCACCTGGGTCTCCATCCTGCTTGCACAACAGATGTATCAGGTCAGCCTATTTCCAAACTGCAGTGGAACTTCAGTCCAGTCCCGCAATACTGACCACACACAAAGTAATATAGCATATATAATAGCATTCATTCATCAGATATTTCTATATCTAGGATGGTAATGTTTCAATATTGTTCTCTAGTTTGTGGCTCACTGTGCTGACTGTGAATAGGAGCAACTTTTAGGGCTACAGAATTTGTCCTTTGTCACATTACATTTTCACCAGTGTGTGTTTATTATTTTATATATAATATTATTTAGTATCTCCCATTCATATTAAAATTCCCTAAAACTAGACTATTACTAAAACTTATGCCGTAAAAATGAAAGGTGGGCAAGTGGAGTCTTTTATCAGCTGACTCATTCTGGAGGTTCTGAAAAGTCCTGTTTCTGCAGAATCATTTCTGTATGGATGAGCGCTGCTCTCTACTGCTTGATCCTTATGCAGATTTCATACTTGCCTCCCCGTGTTCTTTCTTTCCTGCTAGAGCAGTGTGCTGTAGTTCCCTGAGTTCTTCTCCCTGAGCCCTCGCTTTTATTAGACTCTTGTGCTCTTCGGAGTTCAGTACTGCATGTTTACTTTCTGTCCTCATTGTTGAGTGTATGCTCACTGAATAATGCATGTGGAGTGTTCACTGCCAGAACATCTCCAGAGTCCCCCACTTTTTTTTAAAGAATGAAGCATTCATCAACATGCAGCTATTTTAAAACCAGGAACTCTCTGAACATTAGGAAATAGAGTTTCAAAAATAAAGAACATGTTTGTGCCATTTTTCTTGATCTACCTTGGGGTGGCATGTTCCTGTTTACTGATTTGCTTATTTCAATGATTGAAGAATTGTTATTTCAATGATTGAAGAATTGTTTCTCTCTCTCTCTCTCTCTCTCTCTCAGATTGCTTTTCTTGGTCTCACAACTGCTGAGAGGACCAGTTTGATGCATGGGCAGAAGAAGCTACCTAACTCTTTCTCTCTCAGGCAGAACCCATTCAAGTAACTACACTTACCCTATAAAGACTATGAAAAGGAGATTTAGTAATGGTTCAGTCTCATTTTATTTAATTAAATACTTTTTAAATGGGGTATGAGTTCTCCCAACTGTTTATTAGAAACACCTCCCTTGCACCCACAGTCACTGATCACTTTTTTAGGTACAGCTACCTTTTGCAATCCCTCCCTCCATATATAGGTTCATAATAATAGATGGTGGTATTTAAGCAAGAATGAGAGAACCTCGATTCCGAGGGAGCACACATACTGTAATACTGATAAATATGTAAGTTGCTCTGGGGACAAGAACACCTGCCAAATGCTGAAAATATAAATGTTTTGATTTTAACTTTTAAAGACTGCATCTAAAACAATTGTTCTCACTACCTTCTACCGTGTGTGTGTGTGTGTGTGTGTGTGTGTGAGACAGTCATGGTGTGTTGAAGAACCTAGTGAACTTCTTCCAGCTGCGTTGCTGTGGTCTGTGTAAGCCTCTGGTGCTGGACTGGTCGGTTGAGTTCCCGCTGGGGCTGAACAGGGAGCACCCCATGTTCAGCAGTCTGGACACTGTGTGAACCCCAAAGGGAGCAGCTCCCCAACACTCCACATTCTCTGGACTTTTAATACATTGCAAACAGGGGAGGTGCAATCAAAACTGGACGTTGCTTTGAGTGATGGCATGTTGTTGCAACTGTCTGCCTTATTTTGTAATATATTTCACAGGAAAAAAAAAATTTGTACTTTAAATTTAATGAAGGCTCTTTTAAAGTCTGAATATAGTTGTAAAGATACATACATACATACATACATACATACATATATAAAGTGTGTGTGTGTGTGTGTACGTACACTGGTATATTTTGATCTGAACTATTTTGTAAGCAGAGGAACAGTTAGGCAGAAAATGTACATAACTTGACAAAATACTTTTATATTGAGCCTTTTTAATGGAGAGAAATCACTATCAGAAAATGTTTCTGCTTAATTCAAAATAATGGTAATCCAATTTCTTAATAAATCCCCCCCCCCCCCCCCCCCTCACCATGCATCAGAGGAACCAAAGTGCTTGTATTTCATATCTGGACTCTGCTCATAATTGCAGCATTTGCCCACTATTAGTTCTTTGTTTCTAGCTGTTGACCACTACTCTGAATGTTCCAGCTGTGACTGTTCTGATCTTTTTTTAGAATTGTCTGCAGTTTCAGTCACTGAATTGTCCTCAGATGTGAGGGCTCAGTGCTGCCTTGTATAGGACTGAACATTGTGTCTGAATACAGTGACACTGTCAGCCTCTCTTTTTTTTTTTTTTTTTTTTTTTTGTCTCATTTGATGCTGTTTTTTAATTTTACAACTGGGAAAGCACGTTGTGCTATAAGTAAAATACATTCTTGGAATAGAACCAGCTCTGTTTTGTAAGTTGCTTATGAAGGTGTTTCATCCAGATAGATGTTTTGATGACTCACTGCATTTGTGATCCAACAAGTATAAATAGTTCTGTTCAAAAATAAAACAGCAGGTCTTTTTTTTATACAAGTGGTACTGCAGTGTGTTTGTAACATGATTGCAGAATATGCAGGTTGTCCTGCTGCTTTAGTATAAAGGAGAGGCTTTGTTCAGTAAGGGACTAATGAATAATTTTGTATAAATTAACATAAGTGTTTAGAAATGTTTGTGTATGAAAATTTGTGAAGTTTATAAGGGAAAAATGCATCATTAATTATGGATGAGAAGTATAATTGATAACTCTTATTTTCCCCCCATTAAGGGGAGCTTTACATTATTTGCATTTTATGTAGTTGCCTGATAATTCATCTAGCTAGGCTACTAAAATAATCAAATGTTAAACAATGTTTGTAGATTGTTTTTGTTATAGAGGTCCATGCTGCATTGATATGTTTTCAAAGGACTCTCAATACAATCTCTCTAGATGGCCTTGTCTTCCATGTAAATAAAAAATGTATTTGACATTTAGGATTGGCCAGTTGGTCAAAGCTGTCATTCGCTCTCCTCCACCACGCCCATGTTGCCCAGGCCTCGTCCTTTAGGGCCGAAGTTTTTTGCGTAACAAACTGAAAAAAAAAATGTTTAAAATAAATTTTTATATATATATATATATATATATATATATATATATATATATATATAATTGGTATCTGATTTTCATCCCACTCAAGCAGTTGATGAAGTTTGAACATTCCTCTTATAGGCCTGTGGGAAAATGTATTCTGAATATGCTAATATTTACATCCTCATCCATGTTATTTATTGGAAATATTGCTCAAGTGTCAGGTTAGAGACAGGTTAAAGCACAGTTTGCATTAACTATCCTCCAAATCCTCTGAAAACTAGTGATAGTTGGTTAATTATGCATGGTAACAGATGGTGACAGATGAACTACTTTGTGACAACAACAATAAAATTTGCCTATAAGACAGTTGTACCTAATTAAGTGGCCAGTGAATGTAAATGCAAAATGGGTGTGTGGTGAATATATATATAAAATCTCAGGCTATTTTCTTCAGAGTTTGGGTTCTTGATCAAAGGTGTTCACTCACTTTCAGCTGATGACGCACTCCTCTCAGAGCTAATGAAAGCTCTTTGTTTACCGACTCACATTTATCAGTTAATGTGATCTCATTCTAATCCTCTGTCACTCCATTATGCTGAGTGACCATTGATCAAAAACAGTCCTCAGTGAGATGCTTTTAAAGATGTACACCTCATCCACACCATAATCAAGGGTACTTGTGCCCCTCTCATAGGAGGGTGGGTGAGGTGATTGCATCAAGAGAGGGTAATGGCAATTCTGCTCTCCAGTGTCTGAGTCAGGAACTAGAAGATCTTAGTTAAGCAATGGTAATAGGATTAGCTGCACTCAAATGAGCTAATGCATGCAGTTCTATCAGCTCAACAAGGTAAGTGCACCAGTCAGTGTATACCTTTGCAATAGAGTTCGCCGTCTTTATCGGTCACTGTGGTTGATTCCAGGCTCTTTCCACACAGCAGGCAACGGAAGCAGGTCTTATGCCAGGGCTGCAGATAAACCACACTGTAATGTTTACTTCACTAAAGCCAAACGAAAGTTTTATTACTATTGATGATCATTAAGTAACATTTGTTTTTAGTTTCTTTAGCAGTCAGAATGGGGTTCTTTTTAGTCAAGTCCATCTAATGCATGGTAAAGACAGTGGCTTGACCTTGCCTGCACCCATGACCTTCTCTGCTGCATACACGGCCTTGGAACAGCGTGCACAATGATCAGAGCTGCCAAACTTCTGGGCAAACTTCACAGGATTGGAGTTTGTGGATGAGTGCTGAGGTGGTCTAGGTCTCAAAAGACAAAAAGAGCAAACATGCATTATGTAACTTTTATATGAGTCACTTGTTTGTGATGTTGGTGCCATAATTGAATCTCGTCACTGGCAATAGAACAAAAGGTGGGTTTTTTTTCAGTCCACATAACTCACCATAAGATTTCTGGAAATGTTTTCTCATAAAATGTCATCCTAATGGATTTTCATATAATTTTAAAAGTTATGACTGAATAAATGCAAATCCACTGATTTTTTTCAAAGTAATGGACTAGAACAATATTGTCTTCAGTGGAAGCAAAGACAACTTGATTTGATCTGACCTGGTTACACCTTTTACTTGTTTAATATCTGTTAACAGCTATATGCAGCTCCTACTGATACAATTTGTGTAGAATAACAATGATAAATATTGTAACTCTTATATTTTTAATAATAAATTAGTTTATGTTTATTTTGCTGTTTAGAAATATTTTACAATGGCTCAGATTTTCTAGAACAACTTATTCATAATATTAATTTTTTCTTGTAATTGAAATGTTTACAGAGATATCTTTCACATTCATGCACAGAAAGCATGATCTGGACCTACTCTTGGTACTGGAGCTGGGTTTGGTTGTCCATTGGATCCGAACTCAGTGCTCCGGCACCTTGGCCATATCCATACCCTTTTGGACCATATTTCTTGCCATAGCAGGATTTACAGTAGACCTCTGACTCATGTGCTGCTACAGTGGTGCTGTCCAGGGCCTTCCTACAGGCCACTGTGAAAACACAGGAAATAGGACTGGCAAATGGCTGTAGCTTTTAGAGAAAAATGTGTTTTTCATATAATTACTGGAGCAAGAAAATCAACATTTGCATAATATTAACATACATTATATTATTTATCTATACTGTGTATATTGAACATTTTCAGACCCTTTCATCTTTTTCTCAATTTTGTATGTTTCAAGCTCATTTTAAAATGGACTAAACTCTTTTTCTCATCAAACTACACAATACTGTACAATAACGAGCAAAAATTGTTTTGTAGAATGTTTTGTATGCATTTACATAAATATTTAGACCGTTTGTTATGATATTGACAAATTAATTCTGGTGCATCCCCTATTGATAGTCCTTCAAGTGCTTCTACAATTTCTCTTGAGTCAGCATGCATCAGGATGAAAGGAAGGGGAATGTGAAACTTTTTAGAGCAGCTCTCAAGCTGGGTTGACGGTTTCCATTTCAACACAATAATGACCCAAAACCACAAAGGCAAAGAAAAGCAAGGAGGGGCTTTTGGTAAAAGCCTCAAAAAAAAAATCCTGGAGTGGTCCAGCTAGAATTAAGTCCTGAACCCAGGAAGACCTGAAAATGGGTATACACAGACTCTCCCCATCCAACATGGCAATGTTTGAATGATTCTGCCAAGGAGAATGGAAACTTCTAACAGAAGAAACTTCTAACAAAGTGACATGCTTGTAGGGTCATGTATAGGTGCTTTAACCCAACTACGAAGTAAAGTGTCCAAATACTTATGCAAATGGAATATTTTAGTTTTTGTAAATACATTGACAAAACTTTGTTTTTGCTTTGTCATTGTGGACTGTGCATAGATTGCTGAAAACAAAGTTGAATCCATTTTAAGATGTGTCTGAAACATCAAAATGTGAAACTTGAGAGGGGCTGATTACGTTTGGCTAAAGTAACTGACCCACCTGTCCTTAATGTGGTCAGATTTTTGAACACTATCTCTGATAAGCCTAGAACTTGAGCTGGACTCTGATCTCAGTCTCCTGATCTCTAGTGCCTGTCATCTCCTCCCTGTCTCCTGTCAGCTGTTGTGCTCTTACTCCCAACAAGACTGGCATCAGTGTCTAATTTTGGGCTAAACAGGCAGGCGCTGCAGGGAGACCAAATCTCCTAATGCCAGTGCAAAGCTCAATAAACAGAAAAAACAGCACTTGAATGGTACCTAATTACAAGGAGAATCCGCAAAGCCTGAATGCTCCCAGTTGTCCCTTCTAGCTATGTTCTGGTCTGCTCCATGCCCTACGCACAGTGAATAACTAACATGGCATTTGTTCACATTTGAAATGTGGTGGATGGATAGAATGGTCATTTTCTCTAATTACTTGAATTCTGTGTCCATCAACATGGCACTTTGCTGCCGACATTGGATAGTCCTAATTGGCTTGCATTCTGCTTGCAGAAGATGTGTCCTGTGCTTTCTTTAGGATGCTACTGACTAAGAGCTTAGAGCACCGTAATGGGCCTCTGTTGATAAAGGACACCCTCCAGTGCATTTCATTAGGCAGCAAGCCTTTGCCAAACAGATTAACATGAAGCAATTAAATAAAAGGAGATTATTTACTGAGCAAGGCCTGAATGAAGGGTGTGTTCCAAAGCCATTGTCTGATGTACATCCTAATCCACATAAACCCTAAGAATTTAAGGAAGCAGGTTAGATTGTTGACTCCGTAAAAGTTGTCAGGTTAAATCTTTTTTCATTTTGAGACAGCAAGGCCTATATGATGGTTAATATGTTGATAGACTTGGAAGTTCCCTAGTCAGCATTTTTGTCATGTAAACCAGCTGCCGATAAATCTGATACCTGTAATCAAGAAGACTGAAAGAACAAAAAGGGGAACTGACTAGAGACAGCTAGAAAGTGGAAGAAAGAGGAAGCGAGTACAACAGCGAGAAACGAACCAAAAGGAGTTTCCACACAAGCTTAACAGATGCTGCACTTACTGCAGATGAAGCAGGTCTTGTGGAAGCTTCTGCCATTGCACTGGATCTCCTCAGCATGGTACACAGTCTTCTCACAGGCTGCACACTTAGCCCCTCCACCCCAGTTTGGCATCCTTGGCTTGAACAAGGCTTTATTTAGGAGGCTTGAAGAAGAGAACTCAATTAAGCTCCCAATGGACTGTTAACATTACGATTAAAGTCACAAACATGGCTACCATTGCTTGCTGCTGATCTGTTCTCAGACTTCACTACAATGTAATAAGCAAATTGATTTTGTATAACTTAATACTTATTATGGTTCTTATTCCATAAATCTTCTCTAAGCTATTACTTATTTAATATTACGAGACCCACTAGCCACACAGCCATTTCCCACCCACATCCATTCCATACATAGGCAATATCAGGTAACCCCTGATGAGGTTATAATGTGATCTTGAGGCTAGCAAAACTATGTGTTATCTTTGTCTGAGTCAAATGTTCTGTTCAAACCATGTGCAGACCCCCGTCACTAGAGTGGAATGCATTGATAAGACTCCACAAATAGTTCTAGCTAAAGCAACAGCTTAGAAAATACAGAACACCTGCTAATCTGCCCTGTTCAAATTAGTGTCTCACAGAGTTGCACCCCTAATGAAAATGTCATTAACTGAAAAACATTAAGGAAATACAATATAAAACCACTGAGTGAAGTCTAAAGTTGGTTAGTACAATGTTTTGATTAGATAATATAATGTATGAATTACATTATGACTTCTGGAACATGTCCTGAAATTATGCAACATTAAATTATTTCATTTCATAAGGAATATTAAATTATTAAAAATATTTGCATTTATTGGAAAATATGAAACTCAGGAAATTTACTTTCACAGCACAGGTACCTGGTTGTTTAGTAATGACTAAACAAGGGGAATATCATGTATGTATTTTTAGGGTTAACAGCAAAATGCTAAATGCTAGTTATACAATATTCATTTCACCTCTATATATTGTTAGCTCAGTAATTCAGATGCATAATCCTTGCACACTACTTACTAAGAGATGACCCAGTCAGTCAAGAAACACACACAGCTCTGTACTCTCCACTCAGTCCAGAAACACAACCAGCTCTGTATTCACTCAGTCCATTTCAGACCCTCAGACAGACCTTATATACTGGGCATCTTCCACCCAACTGTATACACCCCCTCACCCACTTTCACCAGGAGCAGAAGTGTTGCTGACAACCAGATTATAGAATCTTCCTAAAATAACCACTGACAAAGAAGTACTTGTTAATACACACAGTGCTGTGACACTGCTCACATCTCTGCAATTGAAAAACAATAATCTATAAAGCATGCTAGAGAAACTATTGCATTTGCAATCGTGCAATTACTAGACATTGATGATGTGTGAACTCAATGTGTTATTGGTTACAACATCCAGGTTATAGTAAGAAAAGGCTAGAAAATCCACACCCACTTTGCTAAATTACATTAAAGTGAAATTAATTATGACTATAGAATTTACAGAATTTCATTTGCTTGGACATCTGTGAAAATAAAGAATACACAGTAGGAAGATCGCTACTTTATTAATACATCTATAATACTTCATTTCCATAGCACCAGCAATTCCTATAAACATATGGCACAGTAATATTTTAGGGTCATTTGGCACCAGTTGTCAAGGTGATAGGATACAGATGTGTATAAACGACAGGCACAGTCTTTGAATATTAAAATGAATTAAAACAAAACACCCATACGTTTTTTTTTCCTTTTAAAATCCCCATACAAATCATGTTACAGCATTTTGTACATTTACAAAGCTAATCCATTACAAAAGAATGTCTGCACATCAAATGTCAAGTCTATTGGATTACAAAGCCCTGGGTTTATGTGTGTTGAGGGTAAAATCCCTCCACCACTGCCTGGTGGATAGAACTATACCAGGTTATATTTGGAGGCATATCTGAGTGGAAAGCACCATACCCACACGTACTCTGGCTCAGTCTACCATACAGAGTCCAAAAGCACAGTGAAAACCCCAGAAAAACAGAGGAATAAAGATTAAGCAAAAATCTACAGTACTAGTTAAATAAAATCATACAAACCTCTCATGTGCACATTCACTCGATCGCATGCATGCATGCACACGCAAACAAGGCTCAGAAGATAGTGGCTTGACAGCAGATAAATGCTACAAATATGTTCATCATTGTGGATGTAAAACACAATTTAGATGTCCTCCGAGTTCACTTCCAGCTTTCTCTGGGGGATGTAGAGGCTCCTGGGTGCTGGGGGTGTAGCTATGGTGGGGAGGGAGGAGACAGGTGTGTGGAAGAAACTGTGCTGGAGGGTGGTACCACCTTTGGGTGTGGTCAGGAGCGGCTAAAAGAAGACCAGGAGATAAGCATCTATTTAGACGGGGAAAATGAGCTAGTGCCAGTAAAGCTTTTTATCCAAAGCAATTTACAATTATTACTGAGTACAACTTGAACAATTGAGGGTTAAGAGCCTTGCTCAGGCGCCCAACAGTGGCAACTTGACAGTGATGGGGCTTGAAGCAGCAACCTTCCAATTACAAGTCAAGTACCTTAACCACTGAGCTACCACTGCATAACAAACAGATCATGTCAATGACAGTAACACACGTTTGTGTACAATCTCTAGTGCTAGGTTATCCCCTGACCTGCTGGATGCTGATGAGAGTGAGAGGCTGGGCATGCAGCGTGCCGGGAGGAAGCGGTCCGGCCGGGGACATGGGCTTGACGAAGATCATGCCCTGTGGGGGAAGCCCTGGGTGGGGGCAGGGAGCGGGGCTGCCCTGCTCTGGAGGGGTGGCGCTGGGCGTGGACGTATGGGGGATTAGCCCCAGATTCCGCAGGGTGAAGTTGAGGATGGCAGGGCTAGGGCTGTGGGCCCGCTGCCCATGGGCAGGGAAAGGAGAGACAGGAGAGACCCGATGCAGGGGGAGGCTGGTGGGTGTGAACTCTTGGGATGGGGGCGGTCTGGAGCCTGGAGGACACACACACCATCAGTAACCATTGAGCAATACAACACTATGGTTCAACACTAATTATTACCAACATGATTTACAGCATAAACCATACTGGTTTTATGTAGTTAATTAGCATAAAGCTTGGCTGACCTGCAGTTGGAGTGTGAAAGATGTTGTAGGTGGGGGTGGAGGCTTTGAGCGTCTCTCCACTGGAGCTGTCCTTAAAGAGGGGAATTATATAACCTGTAGGAAACAAAGTCTACACACACACACACACACAGATTAAAAGTAACCAGAGAAATTAATGTCTGACCGCAACATTCTGAAGATTTTCAGGACAACAGCACTTATATTACACAACTTGGAGAAGCTTAAGATATATATCTGAATGATGCATAAAAACATTTTACTTTTGAGAGTTTAAATGATCTATTTTCTTTTTTACATTCTCATCTGCAGACTTCTCTACCTCTGTATGTATATGTCCAGCTGAGGCCGCTCCCTCCGGCAGTGGCGGACTGCTCTTGTGCGTGTCTGTGTGAGCAGGCGGCAGGGAGATAGGTGTGGCCTCTCCAGCCTCAACCCGCCCCCTCTCCTCCCCCTCCAGGAAGGTCTCCAGGCTATGCTCCAGTGGGGCGCTGTGGCAGCTGGATGCACCAGGATGCCTCTCCAGGGGCTTGCTAAACTCAGGGTCCAGGTGCAGGGCTCTCGGGGATGGACGGCTTGAGATCAGAGCTCCCCTGCGGGCCTTCAGACGAGCTTGCAGGATCTCACCCAACTTTGGGGAAGCGTTCTGTAAAGGACATACACAGTTATGCTGAACCCAAGGAGTCACAAACTGGCAGTACTATTACTATTTGCTATCTGACCACTCAATAAAGGAATTTTCACTTGTTTTTTCTCCTCTCACCTTTGAGTTTGCCTCAGTCCGTCTGACCTTGGAGGGACTTCCTTCCAAACTCATTTCTGCACATGGACGTTTTAGGGAGGGACTGCCGTGGTTGTGACTTTGCGACGACACCTGAGTCGCCTGACCTGCTCCTGTCAAGGTAACGGGTGACGCTTTCGTGTTTGCTGCACTGGGACTTTCAAATGTCATGGAACGCACTGCCAAGCTAGTGGGTGGTGGCCTGGCGGAGATGTGGGGCTTGACAGAGGCGTGGTGCACGTAGAGGGCATAGGATCGGCCCACCTGGGGCTGAGGCAGCAGCACAGGTATGAGGGGAGAGCCGGGAGAGGGGAGGTACGAAATGAGCCCTGGGGACAGAACCGGAACCGCTTTAGAACAGGCGGGCCCAGTTTCAAGTACAGATATGGCTGCAGCACCTCCAGGCAGTGTAACAGTACTCTCCACTCGACCTTCTTCAGGGTCTGTCTCCTTATGAACATCCCTAAAACAAGAATTGTACATATTACCTTAAACAGGAGACGTGTCCTGTAACAACTTCCCTGTATAAACAAACCGAGTGTGAAACAAACAAAAGAAAAATCTTCCTTACATTGCCTGCTCATCCAGCTGCATTTTGCAGATCGCTGCCAGGTGGGCCATTTTGTTGGGATAAAACTCTCTAGTTACAGCTTCACCTAACACACCCAAAAGAAGAAAAGCATGGGAAATGACCATCTTCACACTAAATTACTGCCATGAAGCATTGCAGAGAAAACCCTGAACGTACTGGACATCTTCACAGGGCTGGATGGGGCTGAGCTGATCTTCCTGCGGTCGTTCTCTATGCTCTTAGCCAGTTTGACCAAAGAGTGATGGCGGGTGAAGCTTCGCTTGGAGCCCGGTGAGCAGAAGAGGTTTTTGGTGCAGTTATCGATGGAGGCACGAGACTCTAGTGGTCGGGTCACTGATGCAGTTGCCATTGGTGTAGCAACCTTCAAATCTGAGAACACCACAAAAATAATGACAAATCAACAAATTAGCAACAAACAAGTTCTGTAACTGCATATTAGGTGCAGACCTGGGACATATATTTGGATACAACCATGGCTACTTTCCTGCTGCAGTTAATGTGTGTTACAGCCTGTAGGCTCACCCTGAGAGGAGGGAAGGTCCTCGGGGCCGGTCCATTTGAATGCTGGCTTCCTTCCCCGCTCTTCCGTCACATGTACCTTCTTAATCAGTTCCAGGCTGCTCAGGACATTTGCAATGTCATACAGGCGACGGATCTTAGCTACAAACCCAGTGCAAAGAGAGGGAAAGTTACAACACTCTGTTACAAACAGAGCCCCTCTGTGATTTCCATATGCAGAGTACAAAAGGCTTGATTGGCTGGTGACCTCAACTCACTCTTAAACTTGCTCTTATCCTGGTCCACAACCTGATCCTCTCCAATGAGGATTTTGGCAGCAATCTCCAGGCTGACGATGCGAGGGTTTGATATCAGGAAAAGCATGACAAACTTCTGACTCATCACACGCAGAGACTTATCCTTCCGGCTGCTGGCTGTGGGGGACGGTACAACAACAGGAGGCAGTCAGAGCTGTGGCCTGCAGGAGCCCCTTCAACAACACTTACACAGGCATCCAATGGGAACCATAGAGGAACTCACAAACACCTGACTGGGACTTCCTTTTACAGTTTCAAATGTAGAATCTTATACATTAGTGCTCATGTGGATGAGATCACAGCTACTGACCTCCTTTAGAGTCCACTGTAAGCTCGGTGAAGCTCAGTTCCTTCTGGCTGAGCTCTCCATCTGCCTCCTCATTCTCCTTTTCCTCTCCATCCAGCTCAAACTCCTGTTCCAGGCTTCTTTGCCGGAGTTGCTGGATCTGTTGACTGTAGCGGTGCTCCTCACCTGCTTGCTGCAGGGTTGCTAGAGTCTGTGGCAGCTTGCAACGTCCATGCCATGTGTAGCGGTTCTTGGCCAATCGGCTGACCATGTTCAAGCTTTCCAGAACGTTCATAATGTCATAAATGCGACGTCGTTCTACGTCTGAGACAACAATGACAAGGCATTTGACACTGAAAGAAGACTTATCCTGTTTAGATATTTTATTGTAGCATTATCTGCAAGTTCAGGTGGCAAATTCTTACACAACATGACCCCTTTAGTTTTAATTGTTCCAACAAAGCTTACTTAGTTCAGTAGCGACGTCATCAAGACAGATGTCATTGTTAATGGCAGGGTTTGGGTAGTCTGGATAGCGAGCCAGGAACTTGTTGCAGAGTAGCCCAAGACTCTTCTCCTTCCGGCTGAGCTGCAACTTCTCAGCCTCCTCACTTTGCTCGGGCTCCTGGGGAGAACAGCAAACATCACAGTTACTTAGACAAATGCACACACTTGTGCTACAAGGGATGAAGAAAGAAAGCATTCTTAATTGAAATCAATGGACAGTGCTTTAGTAACATACATAAATTGCTGGTTTACCTGAGTAGAGCGCTCTCCCTCCTCTGGTTCTGTGATGTCTGCAGTCCTCTCTTTTTCACGGTTGCGGATCTCTGGGCTGGCTGCACTGATGAGCATTTTCAAGTTGGAGGTGGGGGTCCAGGGCTCTCCTGATGCATCCGGGCCCTTTGTGGGTGTTGTTAGAGGCCCCATGTTCTTCTCAAGTGCAGGACCAGAGGTTGCAGATTTCCCTGAGGTTTTAACAGGCTCCACAAACTTGCCCCATGTCTTTTAAAGAAGCAATAATTAGACATTGTTAGTAAATGTGTTATTATAAGTTAACAAAAAAAAAGGTTATTTTTCAATAAAAACATGACTGTCAGTTACTGAAGATATTTAGATTTATGGTGTACTCTGTACCTGTTACAACAAATTGTAATCCACTGTAATGGACCCAAACACTTCTGGCTAACATGCAAAGTAACTTACCCAAAGTTTTTGAAAGATTTTAAAGATATTAATTGACTAACCTGTATATTAACTGATGAGGTCTCTGAACATATCTGAAGTTTCTGGTCTAAATTTTGGCCATTCAATAAAATACTGGCCATCTTCCACCTACAAGTGACAGACAAGTTATATAAATATATATTTTTTGTTGCATGCACACACACACACACACAAATTATATATATATATATATATATATATATATATATATATATATAAAACTAATTATATATTATTATATATAACTATATATATACATACATACACACACACACATATCTGTGTGTGTGTGTGTGTGTGTATATATATATATATATATATATATATAAATAAAAACTAATAAACATCGAGTGGAATGATAGGAAGACCTGCACTACTGCTTTAGCTAACTTAGCTACGTTGCAATTACTTAGCAGCATAATTTATTTATTTTACAAAATAAGATTACCTTTTCTTAACAGCATTATACAATCTGGGCGAAATCATAGTGAAGATCTGCTCAAGATGTTATCACATAGGATTTGTGTTTTGTCAAACCGATCCAGCTACCTATGTTTTGTAATATGCGTAAACCAAAGTTATTTGATTTCAAATTACCGGGTCCTGGTAGCTGACTATTTTTGGACGCTTGGCGGTAACTGACATCCGTTCTATCGAATTGTAGAGTACAACTCGTAAGTACACGCCCCCACATCGAAAGTAACCAATGAATGTGCAGCGCGAGACGGAATTTCGCAGAGTCCCGCGCAGGTACACATTTTTTGAAATCTTGGCGCGGAATTTCCTAGGCTCCAAAGATACAAACCGGAACTCAGAAATGTAACACAACTTCTAACAGGAAAGAACCCCTGAATCATGTTTCTTAACATCCACAAATGTCAAAACACACCCAAACAGTTAAACTAAGGTTTGCTTCTCTTTCGAAAAAGAAGCTTTAGCAAACATGATTTCTTCAAGTATTGGGCAAACCTGTTCAGGTTACTGCCATCCAATGTAGCTAGCTACTTATCCAAATAGTGCGACTGCTTAAATTTAGATTTGACATCTAGGTTACACGACATATATAGCTAGTATTCAAACCTTAGCTAACTAACTAGGTTAGTTATATAGTTCCACTCTTTTTATTTTTACTTGCTATGTTACTTAACTATATAGCTAGCTAGCTAACGAAGCATAGCTATTTTAGGAAGATGGCGGAATAACTGTCTTGCTATCTTAGCTAACCTAGGTGTTCTGCTTGTTTGCTTGTCTTATTTGTGCCGATTGCACTGAAAATTAAAAGTTCATCGTGACAATGTAGATACTCATGAAACTATTGTTTATGATATAGGTACGGCCAGATAATAGGCCAGGTACAACTTGACTATCAAATAGATGTATTCTTGAAATAGGTATCTACCACGGACAGCCTGTTACTTTCATAAAGTAATTTATCTGGGGATATTTAGCTAGATAGCCAATAGCTGAGCGGCAAAATTCAGGGCTACCACACTAAATGCTTCACGTAATTGCTCAGTTTGAGATCTAGCTAACTATCCTATGTAAATTCACTAGGTTAGCTTGCTGAGCAACTTTTCCCTTGTACTATTTTAGTCTGTAGCTAGGTGTAACACGGTTGTAACTTACCCAAGTTGAAGTGTGAATTCTGTAAAATACACCGTTCAGTCATAAATCCATCGGACAAAATCCAGCTCGTTTAAACAGCAAATATTACTGTCTACTTGAATAAATCCGGAAACTACAAGGTAGCTAGTTTATGAGAATTCTCACAAGCTTCACATTAAGCACTTGGAAACCTAGCTCGCTAAATGAAGCAAATATAGCTAGCTAGTCTGAAAGTGCCACATCTGCTGTAAGGTCATAGTCTACAGCGAAGTAGAATTACAAAATTCCCAAAGCTTTTTTTTAAACCTACAAAGCTTAGATTTCCCTAGTCATAAAGCTACGTATAATTCAATATAAAATACACTGGTTTTCGAGCGGACAACCGTTTTACAAATTGCAGTAAGCAGCCAAAAAGAGTATTTGACCAGCCATCCGTCCCGCCTAGCGATACGCGTGCAGCGCGCTCTATCCCGCCACAGGCTTGCACAACCCCTAGCCAACCACAGCTGGATGAAACTACGGTTGAGGAGGAGTCTGCGGTCTCCCAGACATTATGTCTTATTAGGGAGAGTAAATGCTTTAGTCATCATTCTCATGTATCCAAAGTTTCTCTGCACGAAGGATGACTATTCACATCTTGTTGAATATTTCCGTAAAACTGTCCTCTGTAACTGTCGGATTTTCCTGACCAGTGAAAAATGTAGTCTGCGTTCTATAGGAGCAGTATAGGGCCCTCATAATCGTACTAGCAGATCAATCGTCGTAATCTGCATTACACGTTTTGAAACATCTTGCAGCACACAAACTTCTTATTTTACTAATCAAAGAGAGATCGTTTCCGTGTATGACATTTAATTATTTGCCACTAGATGGCAACCTGAACGTTCGGCTTGTCAGTTTCCATGGAAACGCCCCGTGGCACGAAGCCAGTGAGAAAACACTGGCGCACGGAGCCATGACGTAATGTGATCAGTTTGAGGTGGTGGGTCCCCTCGGTGGAGGAAAGATACATGTGCTGGGTGCTGAAAGTAGACCCGCATGCCTGGTCCTGGGTAGCATCCCTGTCCATGTCCGGTTATGGTAAGTAGTTCATCTCATTTTATTTTTACAACTGTCTGTTTCGAGTGCACTGACTGTATTGCACACACTAGTAAGGTATGATGTTTTAGGATGCAGTTTGATGTAGGGTAAGATTGTTTTTACAGAGAACTAGGTTATTTAATCACGAAGGCTTCGACAATACGTTCCAGCGATTCCATGCATATTTGCGGAGTGTATTACAAGAAGAAATTAGTTTGTAATTTTGTCGTGTGTTTATGACTATACATTAGTAAAATTGACCCTTTCAGAAAGCAAAAATGTGTTCGTTTAACGGTTCGCTGGTTACTGATTCTGCAAGATATGCGCACAAGTCTTTTATTTTTTACTCTTGTTCCTTGATAATTTTATGTTTGGATATCTTTGGGTATCGTTGATCTGAACTCCCGTGAAGTCCACTGGAGCAGCCTCCGTTCACTGACTTTCTTAGTTACCACAGGTGCAGCGCATTTATAACTTGACAACCTACAATAGAAATACAGTGGTCTAATGCTGCTCTAACTAAATCAAATAGAGATCTTGTTAAGTAAAAACATATCATATATCATTCTGTGCTCCACATTATGTGCATGGGTTTATTCTCTATGAATAATAAAAAATGTATGCATAAATAAGATTTATGCATAGTTACTCTTCTCTAAAATGTTTGCTGTATTTAAACGAATTCCTTTTGTAATGTTTTTTTTTTTTTTTTTTTCCACAACACACCCATCTGTTTGCAATGGTAAACAGGTCTGGAGTTGAAGTCACACATAATGTCAATTCTTCTCCTCTTGGTCACATGTTCTTATTTATTATTTTTTGTTTTGGGATTCCTCAGGAGTCCACTGTGATGTAAACTTGTGGAAAAATGCAGTCACACCATTGCCAAATTCTCAGTGGATTAAGGAACTCAAGCACCTTATGAGAGCACTGAAAAATGTGCAACTATGAAGTGTGGACCGCTGGACCGGTGCACGGCTGCACTCTCCTCTTGTTCCTGATGCCCACTAAAAAGCAGCCGCTCTGGGCTTTAGCCACGGACAAGCAGCACAGTGTGATTCCAAATCCCACCCATTCACATGAATGACTGGACATTACCATGGCAAAGGTAATGAGTTGAACCAAATAGTTCTGATGGACAAGTGAAAGGGAGAAAGTGGGACTTGACTTTGGATTTGGGGGTATTGGAACTTGAGAGCAAATTGTAGAGAGGACAGTTGTTTCCTCTGGATTTTTAATTAAAGGACTTGGGATATCAGCACTAGGGATATCAGAAGTCATTGGAGGATGTCTGATTCAGGGGCAGAGGCACCTCCGCCTCAGCATCAGAGGAAGAAACATGTGATTCATGGTTTGGAGGATCAGAAAAAGGTAAGGGGCATTTCAATAAGTTGGACAGTGTCCAGTCTCTCAGTCCGGTAGGGTTCTTTTAGTAGAGTGCTCACAGCAGGGTCCATACAAAAGCAAGATTATGTACTCTTTAAATGTTCTAGATCATAACTGTAATATCACAAAACACTAAACCGTATCATTCTAACATTTCTAATTCAAGCCTTTGATGAGATGAATATAGGGACATCAGCAGAAACACTGCATTCTGCAGTGCTGTGGCCTTCAAGGACTTGAGTTTCAGCACTTCTGCTTCACGTATCTGTGAGTGGGCTGTAAGGCAGGACATGCATCATCAGTCCTGGAACATTAGAGGAACTAAAGCCTCCATGAGCTTTAATCTTAATGAAGACCTTTGGAGTATTAGTTAGCTTCAGCTGTTCACATGTCTCATTTATGGCTGGTTAAGGCCTTGCATGTCCCTTGGCATATGGCCCAGTAGTGTGGTACCAGGTGCAGTGGAAGCTTTATTGACTCATTCAGAGATTTGCCTTTTTTTCTTTATGAGTACTTACAAATGCATATATCTACGGTGATGGGACAGATTACATTATACACTATTATTGGCAGTAAAGCACATGTCTCTGAGCTTTCATATCACTCTTTGTGAGTGTATGGCATGCATACTCACTGCATGAGAAGCCTGTCTTTGCAAAGTTGTAGGTGGAATTATTAAAAAAAAAAAGAAACTTACACAAATTCTGAATATCTATATATAAATTCTTCCAGCAGTTCAGTCCCAGCAAGTGCACTTTGGTATTGTGTACCTGCTCCATTCACCTGAACAACGTAATCAAGAACCATTGAACTGGTTCAGTCATGCTGGGATTGAACAGATATAAAAATGGAGGTTGTCTTGAGTATTTGGAAACCTTTATTTTCCAGAGACTGCTGATTATACTAGGAGGCATCACAAACCTTAGCATGGGCAGGTGCTGTTTGGATTAAAGTTTCCATGCTGAGAGCTGTAATAGTTGACAGGTTCCTCCAGACCAGTGTATTCCTCACCACTTTGCTCTTTTCAGAATCCGATTTGATGCTTAGGCCAAGTGGATCTCTGTCTTTTGATTTTCTGAACTGAGGTGTGGTTGTTTTAGGGTAAATCTTGTGCCTAGAGGGAGTTTGGGATATAACTGCATGTAGGAAAGATCTTGAAGGACTGGGAAATGGTTTTAGGGAAAAGGAACAATCTTGAACATTTGGGCTGTTGTGGATACTGCACATATGTTCTTTATAAATACCTTTTTTACTTTCTTACCCTACTTATAAATTATTGATATTATCAGGTGTGCTAAATTGATCAGAGGGGATACTGTTGTAGTATGAATATTAATTTTGGTTTAGAAAGCCCTAATTTTCCACCATGGTGAAAAGGGTGCCCCTTACATGGCAGTACATAAAGATTAGGGCAGTGATTGAAGTCATTCACCATAGCAGCAGATATTTACCCAGACTCTGCCTGTTCCATAAAGACTATAGGAACCTGTATAATAATGTTTTATATTAAAGCAGTTTCACTACACAGGAAGTTCATTTAAATAAAATTCAGAAATGTATCGTTTGTTGTTTGAGTGAATCAGATACTAAAGAAAACTGTTTTACACATTTTTAGTTGCTTTGATGTCACTGATGCCTGTAAAGACACACCGAAGCCATTATAAGTGTTAATTGACATCGGTGACTGAATCTCTGTAGCCAGATGCGATAATGTAGCTTAAGGGACTCATTCTAAAGTAAATAACTCATAGGGTCCATTGGAGGCCTGCCTGATTACTTCATGCTACAGACCTATAGATTTCCCAGATACCTGCCGGTGCTGTGAGTAATTAGATGTTTTTTGGACTATAGATCCTGCACATGGGGTGTCCCTGTCCTCTCTGTGTCCATTGAATGACATTCCCAGAGAAAGAGCGTTAAGGTGCAATTAATGCATTTCATGATGGAATTGTTAATTCAGTCAAGGCACTGAAGCAAACGCTGTATGAAAGTGTTTGTCTGATAGTGTGAGTTTGAAATGAGTCTGAATGACTCTTCACTGACAAGAGGGTAGAGGATCAATAAAAACATATCTAGTACATTAGAGACATAGTCCTAATTGAATAAATATGGTAGTGGTTGTATTGAGTAGTTTATACTGTGTCTCTGTAGTGCTCTATTGGTTATTCACAGAGATTTGACACTGTATAATACTTCATTGTACTTTATAGCTTTAAATGTGTTTATTGTTTTGGGGTCATTTGAAGGATGACAGCTTCCAGTAGGCATATTTTTCAGTATTTTGTTCTTTTTGATCCTATAGTTTGAATCATTTATGTCATTCAAACTGTTTCTTAAGATCTGGATTTGACTGGATAGATTACGTTCTAAGCAAATATCAAGGTGAGCTTTTTTGTGTGTGTGTAAAGTCTGCTGCAAGAGCAGGAAGCAGCTTTATGGCTGCCTCTTTGTAGGCGGCACTGAGGGCAAATTGTGAACTGGATAACGAACTTTTGGGACTTGAGTGATTTTTACTCTCTTCAGTAGAATAACAAGTATGTTTACACAATATTTCTATTCTGAACATCTTGCTTTCTTCTCAGTTGACATGGCTGTTAGGTCACTGTGCTATGGTTGCTGAAACCGGCTGTGTTGGTGATGGTGTCTAACTCTCAGCGCATAATGAATTTAGTGATGCAGGACTTTTCATTTTGTATAATCCGGTGTGTGTGTGTGTGTGTGTGTGTGTGTGTGTGTGTGTGTGTGAGATAGACAGACAAATAGACAGTGTGAAATAGTGTCTGAGGGGAAACACTTGACTAAGGAGAACAGAATTGAAAGAGAATAGAGATGGAGATTAGATGTAGTAATTGTGCTGAGTCCACAAAGTCCTCAAAGGGAATTCCTGAAACCAGGCAAGAAGCTCTTTACCCCAATCAGCCAATACAGTGTTACCTCTGTCAGAGACAATAGCAGGGTTTCTCTCAAACACCAGTATGATAGAGAGGCTCTAAGAGGGGGAGCAAGCGAGTGACACTAATTGTAAAGTCAAAACGTTTGGCTGTGATGTTTCAGACATCTGCTCCGAAAGATCCCTCTCATTAAAATGTGGAGCCTGTCTCTGAGTTTGTTTGGGAGCTGAGGGGCGTGCTGAGTAATGAGGTCTATGTGGTTTGATATTGCACTCTGTATTACTCTGATCAGATTAGAGCAATAAACTTTAATCAGTGAATGTGTGCTGGCTTTTATTCAGACAACAAAATGTATTATGTCACTTGCAATATATTTTTCTATAAATGAATAATAACGACAGAAAACATTCAGGTGACAGAAATGCTGAAATGCAGTTTTTTCTATGTTGCATTGGTGTCTCTTAGTAGACATATGTCCTGGGTCATCAAGGTCATTAGGAACTATTGGATTTCAGTTAATAAAAGCTTCAAAGTCTGTGGTCAACCCCCTTTTTTGCCTTTTAAGAAGGCCAGTGAAGTTGAATTGCATGTTTTGTTTATGATCATTCTCTACTGATTGTCAATTTTACTGGCTGTTTCTTTTAATACTTTGGTAGCTTAGGTCACCTGATGGACTTAAACATAGATTTAAATCTGAGGTTTAAGAGGCCATTAAGTATAGTCATGGCTACCTTAGGCTGTCTTTCTCTGTTTAACTTTATATGATACTGTTGGTGTGCATTTACTTTCGTCTGAGACGGAGTTCTGGTATGTCACAGACAGTTTTGACAGATTGTACATGCCACAGGGCCTTGCTGCAGACATCTTAAGACTAAGTGAACATAATAAAAGAGGGGAAGGACAGCACAGTGAAGAACGACCATCTCTGTCTCCATCTCTGTCTCCATCTCTGTCTCTTTCCATACAGCTGGCCATTATTTCTATAATCAGGTTTTCCTCCCCATCCCAACTCTCCTGTGGCAGTGTTGGGCAGCACCCTCTATTGTTCTTCCTTTACGCTGCTAAGGTCCTGCCTCTTGCATCTTCAGGAATTAATTCGCATCCTCATTTTAGTAGCGATGCCTCATTCACAGCAACATAGTGCATCAGTGCTCACAGACAGTTTTTTTTTTTTTTGGCCATTCTTGAGGCTGTAGCCTTTGAAACTGTTCACGCATCACCAGACGGTAGCTTATAACATGGTCTCTTTCCAGTCTTTCAGGCCTTCAGTTCATTCAGGCATCTCTAATGAGCAGTGGATTTGGTTGTGAGGGTCAGAGAGTTGAACCACCAGTTCCTGATTCTCCAAGGCCCCAAATGCCATCTGTCAGTCCCCTGCTCCCTGCGTGTGGAGGAGCAGGAAAGGGGCAGGTGGCCAGGCCTATCTGGAGGGTCATATTTGAGTTGGAACAGCCTTATGTCAATACATCTCTGTTGGGGATATTTTTATTTTATTTTATTACACTACACACCTTAAACAGTGATTCTTTTCATAGGTCATTAATGTGCAAAAAAATTAATCAAATTACCTGGATAGCCAGAGTCAAATAACACATTAATACATTAGTGAAAGCAGCTAAACTATGATTATGTAGCCTCGTGCATTATTAAGCTGGTGTTCTGATTGCCTGTGGTTCAGGCTGGCCCAACCTGCATTTGTCCTGTGTGAATTAGGAGAGGCTCTCTATATTTTTTTAGATTTTGTTTTCTGGGGTCCTTATTCTTTTCTGGGGTCAATAGTCAGGATCTCAGAAGGGTGTGTGTACGAGCAGGTGTGGAAGACTGCTCCTGTGGTGATGCGCGTTCACCACCCTCTCAGGCCAATGACCTTGTGGTGTAGCCATTTCATAGCTACAGAAGGGAGGGAGATGCAGGCTACTTGACAGCTTCTGCAATCAGTGCTTGTGGAACTGAGTTGCCCTCAGTGAATAGTGCAGAATGAAAACAGCGTTAGCTGACAGCTCGCTTGGCATTGTGGGAAGAATGCAAATGGACCACTGGGAGTTGTGAGTGATTTCAATTATCACATTTGGTTTGAGCAGAATAATTTCACAAGTCTAGACAAGTCTATAATGAACTTATGATTGCGATGAGACTGGTTTCTTTATGGCCATTATATCTCAGATACACCTGCTTTCCACTATTTGTACTGTTAGTTATTTGAAAGGTTTTTTCCATGTTGGAGCTTAGGTTAGCTGCATTTTAAGTTATGATATGACCTTTCTATTGCATTTTGTTGTCACACAGTGTGTTCTGCAAATATGAATGTTCCTTGAGATTTTTTCTATGCTGGGACATCTTCACCCAGTATCCTATTTATCATGGGACACACTGACATAACACTACACAACCATGCAAATAAATAAATAAGTAAATATATAACACAAAAAAAAGGCCTCTGGCTAAGTTAGCCTCCTGATCTCAGGCAACAACACTCTCTACATTCAGATGAGAATGGTGTGAGGGTGGAGGCTGAAGAGGCCGTTATCACCGGTCTTCAGAGTGGCGTGTCACAGAGACACGTACTGGCCTCTTCCAGCCTTGTGCTCAGACTGTCCATTCACTTCTCTCCCTTCTCCCAATCAGACTGCCCATTCACACCCCCCACCCCCGCACCCCCATCTCTCCTCTGGCAGCAGTACCCAGGAAATGCCCATCAGAATTCAATTTTACACTCTAGGTATTTTTTCCACAGATAAGGAATGACAACATGTAGATGAGTGTTTTTTTCCCCTACAGTATTAAACTGTATTTTTCCATTCGTCCATCACCGATTGAAACAGTTTGAACCTGGTATGCTAACTGGCTTCAGATATGAGTCTCAGGCAAACATGTCTGACGAAATTAAGGGCTGGAACATGGAACAGCCGTCTGTGTTTGTGTTGTGCTAGGATTGTGTAGGGGCCGTTGTTGTGTGTAGTGGCAGTGTGAACTGGACAGCTGCCTGGTATACTGTAAGCAATGATGCTGTATGGTTGTGGTTTTACAGGCCAAATGGTATATGGGTGAAATTTTTACATTACACAAAATCATTGATGGATAATTTTAGCAAGATGATCATATATCATTTTTTAGCCTTTCATTATTTTTATTCTTTTGACAGTATGGTGAACAAAAATCATCTTTCCACGAACCTTTACCTTTTTACTTATTTGTGACAATAAATTGTAATGTCAACGAGTATAGCTCACACAGAGTTACTATAGCATATTAGGAACATACATAGTTACTCTCTAACATACAAATTTGTCGCCTACAACCCACACTGTCTCGAAGTAATACTAAGCTCCAGTTAATCTCACATGTTTGCTTGTCTGTCTACCTATCAGTCCATGTGTATGTCTGCACTGACACATGCACATACACACATGCGTGCACACGCACATATAAATTGTTATTTATAATGCATATATAAACACATTTATTTCCTATTATAATAATTGTCATTATTATAATATTGTTATTGTTATTGTTAGTGTTGACCCGTATAGAACATTTTCATTACTATCTAATCTTTAACTTCTATAAAAATAAAGTTATCCTCTAAAAGGGGGGGACAAAAAAAATTGCATGTTGGTTTGTATTTAAAGGAAACGTGAATTTTATTTTTTCAGTTTTCCTACATCAGTAATTCATATAGCTTCTCTCACCATGTAATTATCTGCGGAGCCAGAATGAGTCACTAAATGATTTCCCATCAACCACTGCCCCATGCAGTACCTGGATAGGTGCGCCACAATGAAGAGAGCAGTGGATGTTATTTGTGGTTTGCGTGTGTGCATCTGTCACTAGTGCTTTAAGGAAACTGATCTGCTTTATATATATATATATATATATATATATATATATATATATATATATATATATATATATATATATAAAAAGAGGAATTTGGGGAATGTTAGAGGTTCCTGCGTAGAATCTTAGCTGTTGCCCGGACTGCACTCTTCTGGATGGAGATCTCGGATGTTGTTCCTGGGATCTGCTGGAGCCACTCTCCAAGTTTGGGGGACATAGCCCCTAATGCTCTGATTATCATGAAAACCACTGTTCACCTTCCACTTTTCCAGCTATTTTCTTAGCCCTTGTTCAGGATGTTGCTATTACTTGCGATTGCTACATCTATCACTACGGCACTCTTCTGCTCTTTTTCCGTCACTTCTATGTCCAGTTGTTTAGCCATTACCATTTTGTCAGTCTGTATCTGGAAGTCTCATAGGATCTTAGCTTGGTCTTTCTCCACCACCTTGGGGGATATATCCCACTTTGACCTTGGAACTTCCAACCCGTACTTAGAACAGATGTTTGTGTATACTATGCCTGTCACTTGGTTATGGCATTACATATATGCTCTGTGTGATAGCATCTTGCAGTTATGCACTGGATTGTCTCAGGGGTATCTTTGCACAGCTTCGATCTTGAGTAGATCCCAGCCTCTATTGATCTTGGATCCATAGCTTTGTCCTGTGCTGCCATGGTTAGTGCCTCTGTGCTGTCTTTTAATCCAGCCTTTTCCAGCCATTCTATCTGCTCCTTTGGCCAGCTGATTATGCCAGCAGAGTATCTGATGACTGGCACAGTGTAGGTTTTTATAGCTCAGATCTTGTTCTTCCAATTAAGCTGACTTCTCAGGACTTGTCTCACTCTTTGTAGGTATTTGGCTGTGGCTGCTTTTCTTGTGGCTTCTTCATGGTTCCCATTTGCCTGTGGGATTCCAAGGTACTTTTATCTGCCCTCAGTATCTGCTGTGTTGTCTTCTGGTAGTATGATCCCCTCAGTTCTGTCTGCCTTTCCTCTCCTTATATACTGTATACCCTATTGCAATGGATTAGTGAGTTGATATCTCATTAATTTCTGGCATACATCTTGATGTAATCCATGAAGAGGTGGCTGATGGTTTTTCTATTTCATAACCTGTATCCATAGTCACTCTTGGAAAATGATTTCATTGAGGGGATTCAAGCCTATGTAGAAAGCAGTTGGGGCAGAGAATCTCATTGGTAAATCTGAAGTTGGCCTCTAGGGATGTCTTCCACTGGCCTACCTGCCCTTCCACTGCGTTCTTGATAAAGGCTCTTAGAGTCCTGTTGATGTTAGACAGGTATTCCAGAATTCATGATTCATATTTGTACTCAATCCAGGTGGTGCACAGATTGGTCTGTCTGGTCTTACAGACTCGAGTGATTGGTTTATCCATCTGTAGCTTTTGCTTGGCTACTGTGGTGTTCTTGCCAATGCCTTTCTGGGCCCCACTCATCTATTGAACCATGTGCCTACTCATCTTAGCTGCAGTGATGCTTGACAGGAGCTTCCATTTTGTGCAGTCAGTTTATCGACCGGTAGTTGGCTGGAACTGCCCCTTTCTGGTGGTCTTTCAGGATCAGGACTGTCTAGCTTGCAGATAACTATTCAGCTTTAGATAGTTAACTTTAGATAACTATCTGTTAGCAGCTGGTTTATTTGTGCTGTCAGGCATTCATGGAATGCAGTTAGCTTATTCAGCTAGTAGGCGAGGACAATTTCAGGGCCTGGAGCTGTACAGCTCTTCATCATTGAGATCCTTTTCTTGGACATCTGTTAGCTTGATGGCTACTGGATCCTATTCAGGGAGCTTGCTGTGGTCTGCTTTTAAGTTCACCAACCACTAGGCATTGTTGTCGTGTGATGCCTCCTACTTACATATGCTTTTCCAGTGTTGTTCAGTCACCGTCTTTGGTGGGTCTGTTCTCATGCTGTTTGGTGGGTCTGTTCTCCCTACCACAGAGAGTAGCTCTGGTGTTGATCTTAGTCCATGGGTCCATTGGGTCTTGGTTCTCCCCTCTGACCTGTTATCCTGGCTCCCCCTTGTCTATATATAACATGCAAAAATGCAACATGCACTTCCAGTGAAGCTGTGACAGTTCTGTTCAGTTCTACCTATCATTTAATTATTCTAATGAAATCTATCTTTATAGCAGCCGAATGGCAAAGTCACTGGTTATGGCTCACTACTATCAAGAATTTTCCCAAAGTCACTAAAACATTAAGCCACTCTTGAAAAAGATTAAGTGCTATTAAGCCACTCTTGAAAAAGAGAACTATGGATGCTTCTGTGTTAAACTACAGATCTGTCTCAAATCTGACTTTTATAGCCATGATCATTGAGATGGTTGTTTCCAATCAACTCAGCAGTTTCTTTAACAAATGTCAGGCCTTTGAATTCACCATAGTACGGAAACGGCTTTTTATAAAACTTAAATGATATAGGTCTGAACACTGATTCAGGTAAAATATCAATTCTGGTTATACTTGATCTTAGTGCAGCATTTGAAACTGTAGATTATAGAATACTGCTGGACAGATTAGAAAATTGGGTAGGACCTTCCAGCACAGTCCTTTTAAATTGGATCAGCTCTTATTTAGAAGGTCAGAGTTATTTTGTCACTATTGGCAGCTATGAACGTGACAGGGTGTTTAATCTGTATATACTGCCTTGGGCAAAATTCTACAGAACAACAATGATTACCATAGTTATGCAAAGGACACACTAATATGCCAGGCTCTCTCCTCAGATAATTACAGCTCAATAGACCCACTGTGTCAATGTCTGAATCACATAATGTCCTACAATTAAATAAGGATAAAACAGAGATTATTGTGTTTGGCAACAAGGTGAAGAGAATTTGCATTAGTGAGCACTGGAATTCTTTGGCTCTAAAAACCAAAGACCAATTCTGAAATCCTGGCATTCTAATAGACTCAAATCTCACCATCACTAGTCATATCAAAGCCATCACCAAAACAGCCTCCTATCCTCTCAAAAATATAACCAGAATTAAGAGTCTGTTGACCCAACAAGATCTAGAGATATAAATTACTGAATGGTTTTGGCCCAGAATACATCTCAGATATGTTTAAAGAATATAAAATGATATCTCAGATCCATGGACTCAGGTCAGCTAGTTGAGCCCAGAGCTGAACAGGGTGAAGCAGCATTTAGCTGCTTTGCTGCATATAGCTGGAACAAACTGCAAGAAGATTTTGGATGTGCCCCAAATGTAGACATTTTTAAATCCAGAATTAAAACATATTTTTTCACATGCCTATGATTGAGCTGTAAAACTTGCACTCTATGTTAAATGTAATAAGATACATTAAAGGTAAAATAATTAACATGCTTTTATGCTGTACCTTTTATAAATGAATTTAAATTTTTTATAATTTTGTTAATTTTGCCTTAATTCTACTTTATATTTTAAGTATGCTCTTTAATCATATTTATGTTTTATTTTTATTCTCCTATATCTGTGTCTTTGCATTTTCTTATTTGTTAAGCACTTTGATTAACTGCAGTGTTGTATAAACGGCAGTGTTGTATAAATTAACTTGCCTTACCTATACACACACTCTCTCTAGGTTCCAGTTCCAGCAGCTGGTATCTTAAGCAGGTTGCCGTTTAGTCCTCAGGCACCATTGACTTTCTGGAACAGGTCATCATCCATATGAAATGTTTTTTGGCAAGTCTGAGTAGGAATCCTCTCCTTCGGGGACTCCATCCCCATCCAAATCCCTTAATTGGCGGAAATGCTGTGATTTTTTTCCCTCAACGAGAGCAAAGGCAGCTGTTTGCTGCACGCATAGGCCTGCTGATAGACACCCAGGGGAGCAATGACCTCCAATAACCCATGCCTGTGTGCCACACCCTTCACTATATCCTCTCTACTCATACCCCTCCCCCTTCCTCTTAACCTTTGCTCTCACATAATCAATATCAACATTCTGATGCTATTGATTCTGGACAGGAACCCTGGTGCCTGGCCCGAGAAGGAGGCTCTGTCACTTCATGGCTGTAACCCCAGCACATACACCTTTCAGATCTCAATGTTGGGGCGGAAGGTTGTGGGCTGTGCTGCGTTATGTAGTACACTCTAGTTCCCCTACTCTCAGTCTTCATTATCAGCTGATTTTCACTACTCACTACTTCCTGGCTGATATTGCCTCTCTTTTGCCATGTATGTAATGACATGTTTATGAGGCAGAGCAGAAAGGACATGTGTCTTTACAACGATGGGTGAAAATATCCCGCCAGTGCTTTACCTGGTTGTACTGCATTCTAATTTCTAATGATTTTGATTTCAGATTTGATGCAATCTAATTCACAGGCAATTCAATCTGTGTAACTTAATATATCCTGCACTTCCATTTGTAATGGATTCAAACATGATTTATTCATTAATTTAACTGGTCTTAATTGAATAGCATTTACTGTCAGTGTGGAAAGCTGCTTCCTCCATGCAGCGGCTGGCTAGAAGAGGGTTGTGTGCTTCTTGCGATATAGTAGACCTGCACCACGAGACGTGAGATAAACTTTCATTATTGGAATATGTAATGTCAATTCGTGAATTTCCTAAGTGTTTGTAAAAGTGTTCAGGAGAATCCATAGCTTGGAAAATAAGACTACTCAGCACATGCATGTATCTCATGTAACATAATAAGTATTGCCTCTAGATTCATCTCTGGCATTTCTCTCATATATCTCGGCCCTGTTTAATCCCACTTGTGAAAACGTCATCTGTGACTGTAATTGATCACACAGCTGCTGATCGGAAGGGCATGGATTGGCCTTGTGAGTCTCGACCTCCCACACTTTTTTTTTCCCTCATTTCACCTCTGAGAATTTTTCCTCACAACTCTTAGCCTTGTGAGGGGACAAGTCTGAGATTACTGTAAAGCTGAAAATAAAATTGAACTGAAATGAAAGTATGTTGGTTTATTCTGTGATGTGCACTAGGGCTGGGTCCTGAGTCTTCCTCCATGCTTAAAGGTTTTGATCTCAGAAGTGAATAAACCTCTCTGCCCAGAAATGCTTCACGGTGTACTGAGCGGATTACATCATGTTCCCTTCATACTGGGCATACATTTGGTCCCAGTTTACATGTATTCCCAGATATTCCTGAGTAGCTGTGCATAGAGCTCTGTCATGGGAAAAGGTCCGATGGGCCATCCCATTTTCCTTGTCTCTCTCATCAGCTACTACCAACAGGACTTGGTAACACCATCTTAATCTGGGCTGTTTCCACAGAGACGTACCTGTCTTTGCGGGGGATGGGGGTGAGAGGTGGGGGTGGCTGCCTAAGCTCAAGGACACTGCAGCGGTGTAATTTTACTGGTAATAGCTCCCCACAAAGGGGTGGGGAGGGATTTGAGGGGGAACCCTGGAAGGTGACACACGCGAGCGCGCAACACACACACACACACACACACACACACACACACACACACACATGCACACACATGCATACCTAGAAAACACTGTACATCTCTGCTTGGTAATGGAATAAAATAGCGTTCAGTTCATCGGAGGTGTCAATCCAGTTTTTAATCAGGGAGTAATAAATATTATTATCTAAAAAGTACTCATAAGTTTGTTTTCTTAACTTCTATAAACACTTGTAAACACTTGAAAAATGAACAAGAGAACTTGAAGTATTTTTGAAGAGCCTGAGATCTTCTGTGTGCCCAGGTGTATCAGGTACAAACATCACTGGAGTTATGAGTGACAGCACATCTGCAGTCCATCACCCACGAGGGTGTGATCAATACCGTAACGAAGGCATAATGGTGCAGATCAATAGATGGTAGACTCAGGCTGTTCCGCTGATCAAATATTTATTGAGACCGAGGGCAGCCAGCGGCAGCCTGTCGCTGTGTGCAGGCTTAGGGCCAGACCCTCCATGGCTTCTCCTGCCACAGGCCCTTTTCATTAGACTTTGAATGCTATAGCAGAACAGCTGGGAAAAGAAAACTGCGAGTCTGTCTCAGGGAGTACATGAAGCTACAGCCAGGGGGAGGGGCATAAATGATTTATGCTAATTTAATGTAAAATCATGTTAATTTATTGACTGTCAGGAGCTTGGTCTTGTGCTGTAAGAGGTCCAAATGGTTGTAGGAGAGATGCGGGCTTAGAATGGAAATCAGTGCTGTTTAAATATCTGGAGTGGGACTTCATTGTGTGTGTGTGTGTGTGTGTGTGGGGGGGGTTCTTTGTATGGACTCGTCATTGCAGACTGTGGAGTTGCAGTCTTTGGGCCAACATTCTGTCCATATTTTCTCTGTAGTTGTGCTTTTGTCACATGTGTGGGCACAAGTGGCAAAGGCTTGGGCATCTTCAGCTTCTGCTTTAACAGGTGTGTGTGTGTGTGTGTGTTTGTGATGTGTATTCTTCTCCAGTACAATAATGATCATGTGTATCCAGAAGAGGACTGTATGGGTCTATGTGCTTGGACAAGACCCTCATCCCTCTCACTTTTTCTCTGTTGCCCAGTTCACTTTAAAGCAATGTTGTTGTTACACTCAGACACATAAGCACAGATACAGTGACACAGACACAGTGTGTGTGTGGATGTGTCTGGCTAGGCAAGATTAGAGGTCACCTTCACAGCAGTCAGACTGTGTAACTGATCTCTCTGCCTTTTGCCTACCCTTACCACACACACACACACACACACATATATACATACACACCCACACACACACACACACACACACACACACACACACACATATATACATACACACCCACACACACACACACACACACACACACACACACACACACACATATACACACACACACACACACACACACACACACACACACATATACACATATATACATATATACACACAAGCTTTTAAGGCTTTTTTTTCTTGTGTATGTGAGTGGCAGTTAAAGTGGCAGTTTGAGGAGGCACATTTTGTTATTCAAGCAGTGTGTGCTGTTTGCATCTGTTGTTCATTAGTGTAATGCCTCATTAGTGCCATGTGCTGAGGATTAGGCCACCAACTTGGCATTTATATCCTACACTTCCTAGATTGACTACAGCAAGAGTTCACAGGTATTAGTTTCAACCACATGCTACTTCACTAGTTAAAGTGACTGCTTCATGTATATGGTCCTAACACTACTCTGAAATCTATTTGAGTGTGTTATAGTGATCTCATGTAAGTGATTTTATTAAAGCACCATATGATGCCAGAAGCTGAGATGGCACATCTGTTTAACTGGAGTATTCATTCATTCATCATTCTGTAAAACTTAGTCAACTAGTGCAGCAAGACCTGACTACAGCCAGCTGCTGACAAAAGGCAGAAATTTACTCTCACTCATGCTCTCTCTCTCTCTCTCTCTCTCTCTCTCTCGCTCTCTCGCTCTCTTGCCCTCTCTCTTGCTTATGTCAGCTTAAAGTGGATAATATTACTTACTATAATTTCCCATTTAAGTGTGTGGTGGAATTCAAGGCTAGTTTGAGAAGCTACCTCAGGTTAACAGAAGTCAGCACATTTATGTATTTATTGGAAGGTTATGAAAAATATTGATATGAAGCATTTCCTCTCCAGCTGTATGTTTAAGCCAACATAGAGTTTAAGTCAAGCCTAATTTATTTAAATAACACTTTTTACAGCAGTGGTTGTCACAAAGCAGCTTTACAGATGTCCGAGTCCAAGCCCCCAGTCATCAAGCCAAGAGCGACAGTGGCAAGGAAATACTCTCTAAAGCATGAGAACAGATCCTTGAGAGAAAACAAGACTCACAGGGGGACCCATCCTCCTCTGGCTGACAACGGACACCACAATAGTTACAATATAGACAATAAGGAGCAAAATAAGCAGTGAAAGAGAAAAATAAACAAGTAATAATAAAATGAAAAAATAAGCAATTTATGTCCAGTCCGGTTTTCAAGGAAGTCTTAGTCTGGTCCCGATGGGGTTCGCATGTTCGAAGCCCATCCCACAAGAGAATGTCCATTAAGGGCAATGGAGAAATAGTTGACTGGGGTGGAGGTGTGGTGGGCTACAGCAGGTGGCATCAGAGGGTAATGGGAGGAGCCATGGCTGCTGAGACTGGTTGAGGCTCAGTAACATCATGACATCAGGCGTAGGTGTACCTCGGTAGAAAGAGAGACTAGATTATTAGGCATGTCCAGGTACAAGGGTGTGTAAATAAAGAACTATAATGTGCAAAGATGGACTCTGGCAGATCAGGATAGAGCCAGATAAAACCACAGGCATGAGGGCACCTTGGAACATCAGCACTCTGCTGCTCTCAGTCAACAAACTTGAGTGACAAAAGAGAGGTGAAGTGTCAGCATCATAACATCCCAGTTTACCAGAACTCTCAATGCCCATGAACCCCCAGATCTACACCTTTACCTAAGATGGGAAGTAGTTAATAAAATGCCTGACTGTACAGACTGTACAACCTAGCCTTAAATATTGAGACTGTGTCTGAATCTCAAACATTTACAGGAAGGTAATTTCGTAGTGTGGGAGCTTTATAGGAAAAGGCTTATGCCCCCTGCGGTAGATTTTTTTATATTTGGTACTAGTAAAGAGCCTGCACCTTTTGATCTAAGCAGGCGTGGTGGGTCATGGACTAGGAGTTCTCTAAGGTACTGTGGGGCAAGACCATTTAGTGCTTTGTAGGTCATTAGAAGTATTTTATAATCAATACTAAATTTTACTGAGAGCCAATGTAAAATAGCTCAGATAGGAGTGATGTGATCAAATTTTCTAATTCTAGTAAGAAGTCTTGCTGCTGCATTTTCAACTAGCTGGAGCTTTTTTAGGCACTTAATGGTATAGCCAGAGGACTACATGAGGACTGAAACCAAACTGATGTAAACATATCCTTGTTTTCAGTTTATTTAATGTTCTATTTCTGTAGCTATTGGAATTCACCTATCAATTAAATCCAGTTGAGGCCCAGTTGAATGTACATAGACCCAGATTAAAATGTTCAAACCCCGTTTTTCACACCTCAACATTTTATGGGGGCCGTTAAATCTCCTCTTAAGTTAATTATGGTATGTACTTTATTTCCACAAGAAATAGTTTTAAAATCATGGCAAAAAACGATTACAGGTTTTCATTGGATTAAAAGTTTATGTACACTTTAATATTGTAATATCTTTTAATTGCTTATCTTGAATTGAATGCTTGAGCTAACCTTCATCATTGAGCTAGCCTTCATCATTTCCTGGAATTTACATCCATTGCTTCTGACAGAACTGGTGTAAGTTGGTTAGGTTCACTCTTTATTTAAACATGCCTTTTTAGTTCAATCCAAAAATTTATGAAATTCAGTGGGCTTTTTACAGTGGGCTTTGTAATGGCCACTTCAATACTTCCACTTTTCTCCTATAAGACATTTTTAATTATGGAGGAATGCCTAGAATCATTGTGCTATTGGAAGAACCAGCTGTGACCAAGTTTAAACTTTCTGACTGAGGTTTTGCAATTTTGCTTCTGTATAATTCTCCCCTACAGTGCAGTCCATTTTCTGAAGTTCACCAGTCCCTTTTCCAGCAAGGTTCTTGAAGAACCTGCTGCTACCTCTCCATGTTTCACAGCTCGTATTGTGTTCTTTGGATTAAAAACCCTTTTTACATTAATTTCTGGAATCTTGCAAAATGTTCAAAGACCATTCAGCTTGGTGCATTTTGACTCACTTGAAATGTTATAGTGAATTAAAGCTGAAATGAATCTGCCTCCGTATACCCGTAGCACATGTGTGATCAAGTGACTGGCTGGTTTGATTTAACTTGCAATCCATTAGACTGTGCAGTAATTGACTTCCCAATGAAACTTTGGAAATCCACTAAATCCTGAAACAGTCCTCCCACTCTTTCCATGTAATGGAAACAGAATCTGTGTTGTGGTTGCAAAAGAAGTTCTTTATCCAAATGTCAAGCTTACTGGTTTAATTCATTATGAGCCACAGTGGGGCTTTTGTGCACTTCTGTGAAGTAAAGTTGTTACTACAGAAGCTTATTGCGGGTCTAGATGTTTTATTACTGTTTTTCTAGCTATGCAGGAAAATTGTGTGTGTGTGTGTGTGTGTGTGTGTCTGTAAAAGAGTGAGAACTGGAAGCAAGAGAGAAGCTGAGTCAATACATGTGAGATTAAAGCTGTGGTTTATGGTGTATTCGAAGTATGATGTTTCTTTTGCTGCTTTTGCGTCCTGGTCTCTACTGCATCTGTCTTCCTGTCCTGGGCTGTTAAGCTAAAGCTGGGCCATGTTTCTCTGTATGAGGCTGAGAATCCCTGAAAACAGGGACCATTTCAGCCAGCTGAAGCTGGTTCTTACTCATGAGTGTGTGTGTGTGTGTGTGTGTGTGTGTGTGTGTGTGTGTGTGTGTGTGTGTGCGTGTGTGTGTGTGTGTGTGAGACAGGAATCATGGATGGTGAGCAGGGCAGGCTGTGGTTGTAAAATCCTGAAACATGCCTTGACCCCACCATCCTGCAGTCGCTGGGAAGAAGAGCTAGCAGAAACTGTGTTCCCAAAATGCAACAGCAGCTGCATTTCCCACTGCATGAACCTTCTGTCCTGCTGCTCCTGCAGGCTCCTTGGGGGATGGGCGACCAAGCTGTTTGCATTCTATAAGTCATTTATCACACCAATCGTTCTGGAGCCTTCTAAGGGGTCAACCACTGTGTCCAAGTGATCTTCTAATGAGGAAGACTCCATCAGCCAATCAGAGGCCTCCTTTTATGGGGCGCTTTTCCCAGCCAGCCAATCTTGTTGCAGGTCATGTGTTGATGCAGCGTAGGATTGATGAGGGAGGAAGGGCTCAGTGAAAGCTCAGCACACTCAGCCTCCCATAACTTTCTCCTGCAGATCATATCTTCTCCCAGGCCTCAGGGAAGCTAATACATTTAGGCTATAACCACATTTCATATGATGAAAGCACATGTAGCATTGTTCTGAATACAGCCATGACTATGATAACCATGGTTTTCAAAGGTAGCATCTATTTCTAAGACTAGCCAGTGGTCTTGGATGGAATGGCATGAGCCAAGAAGCAGCATTTTTTGTTGTTGTTTTTCCACTTGCCTTTATGAGAATGATGGTATGACTATGATTGTTTGGCTGTATGGAGAATTATTTGGGGCCACTTTTGTAGTATGAAGCTCTGGAAGAGTGTGGTAGGAATTTATTTCCTCTCCTTCTCCCCTTGTGGGAGTTTTAGCCACTATTCTAAGTGGTGCTGTCACTGTGTAATGATGTATGGGGTGAATAGGCCTATAAATCACCACCTGGAGAGATTACTCCCAGGACTGTAGCCATGTCATCCCACCCTCAGTGCTGCTGAGAAAGCAGCATCCTCTACTCATCAGTCCCACACACACACATCACTCCTGCACCAACACATTTTATTGACTTTAGCTGACACTTTTATCTTGCAAATGTGACTGAATACAGCTTGAGCTATTGAGAGTTAAGGCAGTGGTAGTGCCACTTGGCAGTGGTGGGGCTTGAACTGATTCTTAGTCAAGTACCTTAACCACTGAGTTCCAACTGCTCGCCACAGCTCTCCAACCTATCATTCCTGCACCGATACAACAGTGCTCTAACTATCAGTACTGCACCAACATTACAGCTCTCCTGTCACCAGCCCCAGACACCACAGTGCTCTAGTGTGCGTGTGTGTGTGTGTGT
>NC_137499.1:8090000-8102500 GCF_041902795.1 Electrophorus electricus | reverse complement strand
AGAGAGAGAGAGAGAGAGAGAGAGAGAGAGAGAGAGAGAGAGAGAGAAAGAGAGATAGAGAGAGAGAGAGAGAGAGAGAGAGAGAGAAAAGCCCTGGTTTTACATGGTAGACACACACAGTTATGGAGGAATAATTACTCAATATATCTACACATTGCAATAACATAAATAAAATAAACGAGAACACATGGACTGTAGTAGAGCAGTCAGCTTCTCTTTAGAGCAATAGTGAGTGTACAGACACACTAACTGAATTTCATGCAGTCTCTCTCGCTTTCTCTCTCTCCCTCTCCTCCCCCCTTCCACCCTCTTGCCTGCAGGGCTGTGGGTAGTAGTTGCATTGATTTGTGCAGGTAGATGCAGAATTGGGCCTCTTGCATACATTGACCTGATGAGTCCTCTCCTTTGCTCATCATCCCCCCCCCCCCCTTGATGTCTCTCCCTCTCTGTGCTGAGAAGATTTGGCAGTCAATTTGATTTATTTTCATCCCTGTGCTGGGAATCTGTCTACTTTTGTTGGGCTGTTTATGGATTTGACTGGTAGGAAGGCCTGAATTCAAGCAAGATATAAAAATGTCTTAAACCATTTTATTGTGCACTCTAAAACATGACGTTGTGGACAGAACCTTGTAACTGTGCACTAGTCAGTAAAGTTATAGGGTGACTTTAATAAATGATTGTGTTTTAATTTAAAAGGTTCTGAACTTGGGTCTGACTGAATTTACAATTTATCTTAAATCTGCTCATGAGTAAGTTGAGCATCTTTGAAGATCTTTGAGTAGGTTTACACACCTGCAAGAACCGGGGTTCTCTACCTGAACTGCAGAGTGGAACAAGATTGTTAGGAAGACTGGTGTCATCACAGGGCTGACCCTAGACTCATTAAAGTCCGTGATGGAGAAAACGGTGGTGGTAATACTGGAGACTGTTTCAAGTTTCAAGTTTCAAGTTTGGTTTATTTGTCACATACATAGTCATACACAGTATAACTCGCAGTTGAGTGCTCTGTCCAAACTGAGGAAAAAGGAAAACAGGGGTGCATAAAGGAAAAAATAAAAATAAAAATAAATAAAATATATATATATATATATATATATATATAAACAATGTATGTATAATATACGTATATTATGTTTATATACACAATGTACAATGTACAATGTATATATGGATATGTATGTGTACAATGTACAGAATGTACAGTCCCATCTTGTAATTGACATATTTATAGTTATATGTTACATGGTGGTAATTGAACATATTTACAGTTATGTTACATGGTGGTGGTGGTCCCCACAGTTGATCAGTTTCCCTGATTCAGGGCCCGAATGGTCTGTGGGAAGAAGCTCCTCTTCAGTCTCTCTGTCTTGGTCTTCAGGGAGCGAAAGCGCCTTCCTGACCTCAACAGAGAGAACAGCCTATTGTTGGGATGGGTGGGGTCCTTCACAATCTTCCTGGCCTTGGTCTGGCACCGCTTGTAGTAGATGGTCTGCAGGTCAGGAAGTTCCGTATGAGTGATGCGCTCTGCTGAATGCACCACCCTTTGGAGTGCTTGTCTGTCCTGCTTGGTGCTGTTCCCAAACCAGACTGTGATGTTCCCCGTGAGGATGCTCTCGTTAGTGCAGGTGTAGACGTTCCGCAGTACCTTGGACGGCAGTCTGAAGTCTCTTAGGCGTCTGAGGTGGTAAAGATGCTGACGAGCCTTCTTTGCCAGGGAGTTGGTATGGCGGGACCACGACAGGTCCTGCGAGATATGAACACCAAGGTACCTGAAATTATCTACTCTCTCCACCGTGGTTCCACTGATCCTCACAGGTTGGTAGTGCCGCTCCTGCTTCTTGCTGCAATCCACGATCAGCTCCTTTGTCTTACTGACGTTTAGGAGGAGATTATTTTCCTGGCACCAGTTTTCCAGGTGTTTAATCTCCTCCAGGTAGGCCCTCTCGTCGTTGTCCGAGATCAGGCCCATGACAACGGTGTTGTCAGCAAACTTCACAATGATGGTGGAGCTGGAAGTGGAAGTGCAGTCGTAGGTGTACAGTGAGTAGAGCAGGGGGCTTAGGACACAACCCTGAGGAGCTCCAGTGCTGAGGGTGAGGGTGGATGAGGCACAGTTGCCTACCCGTACTGATTGTGGTCTGTCTGTTAGGAAGTTGGAGATCCAGTTGCACAGGGATGTATGCAGTCCTAGATCCTCCAACTTAGTAGTAAGTAGGGAGGGGGTGATAGTGTTATATGCTGAACTGTAGTCGACAAACAGCATTTTAACATAATTACCCCTCCCTTTGTCCAGGTGGGTCAGTGTGGTGTGGAGCAGATGTGCAATTGCATCATCAGTGGAGTGGTTGTGGCGGTATGCAAACTGCAGTGGGTCCATGGAGGCTGGCAGTGAAGATGTGATGAAATCTCTGACTAGCCTTTCAAAGCATTTCATCATGACTGATGTGAGGGCAATAGGGCAGTAGTCATTGAGGCCGGAGGGTCGAGATTTCTTCGGGACGGGGATGATGGTGGATCGCTTGAAGCTGGACGGGACGATACCGAGCGTCAGGGAGAGATTGAAGATGTCGGTGAATACCGGTGCTAGCTGGTCTGCACAGGCTCGGGACTCTCCCGCAGATACCGTCTGGTCCCGCCGCCTTCCTGGTATTTACCCTTTTAAACACTCTCCTCACGTCACTCTCCATGATGATGAGAGGGCGCTGTTCTATGGTAAGAGGGCGCTGTTCTATGGTGTCACGGCTGGTCATCCATTTCTGGACTGTTTTTTTTTTTTCCATCACGTTAGTATAACTGATATTTCTGCCTTTTTTTTCTCCAATTTCTCTAGGATGTCCTGTGGATTGTGTCCTTTCTGGATTACTTTTGTGCTTTGTCACATCCTGAGTGGACTCACTAAAGATGAGAAAACCTTATTCCCATCAGGACATGCTGAAAAGAAGCTTTATGGCCCAGTCAAAAAGCCTTGGGCAAGCTCACAACAGACGATCTGTTAAAACAGATTGAATCTGGGATGCTGGCCCTTTAAAGCCTCCAGGGAGGTGGTCATCAATGCTGGTGCGGCAGTGATAAGACTGAGACCTTTAGGTGAATGGTCTCTGAGTGAGTGTGGCCTTTATAAGGGGAGATGACTGCGTTTACTGTGCTCTGGTGGACAATACTGAGGTCTTATCTCTGATACAGGATGGGACAGGAATTTCTAGAGTGAACTCAGGGTTTCATTCTGCTGTAGTTAGCATAAAGCTCTGCTAAAATGGCCTTCATTAAAATGGTCCCGCATCACATATGAGCACCATTAACAGAATGAAAGGGAGAGCAAGTGCTGTGTCCTCAGCCTCTCTTGGGACTTGGTGTGTCTCAGTGAGGAAGTCTTGCAAAAGAGACAGAGAGCAGAGGAGTGTTTCCCTCTATCACACACACACAGCTTATTTAGCTCTCCTTCTATGGTAAAGACTGTCTCTGTCTCTCCCTCTCTCTCTCTTTCTCTCTATATTTTCTCTTTTCACCCCTCTCTAGCCCTCTTGTCATGTAAATAAGTCTTATTCCCTTGTATAGCTGACCAGCTTGCGTGTGTGAGAGAGATTTGTTTGTTTGAATGTATGACTGTATATATGTCTGTTCAATTATATGGACCTAATACTTTCCCTGGAGGCCTGGAAGGGTGTTTGTGGGTGGTTCAACTGCATACAGAGGCAGGTGGCTAACCTCAGGGAATGTAGATGTTGGAGAGTGGCACACACACACACACACACACACACACACACACACACACACACACACACACACACACCCCAGCCAGTGTGCGAATGATGATGCTGTGTATACAAGCAAGCCTGGTTCTGGTCATCTGTTACCACAGCACCACTTTCTCTCTCTCTCTTTCTCACATTCACACACCCCCCCCACCCCCCACACACACAAACACACACACAAACAATCTGTGGGTGTGTTGCTGGGAGTCTCTGACTTTGAGTAAACACACTAGTGCTTGGTTTTGGCAGTGTGAAGGTTGCCTCTCACTGAGTGTGTGTGTGTGTGTGTGTGATCGTGCATGTGTGAGAGTGTGTGTGATTGTGTGTGTCTTCTGATTTAAGAGGGCACAGTCTCCATAGCCTCACTGGAATGCTTAATCTGCAATGTAAACACAGTCACAACACTCCAGCAGTTCTGCGCGTGTCTTTCTCTCTCGGTCTGTCTGTGTGTTTGTGTGTGCCACCCAGGCTGTGGAACCCGGGCAAAGAAATATCTTATGGATTAAACTGTTTTTTCAAACTTAAGACCCATAAAATGTGTTTTGATCTTATCCGTGCCTCTGGTCCTAATAAGGGAATTCATACAGCATAAGATGGTTACCAGTGGTGTCCCAAGGAGTTGTACTTATATATTTCTGATCTGGACTCCAACCTGTTTTATAAATGACTAATTGTAAATTTTTGTTGTCATATGGCAAAACCAGCACAATTGATATATGATAAAAATTGAAAACAAATTAAAACACACAAAAAAACAACTCTTTAAAATCTAAATTTGAATAGATAGCTGTAGTTTATACAAGGTTTAGGCACCTATGAGATCTCTTGAGAGAAAAACTGCATAAAGCTACATTTGTCTCCAACACTACATCAGTCTACACCCAACAATATACCCATGTCTATGACCAACACTACATCAGGCTATACACCCAGCAATAAACCCAATTCTACACCCAACTCTAAACCCATTTTACAGCTAACACTATACTCACCTCCATACCCAACATCATTCTCATGTCTGTTGTTGCTTAAGTTAATATTCCAGATTCCACATTTTGGAGTCTACATACTTTGAGCTGATATTCCATCATCGCAACCGTACACTCACACACACAGATTTTCATGCCTCACTCCTTCTTTAAATGCATAGCTCATTAAAATGTGGCCACTGGCTTTAATAATCAAAGTGATGAGGCTGCATTTTGAGAGCTGGAGTGAGAAGAACACTCTTATAACCAAGTTGAACAGGCTACAGAGACAGGAGTGAGTGTGTGTATGCACATGCGCTCTGTTTGGACTGATCAGAACAGCAACACAAGCATGGTAAAGGGTGTGTTAGTAGAGCGTGTGGTAGTGTGTGATGTGTGGGCCTTAATGGGCATGTATGTGTGTGTGTGTGTGTGTGTGTGTGTGTGTGTGTGTGTGGGACCAGGAATGGTGATTTGGTATGAGGGTGGTCTGCTGATGTTTGTCACTGTGTGGTATGATGTAGGGCGTTCACTGCTGCCCTGCCCCCCATGCATCAAAAGCAGACACCCCCAACCCCCCACCCATACATGTATGGAAAGGTTTACACTGGTTTCGTCGAGCTGTACTAGAGCAGGGTCGGCAGTAAAAAAAATCTTCTGATATGTCTGTAGGTGGGGTATAACATTACATTCTGGACCTGATTTTGTGAAGATCTGCACATGCAGAAACATGTGGAAAGTTAATAATACTCAGAAAAAACTGTCCAAGCTGATCTACTTACAGGATCTATGGAGGACTGACTCTTTCAAATGAGCATGATAGCACTTTTTTTTCTGTTCTGTGGTTTGCCTTAATGAATATGGAATTCTGCCATTTCTAACTAAGAGTGCCAATACAGGGCAGACTCAGTGCAAATAGGTTAATTTGGCACCCAGAAGGCAATCCAATTTACTAAGCCTGACACTAAATTAATATGACTAAAGGGCAGGTTCTAAATTTTGCACGTTTTGCAGCTGGTGTTGTGATGAGAAGGACATTACAAAATAGGAGAATAGGTAGACATTGAAGATAGAAAACTCATGCCAAGTTGCAAAAATATTGAAGATGTTTTATTTAGCCATGCCATTTTGATTTTATATGTGAAATTTTCTTTTGTTCTTCTTTTCTTAACATGGACATGAAATTAGTACTCTTTATTTGGGACCTGTCATGTCCTCTGTGTAATGCTGTGCTTTTTTTCACACTATGGCTGAAATGCTTCCAAGAGAAACTCCTGGCCTGCTGGTTGCTAGTGCTGCTGGGTGCTGAAGGTTTATACTGCTGGCTGAGCTGGACATGGCTGGCAGGATTAGGGGATCAGCAGCACTAGCAGGCAGAGAGAGAATTACAGCTGTAATCTGGCTCATGCCATGACAGGGAGCTAAAACTAGACTCCCCACCTGCGGATGGGGTCGGTACCTGGCGCCCACCAGTGTCGGATTAAGAGTGATGGATGAAGGGGCCAGAATCTTCCTCCCCTCTCTACATCATGCACAGCTGTGAGAGGTGTAAAGGGAGACGATCGTGGTCCACTGTCTAGTCAGGTCACATAGGAGTCTAGGTGAAGGTAGCACAGTGAATCCACAGTGTTAATGAGTGACCAGGTAGTGTGCTTTTGAGCTCCTGCTGGTCTGATTATGTGCATGTGATGGCAAGACAGTTGGCCTCATGCAAAAACGTTTTTGTATTGTTACATTAAAGTTTTTGTACTTATGTCATTAAGTTAATTTTTAAGATTGTACAGGAATGTTGTAAACAAATCTGAATCTTCAAGAGTACATGAAGTAGAAGCCTTTATGACATTTGTGAATTAGCCCAGAAATGCCCCTTTTTACTGCTTTCGGAGCTCAGTAAATGAAAACGTAAAATTAGTAGCTGATAAAGCCCAGCAAAATGAAAGAAATGTTTATCAAATGTTTGTCATTTAAGGTATGTGTTGCCACAGCCATAAATGAAATCAGTTTAAAAACAGCTTGTTAAAGTAGTCATTGATTAAAACGGGACAAGGTCAAGGTGAAGACTGCCTAGAGAATACTGCCAAATCTAAGACCCCTTTTACACCTGGTTGTTTTATGTCACTAGTATGTGAATTGCATCCTGATAAGATTTTTACCACATACATTTACATTCAGTAGTCAAAAGCATCTCCGATTATATCCTAGTCACTTTAAAATCCAGTTGCTCTGTGTCTTTCATATTACTGTAGATTGTTTTAGTTTATTCAGCATAGTAGTGTCAGTCCAAATGGCTAATAAACATTTAGGCTGCATCCCAAATGGTATACTTGAGCAGTATGCATGAAATTTGATCCAATTCATACTACTAAACCATTAAAGTAGTACATACTTTCAGTATGCTTCTATGCTGTATATACACGTAGGTTACATCTGAAATTTCATTCTTCTGTACTAAACAGTATGCCAAAATAGTACTTCCAGGATGGTTAGTATGTTCAAAACTTTAGTATTCACAGTTAGCAAATGAAGAGTTCCCTGATTATATACTATTTTGGGTAAAATTCGAAGTGTGTGAACACTGAACACTATTCTGTCCTTTAAGGGACATTTTTGAAGCCAAACCAAACAATACAAAATGGCAAAGCAACTCCAATGCAAAATTAACAATGTTTTCAAGTGTCAATATAATGCTTATTAACATCAGTGATTCATGTGCTGATTATTCTTCATTCATTCTGTAAAATGTTTATTTTTTTAGTGTGATATGTGTTAAAAACAAAGAGGAAAATGTGCTAAAATATTGATATTGGCTATTTGAATAGCAATGTTGTTTGAATAGCTGTTAGCTAGCTATTCCATCATCACTGTTCCAGGTTGTCAGTGTTGTGAAAATGCCACAAGACATTTTGATCTGTGTGTTTTTAAAAACTTTAATTTAATTATGTGAAAATTAAACGCTTACAGGGACTTTAATTTACCTCAGCGTATCAATTTGAATGTTTTTATCATGAAGTTCAAAGGTCATAGGGCATTCAGCTATAATTACAAAGTGTGTCCAAAATGTTCCATACCCATTTGAAAATCAAGTCAAATGTATTTATATAGCACTTTTTGCAATAGATGTCGTCAGAAAACAGCTTTACAAATGTCCGAGTCGAAGCCCCCAGTGAGCAAGCCAACGGCAACAGTGGCAAGGAAAAACTCCCTAGAGCATGAGGAAGAAACCTTGAGAGGAACCAAGTACTACGTACTACTGAGAATCATGAGATTAGTATGTATTATGAGAATGAGAATAGTATGTTTTACTATTAGTGCATATTAGTGCATAAAACTACGCACTATGCACAAAGTAGAGCATAGTGTGTAGTACCCATTTTGGACACAGTCACATCCCAAGGCACACTGCATCTACCATCTTACCAGTGTAGTTTGACCTGTACATCCTTCAACATATGACACCACATCATGATAATTAGCTTGTGATAGCTAGAGGTTAACTTAAATAACCTCTGCTTGCCTTACCTCTCGGCTCTCACAGATGTCGGTCGCTCTCTCAGTCAGTAAGACATGCTGGTAGCTTCTGTAACCACACATAGTGTCAGAGAAAGTTCAGAAGAAGTTGTTTAGTTTTTCAGAACTCGCAGACCCTTTTCTGTACCCCAAAGGGTCTGACAACAATTTAAGTCCCAGCCCTACAATCTCATGCATTGGAAATTTCTGAAATTGAGAAGTAAGCCTACAATCCATCACCTACGCTAACTTGGCTTATCAGCACTTTGAATGACAAACAAAATGGGTTTGTAATTCACTGCAAATGTCTTAATGCTTGGAGTGGCACACAAAAAAATATTTGTTGTGGCTTACTTACACTTGTAAACTGCTGGCTCACCGCTTGTACCAGCTGGTTTACAAAGTCTACCCGAAGTGGGCACAGTCCCAAATGACACACTCACAGGCCTGCAGTCCGTAAACGCATGCACAAGGGCTGGGAGGCAAAGGGTGTCCTATTTCCCTTACTGCAGCCTTCATTGAGGACTTCAGCAATGAGTCTATTCCACATTATCGTGTTTAAACCAGGAGCTGAATAGGACTTTTGCACCATAGGTGGACTTTCAGGAGAAAGGCAGGGCATACGGAACCATTTGGGACTGGGCTGCGGATTCTCTGGAAGATCAGATGAGCAGCATAATTAGACAGCCCTTCGGCTCTGTGGACCTTGTCAATAGTGTGCGTGTCCATGAGTCCAGAGATTTAGATTTGGCGTACATGTCATTATAGCTGAGTTACAATTACATTACAACAAAATATGTTCCTTTGAAAAGTGACTGCCAATATCAACATTTCGAACTCTTAAATAATGCAAATAAATTTTAATAGGAAGCTAATTTGTCACTCTACTTAAAATCCATTGGCCTTAGTGGATCAGTAGAGCAGCTATTGTCACAAATAAATTTCCTTACCTGAATAAAAGAGTCATGGGTTAAATGATAGTGTCAAAACAGGATAATTGCAACATGAATTTACATCAAGTTTAATTTTTATATTCAAACTCAAATTTCTTGAAACTAGTGAAACAGATCGCTACAGTAGATCAAATTCATTAGTTCATACATATTTTTCCTTGAGAAAACAGCTTTAAATGACTTTTTAATGACAGGTTTGGACCACCAATTTTGTTGTCTCTAAGAAAATTCTACATTACATATGAGAAAACCAGCAAATGCCCCAGTCTTGTTGAATCTATTCAAATGATTGAATCTTGTGTGAGGCCCATTATTCCTCTAGGTTTCTTTTATCAAGAACATGTGACTGTCACTGCTTTTTTTCAGTACCATTCTTTGATAAAAGCATTCTTTGACCTTGCTGATGAGAATGCTCTTTCATCCAAGTATCAAACCGGCACTATTTTTGCTTGGAACTAGCAAATTACAGACTGAACCATTTGCTGAATCTGTAAATGGAAATATTCTGTTGTCTGTTCATTAAATCACTTTCTCCTTCTTCATTGTTTTGATTGGTGTCTGTTTGGAGCAATAATTTACCAAAGACCCTTTCCAATGCCAGTGCAAACTGATTACGCTTTTCTTCTGTGGCTTCTGTTATTGGAGGTCATCCACAGTTTAGGTGGGTGGTTTTAAGTCATTTGGCAGTGGTGCAGTATTTTGCCTGGCCTTGGAACAGTAATTTGGCGAGGGCATGGTAATTTGGCGGTGAGGATTGGTTAGAGTCTTATGAAGTTTCTGTTATTGTAGTTGACAACAAAACAGCAAAAACACAGGCCAGCACACGATCAATGCTAGCATGAACGCAAACTAAAATAAGCGCCCTTGTATTAGCAGATCTTCTATGGTAAAAATACTTCACTGCTGAATAGAGTCTCTACTGGAGGAGAACGGAAAACAGAAGCATCTGAGCATGGTAGTGAGGCATCTCAGTTATGGTGCAGTTTAGCTCCCATCTATGTCAGGTCAAGTCAAGATGACTTTATTGCCATGACTGTCTCTGTCTGTTGAAACATCAGTTGTCATTTCCTACAATGAGATTGGCAGATTAAAGCAGTGCATTCGTTTTTATGTTTGTTAACCTCCAGTGGTAACTGCTTTTCTGCGGGCGAGAGGGGCTTTTCCTGCAGCAAAGGTGGAGTTCTTTAAATCTCTGATCTGTGTGTGTGCTCCATGTTCCCAGAGCTCAGTGGTGCAGTCTCTCTCCCTGCTCTGCTCCACTGAGCTTCGGTGCACGAGTAGAGCCATCCTTTCATTTAGCATGCACGCCTTTGAAATAATGCCCATCTCTCGGAATGGCGCATTCCGTCTCATTCGCTCTGTTTCTCTCGTACCCCCTAGACTATAACTAACTGCTGCAGAGACTTTTGTTGCTGGCAGGGTGGTTGCTATGGTAACACAGCACTGACAGATGTTGGGCACTTTTCTTTACCAATCTGTTACCCTTTTCTTGTCACTGCACTTTGAATGTGCTGATTATAACAAGTGCAAAAATACACGGGGTTAACGTAGAGTGTGAAGGCAGACAGACAAGTGTGTGGCTGGTCCTGAGTTGAACTGCCACTTAGCACACACCCCACCAGGCTGAATTGGCACTAATTACGAAATCTCAGGGTTGATACCCCCAGCTGGTCTGAACAATGCGGATGCTGTGTGCAGAAGCATGAGTGAGCAAAACCTGAGACTTCAGTCTGGTGACTCAGGAGTTTGCCATTAGCCCAGTTCAGAGCTGTTGAGGTTCCCTGTAGAAAGACCAGCCATGGTGGGACTACAAGACATGCGTGGGGACGAACTTTAAAGAATCCGAAAGTCTTAACAAGTGAGCTGTCTCAGTATCAATGATTGAATCAGATGATATGATCTTTTAACCGACTTGCTAGCTTCCATATGGTCCCCATCCTCTCTCCTTCCTTTTCCTCCTGTGCTTAGCCCAGGAATGCAAGATGGGGAGAGGACAGGGCAGGAGCTGACTGTGGGAAGGGGAGGGGCTAGCTGTGGGAAGGGGAGGGGCTAGCTGTGGAGAACTTAAAGACATGCAGAATTGCTCCTGTCTCCTCTCCACTGCTGGGTAATCAGTCAACTGTAATTCAATTATTACCCAATAGACAATAGACCAGCAGGACACCGGAAAAAATAGACAATGTTGAATGAGGGTTTTTCTTTCCTGAAGCCTGTCTTTATTCATAACCATATCCATACTTTTCCAGAACCGACTACAAAAGCATCATTAATTTTAGTCTAGTGATTCCAAAGCAGATACAGAACAGATAGCCTAAGCATGTCTATGCAAAATGTGTTCCTTGTAAGCCATATTATTCCACCAAATGAAATCATTTAGGCCCTAATGAAGTCTCTAGTCTCTGCTGTGCAATCCCAGTGGTCATCACTGATGCATTACTGGGCAGTGCTGTGAATTATGGGGGAATCATGGTGGAAAAATACTTGAAACACCATGAAACAAACTCGTGTGTGTGTGTGTGTGTGTGTTGTAAGGAGATCCCTGTGGAACAGCAGCAGTACTGTTATCCTGAGTGTTAGATGTAGAAGGCTCAGCTACAGTCTCTATTATAATGCTACTGACATTACACTAATGTTTTACTTCTTTGTTGACTAACAAACTCTAGTATTTATTATTTATTGCACTGATTGTTGTCTGAAATAGAGCTTATTTATTTTGAACCTCTAGGCATCAGCATTGATCCCTGTATTTCAACAGTATTCTAGTTCATTGGTATCTTGGACTCTAACCTACTGTACTGGCTAGGATGTAAGAGTAAATGACAAAGCACCTTTGTAAGTCGCTCTAGATAAGAGGGTCTGCTAAATGTCGTAAATGTAAATGTAACTACAGCAGGTGCACTCACAGTGCTATGAATCCCATAGAAGGAAATGACAGAAACTCTAACATTGTGCTGGTTGAATTGATCTATGGTGGCTTGGTAATCAGAATTGTGCTATGTACTGCAACCAAAGAAACATTAACCACTGAAAAACATCACACACAATAGCCATTCATAATTGCATTATGTTCGGTGTTTTGGCACAGGTGATATTTTCTTGTTATAATAAAATGACATAATAAAATGTTCTTCTCTAAGAGTGTCTCTCACTCACACTCACACACCCTCACACTCACACTCGTTCAGTAGCTGGGGTAGAATGACTGGGGTCATTGTACACACCTCCACCCTGAGCTTTTGTGCTATAGTCATAATGTCACTATGGAAAGATGACTGGCTTCTGTTTTATTACAGTCCTGTATGAAGACCCGTAGACAGCTA
>NC_137499.1:8080000-8087500 GCF_041902795.1 Electrophorus electricus | reverse complement strand
GTCGGATTATCAGGCCACTTTCACCAGCTGTAGTGCTGGGTTAGTATGTAGTGGGTACTTTGGGTCTCACGCTGTTAGATTGCAGAAATCTCACACTTAATAGAAGGTCTCTTCCTTACAAACTCTTCCTTACAACCTAGCTGCTTTTCTCTCTCTCTCTCTCTCTCTCTGTGGTGTGTGTGTGTGTGTGTGTGTAACTCTATGCACACTGGTTTAATCACTCTAGAACAGGAGAATACTCAGAGCCCCACCTTCAGTTCTCAGCACAGCATGGGGAGGAATTAACCTTGAGGAATGATGAATCCCTTTGGCGAGTGTGCGTGTCTGCTCTTTAGTTGGCTGTCAGGTTTTGTTTGGCCAGGTATGATGAAAGCTCCTTTCATCATGCTGTGTGGCTGTGGCAGGGAAATTTCATTCACATCTTCCAAACCTTTTCACACATGAGCTCACCACTTTACCTCGTATCCTGCCAAGTTACTTTCGGGATACAAATACTGCATTCTCCACAAAGTCTGGACAGGACAGGGAGGTGGGCCAGACTGCTGTCAAGTGCTCTTCTGCACCACTTTGCTGATATCGATCTGAGAACAGAGGGTTCAGTGCCGACATAGAGACATCCTTGAAAATGTGCTTTCATGGATGAGGCTTCCTGTTTTATGACCAGGTCACCAGGCTGCATCAATACAGCCCTCCAGCACAGTAAAAAAAAAACTACTGGGGATTAAATAAATAAATACATGCTGTGTACTTTGTAGATATAAATGTATAATTGGTCTTTTGCTTCTGCATTTGTTTGGTACTAGACATGCAAGGGCAGAGAAAACGAAGGAGTTTACTTCCTACAGAGCAGTACTAACAGTGCTAACATTAACAATGCTAATGACGAAGGTAAAACTGTGGGGAGGACTTAGCATAATGAGAACTGTTGCTTTTGGCTGCATAATGAGAACTGCTGCTTTTGGCTTCATTCTAAGTGCACTTGCTTACATTCATTATTACTAACATTATCATATTTGGGTGAAGTGGTCCTTTAATCTCTGAATTCAAACATCATTTATTTATGTCAGTGGTTGTAATTGGAGAAAAAATGGAGGATATTAGTAAACACAGATATATTCTTTAAAGTACGCTCCTGGACAAGATAGTAAGATGACATGGGTAGGTTAGTATTGCATATGAGAATGTTGCTACTTGAGCTGCAATACACTGAGCATGGTCTTATGATTAATTTCTACATGTATCTCAATACATTAACTTAAACACTATGCTCATAGAGGCATGTGTGTGTGTTTTATACAGTTAGAAGATGAGGCAGTGCCCTTTATGGAGATTAATTAAGACACTGCAGGGTACGAAAGGGTTCAGAGAATTTATATTTAATTACATCTTCAGTTCACTCTCTCTCTCTCTCTCTCTCTCTCTCTCTCTCTCTCTCTCTCACACACACACACCCACACCCCACCCTCACATTTACCGACAGGCAGTACAGTGTGGATCAACTTTCCAGCAATCCACCATCTATTTTTTAAATGACTTTTCAATGTCTATTTATTATTCATGACCTCTGGGGTGGGGGTGGGGGTTAGAGACCAGTCCCCAAACCTACCCCAGGGATGGTACCCTAATTGTTTTGGTTCCTCTTTATCTTCCAGATTGACTTGAGACATATCACGTTAGCTTGTGCTTTTCACACATTAATCCCCCCCCTGCACAGCAGCGCTCAGAGAGAGAGACAGCTGGTGTCAGTCACACATATGTTTGTCACACATGCATGGCTGAGAGAATACTGTCTCCTAGGCCTCAGCAAGCTTGAGCCTTACTTTGCTCCTGCTATCTGTAGTCATAGCTGTTCACTTTGTTCCCTCACACACTTGGCTGTGTGTTTGCTTAGTGGAAGGAGCTGTCTGCCTTTGCCGTTTCTCCCCAAGGCTTTATGAGGGGGATCGGGTAGAATTGCATTCGAATCTTGTAGGTTCACAGGTTAACAGGCCATTCTTCATTGTCACTGCTGTGCAAACGATTGTAGTTAAAGGTTAGAGCAGCGCAGGAAAGTGCTGAGAATAAAAACTGTTCTGTAGGTTTTATTTATAAGATTATCTCATCCTCATGAGGCAACTCTACAACTATTGAAACTATAAACCCCACCCAACAGATCCGTCCTGAGGTAGGTACCTATGGCAAGCATGTTGGGACAAAAGATGGTTATAGCTACACCTTTTCAGGACTCAGACCAGGCTTGAATACTGTTCATTGACTGATTCTAATGTGGCTGAATAAATACAAATATGTTTTTGCTTTAATCCAACTGGTGCAGTGACGGTCTATATCAGGGATGCCTAAGTCTGTTTCTGATGATCTGCAAAACTGCAGTTTAGTTTTAACGTCAGTCTAACCCACCTGACCCAGTGAATCAAGTACTTAAAATGTCAGAGCCAGGTGTACAGAACCATAGTGAGAGGGCTGCTCTGTTCTGTAGTGACGGCTGAAGTGTGCGAACGTAGCAGGGGTCTGGAGATCAGGTCTTTACTGTATGGGCTAGCGGAAGAAAACGCGGGAAGGAGAAAGACGGGACAACGTGGGCCAGTAGGACAAACTGAACTAAAGAAAGTATGAGGAGAACCTAGTAGGACTACCTACGTGAAGAAACCATGAGAAACTAATAGGACTACCTACGAGAAGAAACCAGGAGAACCTAGTTATACAGAACCCTGCACTACTGTGCTTTCCTACAAAGTCAGATATCGTCATTGCTTAATCTATGTTGAATAAAACCATTTTAAATAAGGTCCCTATACATTTATTTACTTTACTGTATGTGTTTAAATTACAGTCCTTGAGATATGGGTACTAGAGATTACCTAAAAGATTGGTTTGATGACAAAATGTCTCATCATTAGTTCAATTAACCACAAGTTAATGATATGTTCAATTAGCCACCAGTTTATCTGTTCAGTTAGCCACCACTGATTACAAAATCCACAGCCAAATTTGGATTTCTCATCCATCTTTCGGTACCACTGGTATATTGTAATTACAATGTTGATGCGGTAGTGTACCAGAGCAGTTGTGTACCAGAAGTTGTGTGCATGTGTGCAAACATGCATGTGTTCACATGTGTATGTGCCTGTGTGTGATTGCGCATGTGTGCGTGTGTGCAGCATCTGTGAGGTGCAGTAATGAGAGAGCAGGATGGTGATGGAGCAGTTCCCGTGCTGTCACCGCCCATCACAGCATGAGCAGTGCAGCAGAGGAAGACTCTCCACTGTGCACAGAACAGATTGCTCAACCCACTCCTGTCGCTGTGCTCCTCAGCCCACACAGGGGAGCCTTGACTTCAGTGTGTTTATATCTTTCAGTGCTTAGCTATTTCTCCTCTAAGCGTTTTGGGGGTCAATAGGGCCTGGCCAAGGTGACTCCTGCATGGCTGTCAGGCAGGGCTGTGATTCATCCACCCTGGTGGGACCCTCTCCGCCTGGGGGCTTTGCCAGCTCCAGCTGTGATGGAGACTGACGCAGGCTGGCTGTCTCAAACTGACAGCAGAATGTTCTGTGAGGATGGATGGCTCTCCCCCCATTGGGGCTGCCTTTCCCATGTGGGAGCGCCCCTCTTAGATTCGTTTTTGGCTGAGTTGGATATCATCATGCTGTTAACCCTTACTGTCACTATTCACCTGTCAGTCCAATCTTTAGGGGTCATGGAATATCCTGCTAATAACTATAGCAAATGAGCAGGTTAACATGTAACCTGAAATTCATGACACACTTGATCATCTGACCTGGACGTTTATGACTTGTGAAATCTCGGATGCCGAGAGCAAGGCGTGACTGCTAGGTGTGGCAAGGTTTATTAACAAACCAAACGAGGGATAGAAAAGATAGAAAACAACCACGATAAAGCAGGCTAATGCAATGTGCCTTGAATGTTGACCTGAAGGAGAAAACTTGACAGGGGAAACAAGGGACAGATGATAGGGTTAAAGATAATGGTAGCTGATTGGGAAGGAAAAGTGATTGGTGTTCCTTACAGTGTATTAGACCTTTATTACAGACAATTAGGCTTTCATTATGCATCTGAAATTTCCCCTTGGTATTCCTTTACCTGTGTGCACAATATACTATGTTGCCAGTTGTGATGTAAGATATCACCAAGGGCTTTACTAAAATCAAATTCTCTTAATACAAAGAGATTTGTTTCCTATTGAAAATATCCAGGTCTGGCCTGTGGTTATTAAAACTCTCGAACCTCAGCTGGTATTCCTACTTCCAAATAATTTGTCTACTATCATTGAATATATCATGTTTTTAGTTAGTATGATGTATAAGCTCACCAAGAGCCAGACTAAAAGGTTTTCCTTACAGTAGAGATGTAGCCCAACAAATTGCATATTGAAATGACATGACGTGCTTGGAATGCAATGAAATAACGCATTTTACAAAATTTTATTTTACAAAATAAATATTTTAATTGTCTTTGACTAAAATTTTTACATTCATAATGTAAAATCAGGGTAACAATAAATTCAGAATAAATCTATGATCATGTCTTCATTTAGTTCATCTATGTCTGTAAAACATAAAGTGTGCAGCAAATATATGTCATAAACACTCCCTTTTTGAATAAGGATCCAACTTCAGCCACTGAATAAACTGCGAATAAGTAACTTCAGCAGAGTGAAGTAACTAAAGAAGAGACAAGATCATGTTCGCCAGGAAGACAAACCCAGTTTAGACAGCGAGACAGATAACTTTGTAGATTTGGGAGCTATTTGGAATGGAGAAACATTAAAGATCACAATGACCACAAGAATTTATGTTAGATTTAATGTAACATCAGCGGAGAGGTTGTTTTACCTGTACAAATATATAATGTTACTCAGTGGCAGTATTAGCTACAAACAAAGTAGGTAGCTAGCTCACAGTTTTCCAAATAAAAGTTGTAATAAAACAAACATTTGTACAAACCTGTCTACATACAACCAGAATATTCATTGGTATCTTCACTTAGGCTTTTGTAGGCTTTACTGTAATCCTGTGGTGTCGAAATCGAAATGAGATACACAGCTATAAATGTCAGCAAACCCGCTTCCTGACCACATGTTGGTGTCCATGAACCAACCATTAAAGGGGTCATTGTAAAGTCCAACTACCTTTAATTCAAGCAGATAATCTCATTTTATTCCTGGTTTCATCGTTTCCCTTAATAAACGCAGCCATTGCAGAATGTTTCACCATTCAGTCTGACTGAGTGGGTTATTTTCCGATGCTCAATGCATACCCTCTATAGGATACCCTCATAAAACAATTTAGTTTTATATAATGTTTTACATCTATAAAGCCATCATACATCAGTGTTCATTTTGACATCTGATTTTGATGTGTTCTTGGTGTTTTGTCTAAAATGTATGTCACATCCTACTCAATTAATTATTGTTAGTTTTAGTATAGCTTTACTTGATGAAACATAAAAACATTTTAGTTTTAGTCAATTAAATTTCCTTTTTTGTTAAATAAATAATACAGCAGTATTTGAAATGCTATATAGGCTGTTGTAATTGCTGTCTCAGTGATTAAGGCTCGAGGCAAATTAGAACACAGATAAGCTACCAGTTCAAGTGTCCAATGTAACCTGAACACCCAGAGTTGTAGCACCAAATGTTGGGCCCCAGGCACAGTCATTTGCTGAGGGCCCCCTCCCCCAAGAACATAAATATATATATATAAATATATATAGTGTTTCTCTATGAGGTATGCTTTCAGGGTTAAAAATCAGAAAAGGAAGAGGTGCCTGCTTTCTCTCCCTCAGTGACTGTGGTCGCTTCTGGAACTAACAAAGTGTTTTACCACACTGGGTTGGCTAAATTTGTTTGCTTATGACAGTATGACAATTTTATGCCCTGAAAGAAAATTCCTGTGATTTGTTATCTACTTGTTCTTTTTATAAATGATTGCAAATGTAGCACTATGGTATTTAGGTTTTTTTTTTGTTTTTTTTTTTTTTGCACATTGCCCACCCTTGAGGCAGATTAGCGTTGGAGCTAAATGGAGAATGTTGGTACATGCTGGTCTAGATGTTGGCAGTCTATAGTGGCAAACATGTCTGGATCCACACAGATCAGTCCCTGCAGTGCCTATCAACATGACACTTCCACTGCAGATCTAAAGTAAGAGGAGTGAAGATTGTTGTCTATGCACACACACACACACACACACACACACACACACACACACACACACACACACAGAGATATAGCTTTGATGTGATTTGGTGTTTGATGGTGCTCTATAAAATTGTCTCTGCTAAGGGAAGTGTTGTCATTTGAGATTCACAGTCCTCATTTATCGAGCCACGTCCCCCATTTGTTTGCAGTTTGGCCTTGTGTTCAGAAAGGGCATATTGTTGCATTCAGAGGAGACTCTTGGATGCCAGGGGGAAGAGCTGAAGTTGTATGTGTGTGTGTGTGTGTGTGTGTGTGTGTGTGTGTGTGTGTGTGTGTGTGCGTGTGTGTGTTTGTATATTATGTGGGGGTGGGTAGAGAAATAATCTTTCACTCATCTAACGACCCCTCCACCCCCCCACAGACACACACACAAACTGAACATTATTCAAATGTGCACATTATTATTATTATTATTATTATTATTATTATTATTATTATTATTGATGCCCTCCTTGCGTTAGTTCTTCTGACTGTAGACATGGATTTAAAGGTGCATACAAAATGCTACGGCCTTAATGTAGTAGAGACTTTATGCAGGTGAACCACACAGTGCGATTTTTTATTGCAAAACAGCCTTTATGCAGTGCAGTCTGTACACAGAGCAGTCTTTACACAATGCAGTCTGTATGCAGAGCAATCTTTACAAAATGCAGTCTGTACACAGAGCAGTCTTCACACAATGTAGTCTGTATGCAGAGCAGTCTTTACACAATGTAGTCCGTATGCAGAGCAGTCTTTACAAAATGCAGTCTTTTTGTGGCGCAGGTTTTACAGAGTGCAGTCTTTATGGAATGCAGTCTATCTTCCACAAGGTCTTTGCACAGTGTAATGTTGCAGGGTGGTCTTTTTAGGCAGTGTTTCCATCACGCATTGTGATTTTTATGCAGTATAGTCTTCATGTGCATACTTTACAAACTGTGCTTTTTACAAGAGTTATGTGACGCTTTCCTTTGGTTAATTTTTGTTTAAGATTTGAATTCTAGGAGCAGAGTTTGAACTCATATAAAAATATTGTTTTTGTGCCTGATAAAAGAGCAGTTAGTGTGCATCGATTAGAAAAACATTTGCTTAGTGGTTAGAGACTGAAAATTCATATTGATGCCACTGGGGGGCGTTGCTATTTAAGTTACTAAGATGTTTTTAGGGGGATCTTGGAAATTTGTGTTGAGACTTTTTGTTGCCTGCACTCAGCCATTGTTTTGAGGACTCTCTCTCTCTCACACACACACACACACACACACACACACACACACACACACACACACACAGACATGCACATACAG
>NC_137499.1:8055000-8075000 GCF_041902795.1 Electrophorus electricus | reverse complement strand
TGGTAGGGTACATAGAGTCAGACACACATGTGCACACTCACATGTGTGCACACACAAACATATATATACACAAAATAATGGTATAATACACACAAAATAGTACACACACACACACACACACACACACACACACCATATACGACTTTTACTATAAATAATTATGGAACTCAGTAAAAGACCTTGCTTTATTTGGTAGGACTGTGCGTAAATAAACCTTTAACAATTAATGCAACTCATATAAATTTACAGAATTTCACAGATGATCTTATCCAGAGTGATGTACAGAAGTGCTTTGTAATCTCTATCAAAACATATCCTTATGCAAGCATAAATAAGTCAGGATAATACTATTAGACCTATTTCATATTTAAGTGCTCAGTGAAGAGGTGAGTCTTTAGTCTTTAAGGCAGTGTTTAAGCTGTTTGGACATCCAGGAGAAGTTAATTCCAACACCTGGGTGCTGGGACAAGGAAATGTCTTCATGGATGCCTTCCTTGTGTCTTCAGGGAAGGTTGTTCAAGGCTTGAAGGGACTGTGTTGCAGAACAGGGTTTGATAAGTGGACTTTAGGTAGAGGGAGGTGTTTCAGTTTTGGCTGTGTGGGCAAGCATCAGTGTTTCAAATCTGATGCACGCAGCTACAGCGAGCCAGTGGAGGGAGCACAGCAAGGGGGTGACACCAGAGAACTCTGAGAGATTGAAAACAAGTCTTGCAGTTACATTCTGGATCATGTTAGCAATATGAAGAGAGAATGATAGTTGGTTGCCCAGAATTACCCCAAGGTATGAGAGCTCTTTTGGAACAAAAGACTTTAGACTTTAGTGGTCTGGAAAAGAGGGCAGAGGAGGTCGTTGGATGAAGAAAGTAAAGAAAGGAAAGCACTGGTGGCTGGTTCAAGCACTAGAGAGGCACGAAACGGAGGTCGAGGTGGGGGAGGGGGTGTGTGAAAGATTGCAAGTGTAGGTCTGAGAAGAGCTACATTAATGTCTATGGCTGAAGGAGGTTAGCTGAGGACCAGGGCCTGGGCAATGCCTCCTTTCTGAGCCGGAGGGCAGCTGGTGAAGGACAGGACAAATGAGTTCAATAGTGGGAGAATGCAGCAGGACTGGATCTTGCCTGAGGGAAGGTTGAAGTCTCCAAGGATACCCTGAAAGGGAAGAGACTAAGAGGGATGTGCAGCTCTTCTGTGAAGTGTCCTAGAGGTCCAGATGGGTGATGGATAACAACAATATGAAAACTTAACAGGAGAAGAGCCAATAACAATATGGAATTCAAATGATGGGATGTTAAGGTGAGACAATGAATGCAGGACAGAAATGAAGGTCTGCACCATTGTCCCTGCCAGTTTCTCATGGAGTGTGAGAAAAAGCAGGACAGTGGACGAAGCAGCGGGTGTGACCGAATTCTTTGAAGTGATCCAGGTCTCAGTAAGCACAGAAGCAGGAAGCAGAAAGAATGAAGGGAGACTAATGCTGAGATGAAGTCAGCTTCTCGACAGCAGACTGGAAGTTTCATAGCCCACCTACCACTGCTGTTTTGAACAGAGACCACAGAGGAGGACAGATGAGGTTGCTGGTAGTCTAGCCTGTGCATTGTTGACGATATGTTCAGTCTGTCAGATGTAAAAAAAAAAAAAAAAAAAAAGACAATAAGGCACATGAGGGAAAAACATATGGAAGTACTTGGAAGAAAAGCGATAGTAGCTAAAGGTAAATAAGTGTTAATACATACTATTATTATGATAATGGAAGAAAAGTGGTGCTACTCCATTTTGTCCTAATTTGTATGATGTTATCGATATTCATAATAGATCACTGCTCTGCAAAAAACACCACCTGTACCTAATGGATGATCTTTTCTCTAACAAATATTTGGTCACACATGCAAGGCATCAATAAAATTCCTTGCCAAATTTATTTAGAAGGCACATTTTTTGGTCCATTTGGAGTGAGCACGTTACCTTCTACCTTGGGCACATGTGAATTTACCTCAGTGGTAAATTGACACTGGTACGCTAATTATCATCATAGCCGCTTTATGAATATGAGTTAATATGAGTTAGGCATTACGTCCCACATTTTCCATGGCGCAGCGCAGTTACTGTCGCATTTAATGAATCTGGTGCACAGTATCAAAGCAGCAGTGACTAAGCAGAGCCAGACCCCAAAAGGATCCTTCTGACCTTCTTTAGTGACCCTGGATATCAGCGTTCATAGACAAATGAATCCTAATAGCTAGAAACAGAGATTTAGTACAGTGTAAACTGTCTTTAGAAGTCTACTCTGTAAATTATGATCATCCAATTATAGTAAATTATTATGGTCAGTGGTTCAAGGTAGATAGTGTGCTAATTTGTACATAAATATTTTTTACAACAGTGGAGCATGTCAGGCAGGCCCAGAATGAGAGGAACAGGACATATCAGGCAGGTCTAGAAGGGTGATATGAACAGGACATATCAGGCAGGTCTAGAAGGGTGATATGAACAGGACATATCAGGCAAGAAGGGTGAGGAGATCAGGATATGATCAGGACAGAAGGGTGGGGAGATCAAGATATGATCAGGACAGAAGGGTGAGGAGATCAAGATATGATCAGGAAAGAAGGTTGAGGAAATCAGGAAATGATAAGCTGGTCCAGAAGGGTGAGGGGAACAGCAGATGAGAATCTGAAAGCCGGAGTAAGGAGGAATCTTGTCTTGTTGCATGGCATCCGAGGTTGATGTAGTTCTAGCAATAGCCACCACTTTTTGGTCAAAAATAAATTGTGTATCCTCTATGTGTATCTCTGTGAGAAATCTTCTATGTGTATCTGTGTGTATCTTCTATGCTATGTGTGTATCTTCTTTGTGTATCCCTGTGTGCTAGAGCAAATGTTTCCATCTGTATGACTATGTGTCATTTGACCAACTCCCACCACTCTCTTCTGGTCACATCTCTTCCATGTGTCACAGTCCATTGCATCCTTACACATCTCCATGACAACATCAACTTCTGCAACATGTTGTGTGTGTGTGTGTGTGTGTGTGTGTGTGTGTGTGTGTGTGTGTGTGTGTGTGTGTGTGTGTGTGTGTGTGTGGATGAAATTCGCTTCTGTGCTGTGTTATCAGATCATGCTCCTTCAGCCTTGGGGGCTGTGCTTCTGAACACCACCCTCTCCCCACCCTGCTCCTACTCCATCATGAACAGAGAGCTGAAGTTTGCTGTTGGAAAATGCCCTTTATGAGGAGAAACCATGTAAAAAGAAAGGCTATACTGAACATTCATAAAACCAAATTGTTCTCTTAGTTCTGAATGCATGTGTGGTCCATCTGCAAGGGCTGTAGTGGGAGAGGGGGAGATATAGAGATATAGAGAGGTGCAGAGAGGGATGGAAAGAAGGAAGGAGGGAGGAAGATGGGTGGGGGCTATACCTCTTTCAGAGGAAGGAGAGCTCTGTGTCGATGCCACTCCTCCACATGGGGCTCTCCCTTTATCTCTCCTTCCTGTGGGCCCATTCGTGTCTCTGCCGATGGACACTGTAGGCCAGACAATGGTAAACTTTAAACCTCATAGTGTGCTTGGTGTGACTCCACAGAAGTACTTCAGAAGAGTGGAGCTTTGCGTACATGTATATAGGTGTGTGTGTGTGTGTGTGTGTGTGTGTGTGTGTGTGTGTGTGTGTGTGTGTGTGTGTGTGTGTATATTGTTTATTGGAAGTTGTGAAGATATAAAGGAGAGTATGTAATACATGCGTGTATGAGAGCGTATATGGACATTTATTTAGCTCTTTGTACAGATCAAATAAGAAATTTTACATTATGAAGACATTTATCTTATTCATACAATGAATAATGCTTATTTATCAAAAAATCAGCTATTATTTTATTAAAAAAGCCAGTGAGAAAGATAGGTAGAAGAAATGTGTGGGTGTGGGCGTGAGTGTGGGCGTGGGTGTGTGCGTGCATATGCACCTAAGGGTGTCTGTTGACTACCGCCTGTGAAGATGTGGCTATGTATGAGATCTGAGAGCTTTTGGTGCCTGTGGCTGGTGTGTTGGGAAGAGGTTAAGGCAGTAAACGTTAGCCAATCATGCATATTTCCTCCCAGTCTCCCTCTCTGAAGTCTGAAAATCTATAAAGAGCTTCCAACCCCACTCATGCCGCCTTGCTCGCTTATAAAAGTTTTGCGCCTACTTAAGTGGTTAGTTGTGTGATGGGGGTGGTGTGTGTGTGTGTGTGTGTGTGTGTGTGTGTGTGTGTGTAATGGCATCCAGAATTATGATTTATGGCATACATGTGTACTACATGAAAGAATTCCACTACCACAATAATTGTTTTGTATCAAAACAATGCCTGAAATGCTCTGTGCCCAGAGAAAGCAAGTGAAAAATTTCACTCAGCTCTCCATGGTCATCACTGTCATTCTACCACTGTTTAACATGCAGAAGCACAGGTGCTCCTTAGGCACTGATTAGCTTTTGACTGAATGAAATGACTCCGCAGACTCTGAAGTGTTTGACATGTGGCTTAACATTAGTGCAACTGAGGAAACAAACCCTCTCATAGTGCACCTGTGTGTCTGCCGTCATAAAATGTGTGTGAGACCATGCTCTTTTTTCTAAAGCTGCATCCAGTCAGCTACTTTGTAGGGAAAGAGTCATAAAAGCGTCAGCTGCAGAAGCACATGGGCAGTGTTCTGTACTGAACAGCACAGTGTTAGTGTACTGTACTGAACAGCATGGTGTCGGTGTTCTGTACTGAACAGCACAGTGTTAGTGTACTGTACTGAACAGCATGGTGTCGGTGTTCTGTACTGAACAGCACGGTGTTAGTGAACTGTAGTGAACAGCATGGTGTTGGTGTTCTGTACTGAACGGCACAGTGTTAGTGTACTGTACTGAACAGCTTGGTGTCTGTGTTCTGTACTTAATGGCACGGTGTTAGTGCTCTGTACTGAATGGAACGGTGTTGGTGTTCTGTACTTAACGGCACGGTGTTAGTGTTCTGTAGTCTTAGAATAGCAGCATTGGGTTACTGCTGTGTTAACAGTTAGTACTGTGTTAGAGGTCACTGTTAGCAGTCTATTCTTAGTTAGAGGAGATTATTGGCACTCTCTTCTGTGTTAGTGGTCTGTAGTGAACAGAACTGTGTTAATGCTCTATAGTGTCAGTTCTCTGGGTTAGCACTCTCTATCATGTAAGTGATCTATATAGCACTGTATTAGTGCTTGGTCCTAAACAGGACTGTGTTAGCGCTATGGCATTATGTACTGAATAGTGTTCTATGTAAAGAACCTCTGGTACAAGCTCCACTTGCAATTACAGCCTTCCCCCAGCAATCTAAGCCATTCTGCACTCATCCAGAAATACTAGAAGTGGATGAATCATTGAATGGTAAAATACAGCTTGCAGATTTTCAGCATGTAGTGATATGGGGGGTGTAGCGTGATTTGGGAGGAGGCCAAGTGAAGGGCATGATGCATGTTGCGTTTGTCTGTCAGCTGGGAGACATTGGATCAAGGGGCTCTGGTGTTTTAACTGGTGTAGAGTGCTTCCTTTCTTTCACTGTGTTTCTAGTGGGGTGGAGCTTGAACCCCCTGAAAGTATCTATTTACCTCTCCTTATGATTTTAGTCTATTAGGAACTGGCTGTTCTTGCATGACAAATTTGTGTTTGGGTGACAAACCTGCATGTGGCTAAACAGAAATATGTTTAGTTGAGCAGGCGTCACTGTGTTTGGTCTCCACTGCACACAGAGGCCCGTGTGTAAGTTTGTGGCCTGTGGAACATTTATTTTACCAACCAAAGCAGCGCCACAGGTTCACCACCGTTTACAAACCTCAGAATTACATTTCACTTCTACAAAGGACACCACTGACACAAAAACCATTCATGGCATTGTAGTGAGTGATTTAGGTTGACACTTAAAGGGAGTCCTCGTGCCAACATGTATGTTTTCTTCCAGGAGCTCAGGAAGGTCTAGCTGCTCAGTGCGTCTACCCGAGGAGCTTTGGCAGGCTGTGGGAAATGGAAGGGCAGGGGCCTTCAGCTGCTGTGGGCCTTGCAGTGGAACATTAAACTGTAAAGCCGTTTTTCCCCTAATGTGGGGTGCACCACACCCTCGAACGCTGTTCCATTAGTCTGCAGGAGAGACTGCAGATGGAGGTGTGGAGTGAATGAGTGTGTTTATGTGTGTGTGTGTATAGGTGGGTGTGTATGTTACGTGAGAGTTTCAACTGCGTCATAGCTAAAAATAAATGAAGGTGCTCATAATTGTTTGTGTGTGCTGGAGGGGCAGGGTTGGGGTCATTTATAAACCTGGTAGAGCTTGTAATCTTGACCTAAATGACTTAATTATACAGACTGATATAGACTGCTCTGGGGTGACATACATACATACATTTTGTTTGTTTGTTAGTAAATGACAGTATATTATTGTGTGATGTGAAAACTACATGTCCTAACAAGGAGAGTAAAATCTGAAAAGTGATCCTTGCAAAACAAATAACAATTCTAGAAGAAACATTTCCCCTCGTCATCATTATTATTTGCATAATATTTTGAATTTATGATTATTGCTGCAGGTTAGTTTTTAGTTTAGATATTTTTGTGTTTAAGCTTGGGAGTCATTTGTATCTGCATTGTTGTGGTGGTACTGATCTCAGAACAGTCATTACTTTCATATAATGAACATTATATGAAAAGGACACATACGGGCCCTTACAATGGCCCTCTGACACCACACTGACTGTGTGTGTGTGTGTGTGTGCGTGTGTGTGTGTGTGTGTGTGTGTGTGAGTGGAAATTATGAGCCATCCATCTCCCCTTGTGATGCCTTCAGTCGTAAGTCAGTCACAGTAGTGTGTTCCAGCTTTATTAAAAGCAACTACCAGCCTTGTAAACACAATTGCAGAAGGAGAGAAGGAGGGAGCGAGGGGAGGACAGCTTCTGTTCCAGAATAAATCAGGTTTATTGGTGAATGAGCACAAGCCTGGGGGTGCCACCTCCCTTTAACTGGAGCTGACCGTAGCAGCCCACACTCCCCTCTCATTCCCACCACACATACCCAGTGTTGGAAAGCACTCATTCACAGAGGCTGTTCTCACTGCCATGAATTTTTATACTAAGCATGGATTTTCGTTTCGTTATATGCAATTATGTTGTGAACAAATATGTTTTTTCTTGTGCAATCCATATGCACTACACAGCAGCTTTGGGTTGAATGTACTGGTTATGTAGAATGTCCAGCTGCTGTGTTATCCATTTTATACTGCCTGTCAACCAAAAGTATATTAACTGTCATTGTTATCTGTTATTGTTATTATTTGTGAATTATTTTTTGTTAAACAAAATGTTTAGGTCTAAGGTGTTTAGTATGGTTTATCATTTGTTTGTTTATTTCTGTTTTTGTTTGTGTAATACATTATGTATGCAGAAGGAACTTGACTTGACACTTGAGTCACTAATTTTATCAGCATTATGAAATCTGGTGTCTAATAGGGTGAAATAGCCCATTCTTCTGTTTTTATCAGTTCTATCAGTCCTTAGAGAATTGAGGGGTGTGTTGCCATGGAAACAGAAGAATGAGGCAGTAACTGTTCAGGACTGGAAAAGACCTTGTGTGTGTGCTTGTATGTGCATGCACGTATGTGTGTGTATGTGTGAGAGAGAGAGAGAGAGAGAGAGCAAGAAAGAATTTATGCAGAATTCTTCAGCTGAATGTAGTATGATTAGTAGGTCCGTTATTACCGTAAAATATGGATTTCACCTTTTAACACCCTTTTGAGCGGCTCTTTATATCATATTATGAATTAGAACAGTACAGACCTTTAAAATTATGCCGGGTATATATATTATTGTATAAAGATTATTGTTTTATGATTATTCTGAAACTGAACAGTGGATTTGGTCCTGTGACTACACATGACAAGTGAATTTGTGGTGATCTGTCTCTTCTTAGGGATAGTCCCCTCTCTCCATCCTAAATCATACCTGTCAGCATGTTACAATTATGAGAGTTCTTAGGTAGTGTTACTATAGTAACACATTGTGCAGACTTGCTATAGAACAAAGTGAAGGTCACATTATTTTCTACTAGATCAGTAACAGCTCCACCTGCTTCCTCTGCAGCAGTGTGAGATGGAGGACTGCAGTGTTTTACTCACACTTTGTTAGGGACACAATGTGGGAAAACATCTCACCTTCTCCCAGAGACCTCACAACATATTCACAGGGCCAAATATTACTACTTATCACACCAAAAACAGGGTCTAAATAAACAGATCAGAAGATCCTTGCCGCCTTATGAACACTCACCACTGCTTCTAGAAACACCTATCTGATACCTTCACTCACTTGACACTTTATTACGTAAATTTGAAAGGAGCTTTTTAAAGGAGCAATTACAAGCTGTAGTCCATCTGTTGGCTTACGCAATTAGTGTGCTACCCTCTCTTAGCAGATACTATTTGGATGGCAGACCATTCTCATCACAGCAGTGACAGTGATGTGGTGGTGGCTTGGTAGTGGGTGTTGCACTTGTATATGAGCCAGGAGAAGCTCTAGATTACACATATGAAATTCTAGTATCCTGGGGATGCCTCTACATTCTTTGATAGTTGTAAGATTGGTTTAAATATTCTCATAGTGGAATATTGCAGCCATAATAAGTGATGCTGAGCTATATCAATGCTGATCTACTCTTTATGAGCGCATAGATTTCTAACTCATTTTTGGTGCTCATGGGAGGTCATCTTCTGGGTTTCAGGGAATATTGAATCACAGCACAAATGAGTTTGATTTCTGATACCACAAACTGACATCCACTGCAACTGGCACTTTTGAAAAACAACACAAAAATTATTTCATCACTGTTTTTTTTTTTTACAGTGTAATGTACTTTAAATAACTTTGTGAGATTAATTTCCCTAACATGCAGAAGTTAAAACTTAGAAAGCTATAAATGTTGCAGTCATGATAAATGTACTGCCACTACTGTAATGAAGTCTCCTACCATTTCTGTTACTTTCATTCCACTGTTCCATTGTGACCTCCTGTGGCTCCATTAGTGTCACACATTAATGGTTTTACTCCTGGTACCTGCTGGACTACCACTGTTATTCATGTCCTCCTTAGAGAGGCATGTGCAGGGCACAGCAGGTTCTGCTGATTTCTCTGGCTAAACTGCCCCTTAGTAGGCTCCAAACTAAGAGTTGTTAGATGGTAATTTAGGTATAATGACTGATCTAAACTCTTCTCAAAATCACATTTTCAGAGACAATGGCAGTCACATTAATGCCACAGTAAATTTTGAAATTAAGCATTAATTAGATGTCCAAATTAAATCCTCACTTGTTAAGAGTTTTAATTGCCATATCTGCTTCTCTGCCTGAAGCACATAACAGAATCTGCCTGCATTGCTGATATGATCCTCATTAGCTAAAAGGAGAAACTCCAAGTCACAGTTGATTGCGATTGTACAGTTGTCCATGGTTGATCTCAGATTGTGGCTTTAGACATTTATGGTTTGAGAAGTTTTTTTTTCCTTTACATGGTCAAGCTTTCTTACTCTGACACAGGGAAATAGCAGCCAGGTGGTTTATATCACAACTTTGACAGCACGGAAAGAATGAGCTGCATTCTGCTATGCCCAGAACCTTATTTCAAATAGATTGGGTGTCTCTATAATGTGTTATTATCCATTTCAGTTTCATCTAATGTATAAATGTGTCACTTTAGTGTGTTTTTTTAGTTGGCTAATCTTACCCATCTACTCTTTTCCCTCATTCAGACTATAGAGCCAATGAGGGTAAGACCCTCTTGGTTTAGTCTGGTTTCATTAGACACTCTTGGTTTAGAATGGTTTCATTAGACAGTTCTGTTTTGGTTTGCTTTCATTAGACATTGGTTTCACATTTGTGTTGGAGGTTGTGTTCTATCCAATTGTTTTCGTTCACCTTTCCACAAGATAAAAGGCCTTGTCATTTCTGATGGCCACCATCACTTCTCGAGTGTGTGCCTTTCCTATTCATCTCCATGTGTTTCTCATGCTCAAAATATATTTCACAACCTCTTCAGCTAAGCCAGGCATAAACATTAATTATAGCAAAAGAACAAAAGCTTGCATGTGATATCCTGTTGTTAATGCAGTACATCTTTAGAGATGCAGAGCTGCTATGCCAGGGAGCTGGCCCTTTGGTCTGGTGGTCAGCGCATGTGTTTATCACCTGTGGGACCTACGTACAAGACCTACCTGGGGTTGCTGCCCTCTGCTTTTGCCACACATTTGTAGTACACAAATAAAAGCAAAACAAAAAACCCCCCAAAATGTCAGATATTTTGCAAATGCAGCAGTTCTTGTTGACACTACCAAACCCACACCACACCTGCAGTCTGCATGTAGATTTGTTAAGCAATCCACTGGTGTTGTGAAACCCTGTTTACGATTTGGACTGCTTATAGTATTTGCAGTGTGCTCTCATGAAAGGCTCAAATTTGGCTTTTACTGTCCTCAGTGTTCCCTTTCTGTCCCATTTCATTGTCTTCCCAGGAACATGAATGGAGCTGGGGAGGAGAGGTCAAAAACCTATCTTGGCACAGACCTCCACTGAGGGGGTGTTGGAGGTTAAAAGTCGTTGTTGGGATGTGTCCAGCAGTGACTAGATATGGGACTGCAAAAGGAAGCATGAGAGCTGTTGAGTCCTGCCCACTGGCTAACAGAAACCGGCCTTCTTCTATTTGAATGCTTCTCAGCATGGGAAAGCAGTGCCAGAACACTCCTCTATGTCCGTTTGAAATTAAATGTCAACAAGCAGGCTGCTTGTTCTCCTGGTGGTGATTCATAGTTCTTAGCTTTGGGACTTGCTGGGAGGTTACTGACAAAAACTGACAAGGCTTTCATGCTAAAAAATTTCTTATGTACCCTCTTATTATATGTACATTGCCATGGCACATATAATTCCATGGGACTCATAATTCCATAGGATTTTTAATTCCATGATGCCTTTTTACAGTTCCTTAGGAGAAGGCCAAACCAGATATTATCAGTTCTGCTTCCCAACCTCTCTTGCTGTGTAATAAAATATTGTTTTAGGAGTCCCAAGGTTCAGAAATGTCACTACAGTATATAACAAGGTCAATGGTTACCAAAACACTGCTGACTCACTGATAGCTTTGGTCTTATATTGGTCTGATATTGGAAAGTACTGCTTTTCCCCTGACCATGTAGTATTGTACATGTTGTTTATGGCAGTAATCTGTGTGACATGCCAGTTAGTGCCTCCCCTGCTCTCCAGTCTAGCTGTGCGAGAAGTAACTGATGCAATTTCAAAGTGTCTTTTAAGGCAATTCCGTGGATCAGTGAGAGAATCCTTTCAAAACTATTTGTAAACCATTGCCAAGATGGTATTTAATCAAGCCATGCAATATTTATTTTTCTTTCATTCTTTCATTTATTTATTTACAATTTTCAGCCAATTTTATTCTAGGGGTCAGTTTCCTGGTAGTGGTGCACTATGATTTTTATTTTTATTTTTTGTGCCAAACGTTTTAGTGAAAGATTCCATTGCTGGTGATGGCCATGTTTTGCCTTTAGTCTGGGACGTGAGTCACCCATAGAAACGGACCCAGAAAAACTATACAAATGCTTTTTCTTCAGGAGCACAACTTAACTGCATAAGTCATCTACTTTACTTCTCTCCTTCATGCAAGGAAATTTATTTTTTAGAATTACTGAATACCAAACAATTCTTAGATTTATCTTATCAAATACAATACCGACTGTAGCTAAGGCCACATGTTACCTGGTTACAGAGTGCACAAAAAGAGACCATATCTCTCTGCAGAGAATATTTAGACTTGAGTAATTACCATATTGCACTTTAGCGGGTTTAATAATTATAATCACATTCAGTTCAGTACATCATTCATCAAAGCAGTGTTCTTAACCCAACACTAAACTTGTCTGTTTTTTTTTGCCACATAATTATGTATGTAATGACTGAATTATCACAGCTTTTTTGACAGACCCATGATCTGAATGTTGCCATCCTCTGAGGCAAGTCTTTGAAATGAAAGAAGAAAGCCCTGTGTTAGCTGTCAACTCTTCAGAAAGTTGCCTTGCATATGCAGTGTAGCCATTTTGAGGGCTCTGGGGGGATGGGTGTGAGGGGGAGAAATCGGTTGGTTTGTTTGTTCCCTCTTTAGCTAAAACTGAGCTGCATCCAGCACTGTGGTACCGGAGTGCTGGAAAAGGCCTGGTCCAGCACAGACAGATCTGGACAGGCTCAATTCCTTGGAGAAGCCAGCAAAACATCTAGCAGAAAAAGCTTCTCACCTAGGGTTGTGCAATATGACCAAAGTATCATCCTAATATAAGTAATTTCATATCCAGATAACAATACATATAACGATATAGCATAATAAATAGTTTATATAAAAAAGAACATATTCAAAGACCGATTTCTTATTACACTATATTGTGGTACGACGGCACAGTCCAGTGTTGACCTAACTAGTTTTGAAACAGTGGCATTTAAATGATTCATAGTGATGACGTTATTATATTTAAATTAACTTTTCCTATGGGAGGTAGGTTACGCAACTAGCTAAACGTAAAACTGAAGCGTGTTTGCGTTTAGTTAGCTAATTAGCTAGCTGCTAACACACCACGAACATTTAGTTAAAGGTAAACCTACAGGTTAGTTGAAAGCGTGTATTAGCAGTGAGCTAGCTACTTTCCTCGTTTTGTCTTGGCTGGTCAGTTCTGTTGGGGATTACCCCATTCTGTGGTCAGTCAGCCCACCACTAGTTTCCTCACCTTAGTGCGAACCCAGGACGGCTACTTAAACAACATTTCTCAACTAACTGTTCACAGGATGTCACTGTCCCTTCATTCTCGCTCCGCCGCTTTATGTCTTTGTATATTTTCGAGTGTCGTTGTAGTGTCCGTTCATTCAGAGTGTTAGCCTCTTTTGCTGGAGCCGGTGTGTAGCTAGCCAAACGCTGTAGTTGGTATATGGTCGTTTGTTATCGCCGTTTCATTGTTAAGTTTAATTGTTTTTAGTCCTGTTTTTCCATGCCCCACTCTTAAGTTCTTAAACCTACCAAAGCGTTATTGATTCGTCAGTCTCATTCAGTTTAACATCCATGTTTGTGTTGTAACGCAAGGCGTCGCTCAAATTACGAGCGCTTATTGCTTTAAACGTATGTTTTGTGTCGCAAGGAAATAAACGACGGCGCATGGTATGAAACGATAGACATTTTTCAAACCCTATCCCCATGCTGCAATGTTCTCATCCCCTCCCACCTGTTGGACAGCCATAGCAGGGCAAACACTGGCCCTGTGGCTACTCCTATACCTGTGTGCAAGCCAAGGACCCCCGTTTGAGTACAGCAGACTTTGCTGTTGTATGCTCTGAGGCAGGGGAGCTGGATATGACACTGAGGGGATCTTAACCAGGCAAGGATCCCAGAGCTTCCTAAATTCAAAATAAAATGCTATGTTTTTAAGCTGTCATAGAAGTGACCTTCCCTCGTCTAGTGGGTTTTAGTGGGCAGTGGTAGCTCAGTGGTTAAGATACTTGACATAATCAGAAGATTGCCACACCACCAGCAAGTTACCACTGTTGGGGCCCTTAGCTCTCAATTAATTGCTCAAGTTCAATTGTAAGTCCCTTTGGATAAAAGCGTCAGCTAAATGTTTAGATGCCTGTAGTCCAGTCCGAGCAAGTTTGGTCATGTAATAATTTTTCTTTTTATCTTTTCAACTTTCAGTCCAAAGTGCTTGGATGTGCTCTTTTTAGGTCAACTGTTTCTCTCTCTGTTAGTAAGGAAGGTGTGTTTGTGAGGGATGTTCTGTCTGCTGGTTGGCCTTTTTCCATTTGTTAATTACTTAATAACATTACTTCTTCCTACAAGGTACCACAAGCATTAGTTGTTTTATTTTTTCCGCTATTTTATTGGCCTACCGTGAGGAGTAAACAGAAATGCACCTCCGCTGAACTCTTGATGTAAGCATTTCACCAAATTCCCTGTGATTCTCTTTTCATTTTTGAGTTTTTGGTTTCATTTACAGTCGACACGCACTTCCTCTTAATAAATGTTTTATTATTTGTCATAAAATTAATTTCATTGATTCCAGACATAAATCAAAGCTCCAGGGCAGGAAGTTCTACATGTGCATGAAGATTATGCTTCGGGTTTCATTAGAATGTTTGTGTGTGTGAGGTAAGCATGGATACAGGAGTTGGTAAACGACTTCCACATGAACTTTGGTCACATGGATTTTAGTTTTCTTGAGACTTAGCATCTTCAGAGTTGTGTTGAGTCCTCTGAGATACTGTGATTTGTTTCTGTGCTTTAAGTGTAGATAAAGTCTGAAAATGTGTTTTCAAGCCCATTCAAACAAAGCCATTTAAAGATGGATGAAATCAATGTTTGAACGTGCACATTCTGTGTTTTAGCACACACAGTACCCTTTAATATGATCCATTTTCTCTTTTTTCCTGATTTTTCTTCCTCTCTTTCTGTCTCTCGCTCTGTTCTGGCTAATCTCATCTGTGCCTGTGTACCACAGGTAAGCCAAACACGTTCATGCTCTTGTATCATGTTGTGTTGTTCTCATTATGGGGAGTGACCGAGATGGGGTTGAGGCAGCTCAGAGGAGCGCTCGTGTTTGTGAGTAATCAGTGTTTCTGCGTATACTTAAGTTTCTCCTTAAGCAAAGTCAGCAGTAGTTACAGCAGGCTGCACAGTGGGGGTGTTATGGTTTGAAATATTCATGGCTTGGTAATGGTGATATTTTCAGACAAGGTTTCATACTATCACTTAATTAACTGAGTTTTAAAAACAAGCCTATGGTGAGAATTAAGAAAACGGTTTATTACAAAAACATTTTTCAAAAGTCACTTTGTACATTCTTTACAGAACAGCTACTTATTGGGTACCTAGTATTTATTTATTTTTTTTTCATTTATTTATTTTTTTATAAATTGTGTAGTTACAAAATCTAGCTAAATACACCAAATAGCCAATCGCTGTAATATGAATTGGACCGTTGTTTAGATGAAACATGAAACATTTGGTGTGCATTGACTTAAGACCAGCCAGTAATATACATATGATTTTAATTAGTTTGTGTTTTTCTGAGATATGTGTTGGTCACGGTGTTGTGTAAAGCAGTAATTTTCACCTGGGAGTTGTGAGAATTCTGAAAGGTTACAGGCAGTTTGTGTAAAAAGTACATAATCCTATATTTTTGATAAAATATTTTAAAGAACTTAAGCATAAATTCCAGAGCAATATCAGTATTTATCACATTGTTCATTGTCAAGGCGCGACTGAGGAAATGTGCACATGCTAAAGAAAGGAAAGAAAAAAAAGCAAGAAAAATAATACGCATGGCCATGTGCAGCTAAGTTTGCTAATGCTAAGCTAAAAATGGGCGCTTTGCTTCAGCGTAGCCCGCAGTGTTATGTTCTTCACTGCGTTAAATAGTCAGCATGGGTGATAAAGTTACAAACATGCTAGGAGTTGCAGAAGAGGCAGCGGTGTGGGGGTAATGTGTACTGTAGGGGTTAGTCGATGAAGCCATTTTTATGCGGTCTGCATCCCTACAGAGATTTCTGTAGTGTGCTTTTAGGGGCAATCCTGTGGCAATCCACAAACGGCAAACTATGTTTTTTGGAAGTCACTGAACACAAAAGGGATGAGAGCCACTGGTGTGAGGAACACAATATATACATATGAATGAGATAATAAAAGATGGAAATATGTTTGATTCATTATTTTTTACAAATTAGACGGTGATGTAACTGTACTATCAAACATAACATAACACCATAACGACTCTGTTGTGTAGTGACTACACCCACTGACAATCTTCAAATAGTTTTTTGCATTTCTCTCCACTGTCATGTGAAGGAATCGCCTTCATCGTAGACATCTGACACCTGAATATGAACAATGAATTCGTAAGATGAGGGGTATGTGATGTGTCTTTGTGTTGAATTGTTGTTGTTGCAGTTTGGCTAAATATCAAGTTGGTCTTTGTGAAGGATTGCACTGTTACTGAGGGACTTGGTTTGGTTGTCTCAGATATTTGTGAGGTGAGCCAAGGTGCATATGTGTACAATATACAGTATACACTCAACCACCCATAATACAAGAAATATTAATTTATTAGCAACACTGTGAGGTGCTCAACTGTTGCCAAGCTCCAGATCTTCCTTAGTGGTCAGACTGATGCTGGCTGGATGTGTTTGAATGGTAGAACACTCCACCCAGCAGAGACAATGACCTAAAAAACTAAAGTGACATCCAGTACCATAGGTCTAGCATGCCAGTGTCACTGCTATTTTGAGAATGACTCTGCCCAATATCCCTTCAGTAGAGTTCATATGGTCAGGAGGTTGGGGTGATTAATGTGGTAGGGGGTGGCTGACTAATAGCAGGTGTTTGTAATAAAGGTTCTATTAGGTGGGTGGTAAATGTATGTAAGCTTAGGTTGCTGCAAAATTGTGATGTACTTGTGTTGGGCCATAATGGTGTTGCAGGTTTAAAATATTGCATTAGCAACCGCTTGGAGAGAACAGTTCCTTTAGTTGAGACAGGGAGGCTATTATGATTTAAAAACTTGAGTCAAGCCAGTGAACCAAGCACTGAAGCTGTCTGGGTGACTTCGCTTTCTGGGTCTCACAAGGACACATATCTGACTGTGCACACACACAAACACACACATACACACACACATCAGGGAAGGTCTAGTTCTTGTTGGGCCACATATTTCATGTTGCAGTTGAAATGTTGAAAATGAATGTATTAACCATTAACCTTTAACCTCCCCAAGAAAAACATTGTCACTGCTCCATTTTCCATCAATAGAATCTTTGCTTTTATTTTTATAATTAACTTTAGTTTCTCAGTAAAGCTATAATTATCCTTAGTTTCTCAGTACTGCTCATTTAACAAACTTCCTAATAAATGTTTTTCATCATTTTTATAGCAGTTAAGCAGCTTCTTTCAAGAATATACACAGATGTGATTAAAATTCAGTGGTGAATACAGAGGCAGATAAAGCCCAAATAAGATAGCACTTTTGCCTACTGTTCATCTCCCCTGCTGAAGCTGTCTGGATTTGGATATGAAGCTGTTTCTGTTCTACTCCACTGAGTGTACGACCCGCTTCATGACAAATTTGTTTAATGAAAGATTTGTATTTTTACAGATTAGCTGATGAAACATCAAGTTATTTCCAGGAAAAAGTATTTTCCCCTTAGTCTTGCCAGATTGCTCAACAAATGTCACTGATTGGCTGTTGAATTATGAAGGGCACCATACTTCATTTTGTCCAGATTTACTCACCATGGAATGTTTTGAAGGTACTGCGTAATTACTGGCAAATTATCACCACCATATGCATGGCAACCTTAAGCAGAGGTAAAATGAGTTGAATTTGTCAGACATCTCTTACCTGTGCCTGGAGTGGATTTAATCACTGGAGGTGGCCTTCCTGGCTTATATCCTGGGATCAGAAAGATTTCTCACTTCCCTGTCATCAAAACTATAGGATCCCGTACAACTGATCAACCTCAGCACTGTAAATGAACAGCTTATGCTACAGCCTTCACCAGCCTCATACTGCCATTCTCAATGTATTAAACTGGAATGACCTCACCATCAACAATTTATCTCCTTCATCAAAGTACTGTTTCAGCAATAACTGATGTGGTTTAGAGATGTGCTACTGACTCTAGTTAATTCACTATCATTGTTGTAGTTATACAGAGGCATTTAACCAGAGTGTTGTATACTGGTTTTGCTATGCATGGAAAGACGGAGGGACAGGCTGGAACTAATGGACACTAATTATGCATGTTTAATTATGCAGGCTTCATTAGAGGAGTGTAGTGGAGTTATGCAGATCCTCACTAATCACAGGGTCAGCAGCTCTCTAATGTAAAACTCTGGAATGGATGGTCTACTTTTGTGCTAAAAATTGCAAATGGTAGTTTCTTCAGGGAACTTCTTATTTGTGGAGAACTGAGATATAGATATTGGTTGCAGAAAGTTTGTGTGTGTATGTGTGTGCGTGTGTGTGTAAGTGCGTGTGTGTGCTTAATAATGTGTTATTCAGTTATCCTGTCTGATTGGCTAATATTAGCTGGATTATGCAACTTTTTGGGTGCTCATTGGTCCTTGTTTCTCTTACATGCCGCTCTGCAGTGACAACTGTTGTTATAGTATGGTGAGCATACACTATGACTGCGGTTGTGTTCTGTTAATCTTCTCCATGCGTTTTTGGTCAGATGTTTACACCACTAGCAGAGCAGGAACCAAGGGCCTTGGCAGGTCCACATAGACCTCAGCATCACTGGCCATCCAGACAGTAGAGTCTCTTTCCTATCCTGGAGCATTGGAATCCAGATTATGCACATCCGCACTCTGGCACATGCTTGACTTGGTGTTTGTGCTCTGTTTCTGATAGGTGTTCCTCTATATTAAATGTGACACTTCTGTTCCTGCGTGTGTATGCCACCCCCTCGGCCTGCATGCCAGCTAATGTGCCTGTGCACGCCGCACATCCTGCCTGCAGGCGGAAGAAGAGCGGGGGTATTCGCCTTGTGCCTCCACGCCTGTGCCTGACGGTGTGCTGTAAATAAACAGCTAGGATGCTATGCACTGTGTGGGTGAACATGGCAGTGTGTGCCATCGGGTAACAGAAGGCCTTCAGCACTGTTAGATGACTCCACAGTGTTCTTAAAGAAACATTTCACAAAAAACCTATTTACACAATATTTCACAGATTGATGCCACCTATTTTAGTATAAAACTAGGTAATAGTAGCTGATTTTGATCACTCAGGTACATGGATAGACCTTTCACATATTGACTCATAGTGGACTAAGAAGTTGGCTTGAGCTACTTAAGATTCATGTCCGTTCAAATCAAATGTATTTATATAGTGCTTTTTTCTGACGTGTTGTTAAGAAGTGCCTTTAAAGAAATCTTAGAGAGAGGCGATCTGGGTCCAGGCCCTTAATGAGTAAGCCAAGACTGCAAGGAAAGACCCCCTGAGCAAGAAGAATAAAATCCTTGAGAGGAACCAAACGCCAGAAGAGGAAAACCGGATGGCAGACTGGCAGCATATAAACCATAAAGTTACTTTTTGCTTTAACTTGCTATAAATATAGAAGAGTATCTTATAATCTTATAAGTAGCTTGGTAAAGTTATTCAGATTATTTAGTGACAACCAATTTGTAGTTGTAGTGGAGTCTGCACAGGAGAATAGCAAGAGAACTGATGGAGGTGATGATGGTCTGTTCACCGAAGTCTGTGACACCCAGACACAACCTTTAATTTCTGGAATAGAGTATGGCACATGCAGATGAGCCAATCAGGTACAGCTGGAGGGGCCATGGTGTTAGAAACTCCTTCTCTGATGAGCTTGCATCAGCATCAAAAGAGACAAGAGTATGAGGAATCATCTTAATCAATATCCGTTTGTATAGTATTCATACAGGTCATGTGACTAAACAGTATTAGAAAAGCATGTTGGGAATAATGTATTGATTTTACAGCATAGCTAATGTAAGGCAGGTCCAGAAGACATCAGGACTAATGTGTGAAAGCACGCTACGCCTGGGTGCCTGCTTTTGGTTTAGTGTTTCTGGTGGGCTGGCATGACTGATTGCTCTGTCCAGTTTTGGTTGAATGACTGAAAATATAGCGGTTGTTTCCTGCCCATTGGCCTCTGTTTGACGGGCATGAGATGGAAACGTGCTTCTCACAATGTGCCGCTGGCTTCCACCTTTTGTTATTGATCGAAAATCTGGGAATCTTGGATTTTTAAGCAGCTTGACTGACTCCCAGAATAGAACACTGCTGCTGCATGTCGCCCTGTAGCTACAAAGAAAGAACAGTTGCTTTAATACCGCTGTGTGTGTATGTGCACATGTATGAGTGTGTGAGTGCTCATGTATGAATGTATATGAGTGTATGAGTGCTCATGTACGAGTGTGTGT